>NW_027395283.1:2900833-3216250 GCF_027580225.2 Misgurnus anguillicaudatus
ATGAACAACAAGCATCTCTTTTTAAGTAAGGGAGAAATCTGGGTTTTTATTACTGTAACAATGCATGTATATCACCACTTTCATATCATAATGGCTTAATTATTTTGTTAATAACACATAATCTTAATATTCATCAAGGTCTAAAGCTGAAGATTAAAATTTGTTTATTAATCTGTGGCAAAATTCTCAGAACATCCCTAAAGACTTAATTCATTTTGTTAATTTATATTTTCACATTTAAAGATTTTTTACTATTTAAAAGCTGCATAAACGTTTTTTATTTAAGGCTTAAAATATCTAAATCAAAAATATTATATCTGTTGTATAGGACTTGATGTTGATATCCCTTAATGCATATTTGAGGCACAGATGAGACTCTGTGGGATGGTCAATTAAGTGACCCTCTGCCACACTACTCCTCAGCCCTTCCATCTCCTGAGGTTGCTAATTTAACTTGGTTGCATAAACCCTTGACATGACCTAACCTCAATCTCTAACGGCACAATCTTACCACAACCCGACCATACACTCCAACCCGTTTCACTAAGGCCAGAAGCCCCATTGTCGTCGTTAATGCAGGTTCAGTGGCAAACTGTACTGCATGGTATACTATTTGCCGCAATACACAAGACTACAAGAAAACACCAAAATCTCACCGCAAACCGACCATGCGCGCCAACCTGTTTGACTAAGGCCAGATGCCCCACTGTCATCATTAATGCAGGTTCAGTGGCAAATGCAATTACATAACAACACCGGTCTATTGTATAGGACTTGATGTTGATATTCCTTAATACTTACATGAGACATCGTTGAGACTCCGAGGGATAGTCAATTGAGTGATTGCACCCTTTGGGTTGTCAAGTGGACGCCCTCCTTCCTGGGTGTTTCGCTGATAGGCCCACAACACCTCCAGAGGTTTCAGCAGTAAATCCCAGTGTCCCAGGTTCACTCCCTAGGTGCCATCAAATCACTTGAAGACGCAGGGGGACTCTTTTCTCTTCACCCACAGCCACTGCCATCCCTTTTCCACAGCCGCAGAGAGGTTTTTGACTGCCTGCTGGTGGGCCTTTTCTCGCACTTCCATCTTCCTGAGTAGCCTTGATGTTGAGGTGGCTATGAACCCTCTGCAACCAACTTCCACTGGGGGGTACCTTCACATTCCAACCTTGTTGTTGCCCATCGGTTGCAATTTCAGTGTACCTCAGCCTTTTCTGTTCATAGGCCTCCTCCACTGCACACTCCCACCGTTCTCCACTCCTTCCCATGCCATCCACAGCCCTTGCTTTGCCTGTGCCACAGCTTGGGCACATTTTCTTGCTTCCTCCTCCTGATGTACCTTCTGGACCACCATTTTGCGTCTCTGAGATGGAGAGGCCTTGCTCCACACTGGTGTACTGGCCCCAAGTCCAAGGCCACTCCTCCCCTCCTGCACTCGGCCCATGATGTTCTTGTGTCTGAGTGGTGCCTTTGCCTGCTCAGTTGCAGCCAACGGGGTCCACTTTCTACCAGTGGCCAAGATGGGGTCAGCTTTGGCTACAAATGGATCACTCGAATCCAGTAGCATCATCTCCAGTCTGACTTTGGCACACTTGTATATTAGTAAAGCTCTGTAGTAGTGTGTGGCTTTTGCACTTTTAAAAGTACACTTCTACACTTGAATACCCTAATTTAGTGCCTTATTTAGCTATAATATGTGAAAACATCTAATTAAGTAAATATTTATATTTTATCCGATAAGTCGATTAATAAAAAAATAATCGCCTGATTAATTCATTATGAAAATAATAGTAATGTGCAGCCCTAAAGCTGATGGAAATGTATTATAACTTTTGAGTTGTTTTGTTGCTTATATTGTGGAATATATATCTAAGTAACTAAGTAAGATGAATTAAAAAATAACCCTTACAAAAAATAACTGCAGTACACTGAAGTACAACTACAGTGAATCCCCAGTAGAAAGGTAGTACAACTGCAGTAAATTGAAATACAGCTGTAGGTTTGCAATCTTTTAAAGTACAACTGCAGTGAACCTGCAGTACAAAGGTAGTACAACTGCAGTAAAATGAAATACAGCAGTAGGTTTGCAATCTTTTGAAGTACAACTGCAGTGAACCTGCAGTACAAAGGTAGTAAAACTGCAGTAAAATGAAATACAGTTGTAGGTTTGCAATCTTTGGAAGTACAACTGCAGTGAACCTGCAGTACAAAGGTAGTACAACTGCAGTAAAATGAAATACAGCAGTAGGTTTGCAATCTTTTGAAGTACAACTGCAGTGAACCTGCAGTACAAAGGTAGTACAACTGCAGTAAAATGAAATACAGCTCTAGGTTTGCAATCTTTTGTAGTACAACTGCAGTGAACCTGCAGTACAAAGGTAGTACAACTGCAGTAAAATGAAATACAGCTCTAGGTTTGCAATCTTTTGTAGTACAACTGCAGTGAACCTGCAGTACAAAGGTAGTACAACTGCAGTAAAATGAAATACAGCAGTAGGTTTGCAATCTTTGGAAGTACAACTGCAGTGAACCTGCAGTACAAATGTAGAACAACTGCAGTAAAATGAAATACAGCTCTAGGTTTGCAATATTTTGTAGTACAACTGCAGTGAACCTGCAGTACAAAGGTAGTACAACTGCAGTAAAATGAAATACAGCAGTAGGTTTGGAATCTTTGGAAGTACAACTGCAGTAAACCTGCAGTACAAAGGTAGTACAACTGCAGTAAAATGAAATACAGCAGTAGGTTTGCAATCTTTGGAAGTACAACTGCAGTGAACCTGCAGTACAAATGTAGAACAACTGCAGTAAAATGAAATACAGCTCTAGGTTTGCAATCTTTTGTAGTACAACTGCAGTGAACCTGCAGTACAAATGTAGTACAACTGCAGTAAAATGAAATACAGCTCTAGGTTTGCAATCTTTTGTAGTACAACTGCAGTGAACCTGCAGTACAAATGTAGTACAACTGCAGTAAAATGAAATACAGCTCTAGGTTTGCAATATTTTGTAGTACAACTGCAGTGAACCTGCAGTACAAAGGTAGTACAACTGCAGTAAAATGAAATACAGCTGTAAGTTTGCAATCTTTGGAAGTACAACTGCAGTGAACCTGCAGTACAATGATAGTACAACTGCAGTAAAATTGATATTGTTGGTTTGGTTGTAGCCTAGTGCTTAGAGAGTCAGGCTTGTAATTAGAGAGTTGCCGGTTGAAAGCTCATGGCTAGTGGGTTGTAACTGTGGTGACTTTCACATTGCAGTTGTATTGTAGTAGTACTTTAAATGTATTGCAGAACTATTGTTCTGCAACAATAGTTTCACTGCAGTTGTACTACAAAAGATTGCAAACCTAGAGCTGTTCTATTTTAGTAGTACTTCTGTTGTATTACCGTAAAAATCCTAACACAGTGTATAAAAGACTTGGAAAACAAGGTGAACAACTAGAAAAATAATACTTGATGTTAATGAAACCTTTATTCTGACATGACATGGAGGCATGGACTTTAATGAGACTGTTGCAGAGAGTTGCAAAGTGAGGCAGTGTCTAGTCATTATATTTCATTGTGTAATACGTTTAAATTGATGATTTTTTCAAAACACCAACTACACTGACTTATTTTACAATCCTACTAGCATGTTTTTTAGACAAACAATTTATTTGCAAGAGGAAGCTTATATTTTTATGCACACTTCTATGTCATTGGCTATATGCCACCGCAGTAAAGCCTTATTGCACTAATAATGTTAACGCTTATTCGATTGATTGATTGTTAATTTAAAAAATCATCGAATATGGGAAATTGCGTAAATTGACATCCCTAGTATCAATGTCTCATAATTATTCATGAGACTGCTAATGTACCTGCTTACTGATCAGATTTCTCATTGACTTTATTTATCCTATACATTTGAGTGTCTGTTTATTTTCATACAGTTTATGTTAAATTAAACCTCAGTACATATGTGACTATCAGATCACAATCTTACTCCAGTATCTCTAGTTTACAGTCAGGGTTCTTCAGTACATCAGAGATCAGCTTTACTCCTAAATCTCTGACTTTATTATCAAACAGATTCAGATGTGTAAGGTGTGATGGGTTTGATCTTAGAGCTGAAGTCAGAGCAACACAACCTTCATCTGTAATATCACAACTCCACAACCTGTAGACACAGAGACACACAATTCAGTCTCTCAGATTACAACACACACATCAGATCAACATTGATTTTCTTTTGTTAGTTTATTCATTATTTATTGTTTTACAGTTCATTAAACACATTATAAACTCTACTGTATAAACTTTACTGTATGTCTGTGATGTTCACTAGTGATTTAAAGATAATCGTGTATTACATTTACATTGAGCAGATGCTTTTGTCCAAAGTGCCTTACAAATGAGGTAATCAATAGAAGCAGTTAGTTAGTACGTTTAGATGGGAAAATGATGGGAAATATTAGGCTTTTTATTAGTAATTGGTTTTGTTCACTTTTCAGGTTGTTTATTACACACCTATAATTATATTCAACCACAAGAGTGTTGTACAAAGATGCTGAACCTGATAGTTTGAGCTGTAATTGTGTCACTGAACCATCCCTTACTAAAATTAACCATGGTTTTACTACAGTTAAAAACATGGTTACTACAGTAAAGCCATGGTTACCACAAAATAAACATGGTTTTGAAAACCATGGTTTACTGTAGAAAACCATGGTTTTGTTGATAGTAATTAATGCATAAAAAACATGTTTACTACACTTTTACCACAAAAACATGGTTAATTTCTTAAGGGATCAGTGGCGTTTATGCCAAAAGACATTAAGCTATCATTATCATGTTAAACGTCTCGGTTACGGATGTAACCCTCGTTCCCTGAAGGAGGGAACGGAGACGTCACGTCGTGACCGACGAATTGGGAACTCGCTTAGAGAGACCAATCTGCTTCGTATACTACTAAAAACGCCAATGAACTTGGCATTGAGATATTTGCATAATGCTGGCGCCGCCCCGCCAGGTGCGTATATAAGGCGCACGTGCAAATAGGGAAATCAGCTTCTGTTCGCTGAGAAAGCCGGAAGGTGACCGGCCTAAACAGCAGGTGGCAGCACCTGTGGCGACGGGACGTGACGTCTCCGTTCCCTCCTTCAGGGAACGAGGGTTACATCCGTAACTGAGACGTTCCCTTTCAGTCGGTCACTACGACGTCACGTCGTGACCGACGAATTGGGAATCCCTACCAAAACGCCACTAGGGGCTGACCTCTTCCAGTGTCTGCAAAGCCCTCCAAGTTCCCTCGGGAAATGGAGAAATAAGGCAGAAGGCCGGGCACTAGATGTTCCTTTAACCCCACAGTAGTGCCAGCGACTGGGAAGCGCCCTATCTGAGCGGTATAGGGACGCTGCGGAAGCCACCGCCCCGTTAAGGGCTAATGGTGGGCGAAAGTCAACCGTAGTTGAGGTAAAATGACAGCCGTGGCTGTGTAAGCAAAGCAGTGCTCTGCTAAGGGAAACGTGGGCTGGTAGGATTAACCCCACGGAATAATACTCACAAAGGAACCCGATGGGACACAATGTGGGGCCCTGGCCAAACACGTAGGTTCGTAAGAATACAACTAGTGAAAGGCTGACAGCCAATGCTCCGCAACAAAGGCTGTCAAGGCAGTGGAGAGAGCAAATCAAACCATTACGCATTTTTGCTCTGTTAGCCTTCCATACTGAAACTCAATTTGGAGCCTCAGTCGGAGGCTGCAAGCCGACTTGCGAGTCTGCTCTCCGTGCCCTCCCTGGTGAGGAAAGAACACGAGAGGATACAGGCTCGATACGAACATTGTAAAATCTAATGAACGTATTAGGTGTCGCCCAACCAGCAGCTCTACAGATGTCTGTTAGCGAGGAACCACAAGCTAATGCCCAAGATGAGGCAACACTCCGTGTGGAATGCGCTCTCAAATTAAAGGGGCAAGGAATGCCCTGCAAATTGTAAGCTAGGGCGATAGTATGAACTATCCAATGAGACATCCTCTGCTTAGTGACAGCTTCCCCTTTCTGCTGACCACCATAACAAACAAAGAGCTGGTCTGAGGTCCTGAAGCTTTGCGTGCGGTCCACGTAGAATCGCAGTGCGCGTACGGGGCACAACAAAGCCTCGGTTGGGTTTGCCTGCTCCAAAGGCAACGCTTGCAAGCTCACCACCTTATCTCTGAAGGGAGTGGTGGGAACTTTGGGCACGTAGCCTGGTCTGGGTCTTCAGTGAGACAGCAGGACCAAACTAAAGCACGAATCGTCAACAGAGAATGCATGTAAATCCCCTACTCTCTTCATGGAGGCCAATGCTAGCAGGGTCAGAGTTTTCATTGATAAAAACTTCAGACTCGCAGACTGCAAAGGCTAAAATATGAGACCAGAAGGCTTCAGCACCATGGACAGGTCTCAGGAGAAAAGAGGGAGGGCGCGAGGGGTTTAGCCTGCGAGCGCCTCTTAAAATGTAATAATTAAATCATGCTGGCCAACTGATCTGCCGTAGATAAGTGAGTGATGAGCAGAAATAGCGGCGATATCAACTTTAATGGCGGAGGGACAGCCTACCATCTAACCCATGTTAAAGATATAAAGCATAATGTTAAAGGGCATTCTCTGGGTCCTCGCATTGCGAAGAGCACCGGGTGACGAAAAGGTTTCATTAAGCGCGTAAGCCCGTCCTATGGACGGTGCTCGAACCGCGTCGATGGTGTTAGATACCGCTTGCGATAAATCACCTAAACCTTGCGCGCGCTCAACGACCATACATGGACAGGTCGGGGCGCGAGTACCAAATGTGCCCCTTCCTAAGAAAGAAAGCCCTTCCTCAGGGGAATCCGCCAGGGAGGGCTGTCGCGAGGAGCATTAACTATGAAAACCAATTCTTGGTCGTCCAGTACGGACGATTAATAAAAGGCTCTCCTCGTCCTGCCTGACTTTGCACAGTGTCTGCGCAATAAAGCTCACTGGAAGGAATGCGTATTTACGCACCCCCCGCGGCCAGCTGTGTGCCAAAGCATCCACGCCGAGGCTGCCCTCGGTTAGTGAATAAAATAGGCGACAGTGGGTATCGTCCGGCGACGCAAACAGATCTATCTACGCACAACCGAACTTCTTCCAAATTAGCTGGACCGTCTGGGGGTGGAGTCGCCATTCGCCGGGGGCGCAGCTCGGAAGCGCGTACCGCTGTTTTGAGCGATCCCGGGATGTAAATGGCACGAAGGGACCTCAGATGCTTCTGACTCCAAAGGAGGAGATGACGAGCGAGATGCGACAGGTGACGAGAGCGCAAAACCGCCTTAACGGTAAATAACGCAACAGTCGCAAAGTTATCGGTGTCGACAAATACATCCTTCCCTCGCATCTCCATAGCGGAGCGTACAAGTCCCAGATATACAGCGCACCGCTCGCGGCAGTTGGGGTGCTATGCACACCCCAGACTGCAGGCCCGTCATACGTGGCTGAACATCCCGTGCTTAGGGCATCGCATGCTACAGAATGCCAGGAGACCCCTCAGAGGCATATCTTGCTATCAGAAATGCTGGGTCTACTACAGGGAAACTCCTCGAGACTCGATCGTAAAGCCAACGCTGAAGCGGTCTCATATGACGCAGCTCGAGCAGTGTCACGGCTGCAGCATGCTGTCATATGTCCAGGAGCTTCTGAAATTGTATCAGAGGGACCGCGTACTTCCCTCGAATTAAACCGAGGCAAGTCAGAACTGACTAGTTGCGCGCTCTTGTAAAACACGCCAATTAGTTGATCGAGTCTAATTCCATACTGAGAAAAAGGATCCTCTGCACGGGGGAAAGTTGCTCTTTCCCAGTCGACCTGATGACTTAAACGAGCGAGATGCCGAAGCATTAACTCTCTGTGTTCGCGCACGTCTGCCAAGAACGGGCTATTATAAGTCAACGTAAATAAAAGCAGAATGCGAACAACGCTCTCTCTCTGATATTTTAATGCCGTGACTAGCACTTTCATGGAGACACGGAGAGAGAGAGACAGCTCAAATGGTGTACTTAATATTAATATGCCCACCCCACGACGCAGAGCGAAAAAACGGTCTAAGGCGAGGGGAGATGGACATAAAGTACACGTCTTACAGGTCTAAAGCTGCAACCGATCTGAATATTGAAATACGAGCCTCGGCGTTATCCAAAAAAAGACCACCTTTGTAGAGCCGGTGCGTAAATCAAATCGATCGTAACCCACCGCGTATTTTGGGTACTATGAGATAAAGGCTGGAAAAACCCTATCATCATATCATCATCTCGGTAAGAGGGACCGGCTCGAACATCCTTCGCCAGCAGGATATCGACTTATGCACGCAGTACATGTGCATCGGACACTTTCACATAGTGAAACGAAAGCCCGAGAATTTTGGGGTTGTGCCGGTAATTGTATTTCGTAACCGAGGCGGATCGTGCGTAAAACTCAACGAACGGGCTGGGAACTGAAGCCAAGCACCCAGGCACCGTACGAGGAGAATTAACGACACTACCGGTGTACCCGTGGCGGGGCAGCGAGGCGGGACAGGCGGGACTGCCGGTGCGTCTGCCGTGACAGCATAAGCATCTACAGTATGTGTGTGTGTAACACTGACCTGAGCCCGCTGAGGGAAACGGTCGTCCGGTCTCCTCAGGTGAGGACGCAGACTCCGAAGGGGTTGCTGGTGGTCCGGTCTCCTGAGTGGAGGGCTCGGACTCCTCAGGACACCCGCTGGCGATAGAGGAGAGGTAGGGTGAGCTGGTGTGTGCCCGCTCATGGCTCTCTCGATCCTCTGGAGACCTGGAGAGGGAAGAGGAATGCACTCTGTGTGTGGTTAGTGGGTACCGGCTAAACAACCGGCGGAGCATATGCAAACCAAGAATTATCCACCCGACCCTCTATCGGGGGAAGGAGCGAATCACCGTCTCCTGAAGAGTGATCCTCTGCCAATCCAGCGGGCGGGGCGAGCTGCTGACGACCGGTTCCCCCGCGCTGCCGAGATGGGGTCCGAGGAGGGGAACGGAGGTGGTCGCCGCAGGACGCCGACGGCGAGAGGCAGACTGAGGAGCCGGCGTGGTGGTTTTTACCAAGGGCAGCTCTCCTTCGCCGGGGCATGACCTCAGAGATCGCCTCAGTCTGCGCAGCGGAGCTGTACGACTCCACGGCCTCGCCGAAGAGGCCGGTCTGTGAGACAGGAGCATTCAAGAAGTTGTTCTCGCCTGCGTCCGTCAGCCAGACACAGCCAAAGGTGGCGATCTTGAACCACTGTCGTGAACATCGCACGACTGAAGGTCGCGGCCTCCCTCGTAAATCCTTGGTGAACCCGTAGCAACGTTATTGCGTGCAGGGCTGAAGCCGCCTCTCCGCATGCCTGACGGACAGCGCCCGTAACCGGACGGCTGTCTACAAACACGGGAGGGAAGGGTTGGGTGGTCCCTCCAGGAACGCAGCTGCATCGCAACCCCCCGCTCCACTGAAGGGTCCCTGCCCTTAGCGGCTCCATTGGTGAGGAAGGTGAGGGGTGAAAGCTGAAGCTGAACGGCCGGATGGCCGCAAATCACGTCAGCTCTTCGTGCCGTCGGGAAGAAAGGCACAGGAGCAGAGGACCGAGAGGCCCGAGCAGCTCCGAAATACCAATCACGTGGGCGGTACAGTTCGGGCGGAGAGGGGTTAACCTCTCCACTCACCGTTTCCGCCGCTCGAGCGGGCACGGCCGCCATCTCCGGAACGACTCCACTTCGGAGGAAATTGGACACCCCTCTGATGCTGCAGAAGTGAACGGGACCAGAAGGAGGTCCCATGGATTCGGCAGACATCGTAGAACACGACTCTGCCGTCTCCACCGGAACCTCAACCGGCTGAGGATGAAAGGCCGGTAGGTGGAGGACGCATCCTCCGTCCTCCTCAGCGTAGTGATGCGAAGAGCGTCATGCGAGCGCTTGACAGCCGCACCATGGCGGTGTCAGCACTGCAAAGACGCGGACAGCATTCCCGTAGAAACGTCAGTCGTCTCCGCAATCCAAGAGGGTTATGCTCTCACAGAGAGAACAAAAACTCTCCACGAGCGCAGCCTCAGAGTGCTTGATGCCCAAGCATGAAGACAGCGCTCGTGACCGTAACTGGAACCCTTATACCTCTCACATCCAAGATCGCACGGACGAAAAGCAATCCTGAAAAGGACGCCGATCTCCGAATATACGAGAGAGTGGCTGTCTTTAAAAAGACACAGAGCTCTCACGTATCACTCTTTTAGGGAAATCACTCTTTAGGTGCTCAGCTGATGATGCGCACAGGGAAAGGCAACGCACACACTAAACTCAAAACAAAAAATATGCAGAGCAGTGGAATACTGCGAGCGTCCGCTGTGTTAGTACTGCTTGTCAATCAACTTCAGCAACCGTTCCCAGAAGAGCAGATAGTAGCTTCTCAGTCAGATAAAGCCGGCTTTCGAAGCGAAAAAGCTGATTTCCCTATTTGCACGTGCGCCTTATATACGCACCTGGCGGGGCGGCGCCAGCATTATGCAAATATCTCAATGCCAAGTTCATTGGCGTTTTTAGTAGTATACGAAGCAGATTGGTCTCTCTAAGCGAGTTCCCAATTCGTCGGTCACGACGTGACGTCGTAGTGACCGACTGAAAGGGAACTATTATTCAAGTCATTATTAGAGATGATCTTACACAAGTTTCTGTAGTTTACAGTCAGGATTCTTCAGTACATCAGAGATCAGCTTCACTTTTGAATCTCCTACATTAATATTAAACAGTTTTGTCACATGTAAGGGGTTTGAAGTCAGAGCAGCATCACCTTCAGCTGTGATATTAAAACACCACAACCTGTAGAGAACAGAAACACAAACTTCATTCTCCCAGATAACAACAAAAACTGATAGGAATCACATTAAACCCCAAAACAATATGAATTAACAAACAAATTGACACTTTTTAATACATTTAAACATTAAATAAAAAAATGTAGTTTCCATATGTGGCAGGGTAGTAAGATCCTCCCCTTTAGTGTAAAGTAAAATATTGGTAGCCTATAGTTGAGCATGTAGGTGGGTATAAAGGCTGCTTGGTGCGTGTCAGATGTGCATCATTTGTCCTGTGACTGCCCTCTTTCTGTTCTCAGCATTGAAGGGTGTACATTTGATTCTGGCATTGGTGGGGACATAAACAAAATTGCTCAGCAGAGTAGCCCGAATAATCATGGGCATCTTGTTGAGAGAGCTTTGGCGAGCTGCGCTGTACAAAGTCAATGCAGCCTACATCACACACTAGCGAGTAAAGACCAGTGTTGGGTAAGTTACTTAAAAAAAGTAATCCACTACAAATTACTAATTACTACTTTAAAATTGTAATTTGATTACATTACTGATTACTACATGCAAAAAGTAATCTAATTACTAATTACTTTACTTTTAAGTTACTTTGACAACATCAAATGTAAAAAAGCTACAAAGTGAAACTGTCAGAAACAAGGATGGATGCCCCAAACGCAGGCGATGACGGGGGTGAACTGAAAACACTTTATTATAACACAGACAAAACAAGAGCCCACGTGGGGGCAGAACAAACACGGAATACTGACAGATGACTTAAACTAGACTTGACTATGATTCTAACACTAGACAGAATCACACAGTAACAGGACAGGACAACACAATGGCATTAAATATGAAAAACTAAACAGGATAAGGAGAAAACAAGTGAGGGTAATGAACTAATGATTAAACTATTAACAGGGAGAAGAAGGGGGCGGAGACAAGAGACGAGACACCGAAGGTCATATTTGAATGCTTAAAGCTATTTTGGTGTGATTTGCACTCTCCTAAAATTGCTGGTCATAATGATGCAGAAATATTTGTAGCTTTCATAATAAGTTACACATGTTTAACATTTCTCATTAAACATTCTACATTTATTAACATCTATCTATCTATCTATCTATCTATCTATCTATCTATCTATCTATCTATCTATCTATCTATCTATCTATCTATCTATCTATGCACATTCATTCGCGGTCGCGGAGACAGAAACTAGAGTTTTAAAACGTCATCGCATTCGCGAGGGCTTTTTGGTCAAGTTAAAGAATGTTAATATTCATGTTAGTTCGTTAAATATAACAATCAAAAGTTGTTTTGGTAATTGTTTAAATAAACATATGATTAATTAATGCAAGTGCACGCATTGAGCTCAAGATTAAATAACATAGTTAAACAAAGAAAACCTTATTGTACATTAGTAATTTAAAAACACACCTGTACAATCGCTTCTGGCAGACCAGATGTCATCGCGCAAAGCCCACTTTTTTGGACATGTATTGTCTGTATTCCATTTGAATGATCAACCACCGCTCACACAGCATCCATTTGCCTGCGTCTCCGACGAGTGATTATGCACATGCTCGTTAACTGACGCTGCGTGCATGCTCGTTAACAGACTCTGCGAGCATGCTCGTTAACAGACGTTGCTGAGCAACGGCAAAACGTCATTTTAAAATAGATTTTAATTCATTTTTCAACACTTAATTTGTAACGCTAGTAACGCAATTTTGTTGTCATTGGTAACTGTAATCAAATTACATACATTTAAAATGTAAAGCGTTACGTTACTGCGTTATCAGGAAAAGTAATTAGAGTACAGTAATGCGTTACATAGTAACGCGTTATACCCAACTCTGGTAAAGACAAAGCCAATCATAAAGCAATGTAAGTTACAGAGGTGGGACTTAAGAAATGAAAAGCCAATCATAAAGCGATGTGAGTTAGAGAGGCAGGACTCATTGCAGAGAACGAAAGCTGTTAACTGTTTTTGTACCACATACGGGATTGTAAAAGATTTCTAATCTCATTTAACCCTGGAGATTCCATGGGTCGAATTTGGCCAAGGTTAATTGCTGCTAAGAGAAGGGTTCTTAGATTCTCCAGGGTTAAATGATTCCTGATTCCTAGGGTGACAATTCAGTCTTCCCTGAATATTGGTAGGGACATGTCCCGAACGTCCCTACCCAAATCGAGGCCCCTGCCAGGATTCAACAGAGGTTTGTTGTTGTTGTAAGCGCTTAGCTGTATGGCTTAGCACAGCTTGTGTCCCTCATTTGGGCTAGGGTTAGGGTTTTCTTGACCGACCACCGAGCCTCATTAGCCGGTTGAAACCGGTTAACCGATAGCTCTATTAGTTTAAAATATGCTAAGCTATTTGAAACAACAGCCATTTCGAGCCGCACTTGCAATTTCGCAACTCTGTCGCATTTCTCTGCCGTTCTGCCTCCGGTGAACACAAACACAGCCTGGCGCTGCCCTTCCACTCACATCACTTTCTTAAAATCCCCTACAGCGAGGAACATAAGTCCTGCAAATGCTGCGCCGAATCGGAGGACAAATGACTGCTTAGTTTCGAAATGGTTTAGGTACAAGGTGATCGCGTTGAAAATAAAGGCATTTGTCTAGCGTTAGAAGCTCATTTGAAAATTGCTGCAGCTCATTTAAGAAAATGACAGCTCCGAAGAGACGCTGCTTAAGTTTGAGGTAGTGCTAACAATAATAAAGAAAGATGATGATCATCATCACCTTATCTGTTACCACTGAAATGTAGATGTAATGTATTTTCAAATCTAAGCACATCTTATGCAGAATGTTGCCTAATAGACGGCAACATGATAAAATCAATGGATAAAACAGGCACCCTCAGAATGCGTAAAAGACACACCGGCCAAGGCAGGTCTAACTCACCGTGTGCGAGAAAGCCCTTGTCTGTTCTAGAAAAAATGCAGCAAAGATATTTAATGATAATATATAAGGCAAATAGGCCTACGCTGAGTTTTATTAATTTATGATGAGTAGGCCTGTCGCGATAAACGATAAATCGATTAATCGCACGGTAAATAAAATGAGCTTGATCATTTTTTTAGGCCGCGATAATTCACATTTGCATGCTTGTTTGTTTTCCTTGTCTCTCTCTCTCTACCAAAGAGACTGGATGTCCGCTCCGTGCAACGAGTGACAAGGAGTGACTAAGGGGGATGATGAGCGCCGCGTGAGGAGTGCAGCAGGAGAAAACACTAGTTGAGACGAGAGTTGGAGAAAAAGATGGATTTACTAGAGGCTGTTTACACTTGTCATTAACATGCGTTTTCATCGATCGGATCACAATGTTTTACGTCTTTTCTGACTTTTCTGACACAAGGTGAACAGTGCTATTTTTAGCCTTTCATTGATAAACTAAAGCGGGTGATCTCCGCAGTTTCATTTTGCAAGCGTGTGAAAGTTGCGCGATCTTATTTCATCAATTGTGCTGAAAATTCAGAGAAAGCTCTAACATATACATGTAGAAAATACTGTGCAGCATGTTTACTTGCTAAACAAGCAGTGGACATAATATTAGTTTGCGTCCATATAAACTCATAATTACTCCCGCTGGCGTTTAAATGACAGCGGAGAGACTCGCCCACCGTCTCGACAGACCACCCCCTCACAGTATTCAGGACAGAAGCGGTCGAAAGTGGACAAAAGAGACGGATTTAAATACCAGGTGTAAACATGATATGTCTCTCTCGTCCACTTATACCACGTGTAAACAGCCAAGTTTCAAAACCAAACGCTACAGCTGCAGTGTGGGAGTACTTTGGATTTAAACCTAATGACCGAGGTGAACCACTAAACCTGAACGAGCCGTTATGTCGCATTTGTGGTAAAAACGCAGCACTTAAAAGTGGCAACACGACAAACATGCATATGCACCTAAAACGCAATCATCCTGTTATTTTGTTAATTTCTTGTGGATATTTAAAATGTTTTCCAGTTCCAGTATTACTTATTGTTTAGAAATAAAAGTTTATAGATCTTTGAAAAGGTGTATCTGCATTATTATAATGGTCCCGGAGCATCAATGTTATCGTCTATCGCGATTAATTCTGAGGCAATTTATCGTCTAGCAAAATTTGTTATCGTGACAGGCCTAATGATGAGGTGCATTCTTGTTACCAAAGCAATGCAAGTGAATGCGCCGTGCCGGTGCCTTCATGCACAACGATTATTATATTATCTGCTATATTTGCTTTTTATTTATTAAATACATGCAATTGGTTGATGAAACATTTATTAAAATGAATATACAATTTATACAAAACAAAATTATTTTTAAAGAAATGCTTTCTACAAAGCAAAACTTAATTAAGTTGTAAAAATCATGTCTGAGGATTAACAAAAACAAAACTTTATCTACACTTTACTGTTAAAAGACGTAAATGTTAACAATTTGGAACACAATCAGGAGAGACTTTAATTTTAATTATTTTATTGCTGTATTTTATTTACTATTCAAATGAAGGAATTTACCCAAAAATAGCCTGTAGCATTTACTTTTCGCAAACCTTGTGAGCAGGCGACCCCAA
Organism: Misgurnus anguillicaudatus; assembly: GCF_027580225.2. Lineage (NCBI taxonomy): Eukaryota > Metazoa > Chordata > Actinopteri > Cypriniformes > Cobitidae > Misgurnus > Misgurnus anguillicaudatus. The sequence goes on from NW_027395283.1 coordinate 2,916,240, forward strand.
ACTTCGTGACCTCGTGGCAAATGTTTTTATTGGTTTATTAAGTACAAACAGGCCAGTTATGAAAAACTGAGTATGAGGGATTTGTTCACTTCACACAAAAAGATCTTGGAAAGAGATGACTAAGTGTAGTATCATTTAGTGCACTGTCTATAATAGCTTAATTTAGAGATCACTTTTTTATCTGACAACTTTGACCGGTTAACATTGATATGGTCAACCATCGGTTGATACTATCCTGATACTTGTGTGACAATTAAATACATACTGTGATTATGTGGCTATTGCGATCCGTTGTGTCCATCTTTGTGATTTTTGCTTGCCTGACAAAGACTAAAAAAATTATGAAAACTTGATCATACCCTTAAAGAGACTGTATATGACAGAGGTGGAAGTAACGAATTACAACTACTCACGTTACTGTAATTAAGTAGTTTTTTCGTGTACTTGTACTTTTATGAGTAAATTTTTAAGTCTCTAATTTTCCTTGTACTTAAGTACAAATTAAGGTAAGTAATGTACTTTGCTACTTTGAAAATCACATTCGTTACTAAGGGCCCTATTTTAACGATCTGAAACGCAAGTGCGACGCGCAAAGCGCAAGTGGCTTTGTGGGCGGATCTTGGGCGCTGTTGCTATTTTCACGGCGGGAGAAATAACACTTGCGCCAGACGCAAATCAATAAGGGGTTGGTCTGAAGTAGGTTCATTATTCATAGGTGTGGTTTGGGCGTAATGTCAAATAAATCAGAACGCTATCCAACATTCCCTTTAAACTCAAGGGCGCAAGTTCAATGGCGAGTTGCTATTATCATGACCAGTAGCGGAGTGGCCATCTGGAGAGTTGGGACATTTCCCGGTGGGCCGGTAGTGTTTTGAGGCTGCGAGGGCCGGTCTGATACATTGCAAGTTATATAGCAACCCCGTCTGGCGGCCTGATGTGCGGCCGCTTCCCGCTGGTCAAACTGTGCAGCCTCTTTGCTCAACACAGTAGGCTATATAAAAGTGCTCAACCTGTTCGGCAGGTCTAACCATGTTTAGGATTTTTTTTTTATATGGGGGATTATTTTAATATAGGGGGATTATTGAACGGCCCCTCTCCAAATTGCATAGCCTTTCAGCCTTTGATGTGATAAGCCGCGTCGCCGAATGCCTGTTTATTTCAGTAGGCCTACGCGGTCGGATTGATCCATCAAGTGGAGACTATTTGATAGAAAGTGTGGATTAAGGATGTTTAAAATCTCTAGCCTGGTGGTCAGTACTTGAATGGATAAAATCAGCACATTTGCAAAGGTTTATCTCCATATGGCTATATATCGTAAATAAAATTTAGAAGGGTAACTTTGCAGTATCACATTTTATATTTCCTACTATTAGACTTCTATTAGATTTCCATATTAATAGACGAGAGTATTCAACTGAAATATATAAATATCCTCACAACATTATTATTTCTCAAAACTTTGACAAAAATTATTTTCAAATGAATCTGTATTCTAGGTGCACACATTATTCCGGATATGATTTGAATATTAGACGAGATAATATAACGGCAATGAACGACTCATATGCCATTAAATATCCACATATAAATTAACATTACAGCATAATGAAATTAATAAAAAGACAAGGAAGCAGGATTGGCATGTAAATTGTATTATTATTAGCAGAAAAAAGCTATATTACTGAAATAATCTCTGAGGTAATGCGCCAAACACGTTAAAATAAATAAGCAATAACAGTGGAAAAAACATTATTATCTCTCAAAACTTTATATGACAAAAATTATATTTAAAGGAAATATTCTTACAGTTATTCAAAGATGCACAAATTATTCCATATTACTCCCGTTTATGAGCACATTCATCTCTGGTCTCGCTCTGTTATATAATAGCTGATTGACAGGTGCGCAACTCCGTCTTTCAAACAGGTATAATTTTACTCATTTAGGAAAATTAGCTATGATTTAATGATTTTATGAAAATGTTTTTTTGTTGGGCAAATTTATTACGATTAGTATTACCCTAGTTTTACTACAAATACGAGAATTTTTTTGGTCCCACTCCGCCCCTGATCATGACGGATTTACCAGGCGCACACCAGGAGCGGTTCACAGCTGAGGAGACCCACGTTCTTGTAAGAGCAGTCAAAGACAGAGAAGTTGTTTTGTATGGGGATGGGAGAAACCCACCCAAATCAGCTTCGGTTAAACAGGCGTGAGAGGTAATATAGCCACAATTGTCTCATCAGCTGGCTTCCCCATCGTTGCGCCAAGCGCTAGAACGTCAGGAGACGGGGGAATCCCAAGCTTGCCAGCATAAATCGGACACGTGAGGTGGATCTGCCTCTACACATGACCTGACGCCAGCAGAGGACATCGCTGCGTGCACCCTCACCGCTGAAAGGGTTTGGGGGCTTTGAAATCGGAAACACAAGCAGGTCCAACCCCAAAGTACACTTACAAATCAAGTTCACATACATTAAGGTTTCTTATGAAAACATTTTAATTATTATTTACATAAAATAAACGTAATACAGCCATACAACAAACTGATGAAAATATTTTCATCGTTATTTGCATGAGAATTTTTTAACGCAGCTACACAATACATAAAAACTATCACCACAATGCTCACCACAATGATTTCCCTTATCTCATGTGTTAATATTTTTATTGTAACAATTTATGATTTGCAAAAATAACTGTTGCATCTGTGTAGATCAGATAAGCAATGCGCGTTGTGCACGCTATACATTATGGTCAAGCATGCGCCCTTAAAATAGCATAATGAACTACACGCAACGTGCCACTGACTTTAGACTAGTTTTTTTTTTTGTTAGTAGCACAATTGTTTTTTGAAACTGCAAAATAGCATAAGAGATGGTTTGCGCCGGAACACGCCTCCTTTTTTGCGCCGGTGCAAAATACGAAATGATACATGCGTCACTGACAAAGTCAATTGAGCTGGGTGCAAGATAGGGCCCTAAGTACTTGTAGAATTTGAATTAAATTAATATTCAAATCTTTGACAGCATTTGGATATCCAATAGAAATAATTGATCGTGGGCGGGCCAATAAAACCCTAGTATTTGGACCGGAAAAAAGCACGGTCTCTGGAGAGCTATTCAATCGATCCTCGCGCGTCCTTCACTGTGACGTTGTATTTAGTGTTTTAATGTCAAAGAACTTTGGCGTTATGGGCAGTGGCGGAGCCAGAGGGGTGTCCAGGGTGGCACTGGACACCCTTGACATGTCTCTGGCCACCCCGTGTGCCACCCCAAATTTAATGCGATACTTTCACTTTCACTTAATCTATGCGCTACTTTCACCTAATCTAAGCTATGTTTATTTTCGACGTGCGGCAGCGCAGCACATTGTTAAAAACAAACATTATTAATATTAACCCTCGGGGTCGCGGCGCAAACTCTTTATTTTTCAATCACTGCGCAAAGAGACTTGTGCTGGATCCCAAACCGCCTACTTCCATACTATATAGTACGTAAAAAGCGCTACTTTACGTACTATATAGTATGGAAGTAGGCGGTTTGGGATCCAGCATTGGATTACTCTGCTGATTTTGGACATACAGATGATTTATACATCATTTAAAACGTTCAAGTGTCATTTTTTTGTGTGTCTATAAAACTGAATGTTGTGCTTTTCACAAAATTAAGAAAATATACATAATGCGCGTTCTGTTATCTCTCCATCAGTGACGTCTTTTCAAAAACGCGTCAGAAAAATTACTGTAACTTAACGAATACTTTTCATACCATCAGAAGATAAATGTCATGTCTACATAATGCTTGGAATCTTTAAAATGATGTAAGTGAAGTCGTACATTTTGCTAATACTATGATTTATTTTCACCGTATATGTGGAAGTGTGGTAATTGTCTTGTGGACTGAATATAGTCTAAGATTGCCAATTCTTTTTACAACAAAACCCAGCACCATATTTTCATTCTTGACGTGATCTTTATAGGCTACTGTATAATTGTTAATTCGACTGGATTGCCACATTGAACTTGAAAGCGCGACGCGCATATCCGATAGTGCGCATGCACAGCCAGAGCTTAAACGACTTCATATTCGCGTCTTTTTGGCTTAAACGGACAAATGCTCATATGTCAAAATAGCTGTCTTGGTGATTTTCATACTTAACATTTGGTTACTGTACGTCTTAAACGAATAAACATTTTATTGCATTCGGTCTTAGCCTAACCTGTTGAAGTCTCTCTGTCATTAAAGTTAATTAAATATCAAAAGAAAAAAGAAAACTTTTGCATCTTCTGTATCTTCGTAAATAAAGATTAATCGAAACATCCTTTGTGTTGGAGCTCTGCTATTTGAAGAAAGTTTAAGGTTTATCATGGAGTTTAGATTTCCTGATCTTTTGCTTCATTAAAGGGATGGTTCACAAAATGAAAATTCTGTCATCATTTTTACATCCTTATGTTGTTCTAAACCTGTACGAATTTCTTTTTTCTTATTAACACAAAAGAAGATATTTTGATAAATGATGGTATGCACACAGCTGTTAACCATTGACTTCCATAGTAGGAATAAAAACAACATAATGGAATTCAATGGATATACCATTAATTGTGTGCTTACCATCATTTATCAAAATATCTTTTTTTGTGTTTATTAAAATAAAATACAGTTTTAGAACAACATAAGGGCGAGTAAATGATGACAGAATTTTCATTTTTGGGTGAATCCCTTTAACAGACAGTAAATCAGATGTAAGTAATACAGTAGAAAGATTTAAAATTCACCCTTATTATGTTTACATATAATGCGATAAAAAGATTAATTTATACTTTCTTGATACATGGTTACATGTCATTTTCTTTTATGGACTATGGACCCCCTAAAGTAGCTTTGGCCACCCCTAGGCCACCCCATTAAAAAAATTCTAGTTCCGCCACTGGTTATGGGAGTTACAATACTTGAGCCTCTAATCTCAAAAAGCACATTATGGTAAGAAGACTTATAACCATATTTATGTGATCGTTTTTAATGTTGGGTAGACCTCACGATAATGTGACTGAAAACATCACTTGAAACATGAGCTTCAGTTAACTAGGTGACGAGCACATAGACCGTAAAAAAAGATTTAGCATTGTAAAATGGCGCTCAAAGTTAAATTTCATGTCATTGTCAACATTGTATTATTCATATTGAATCAGTAAGCTTATAATAATAAACAGTCTAATATAAGGACTCTTTAACAAATTCGTCTGTTGCCGCGTCCCACTGGTCAGTGTAACTGCACTGACAGCCTGTAAATTACACATATGTCAGTGCTAAATGCTGATAACTTTTGAAATATTAATAGGGTACTTTTTCAAAGCTTTCTTGTCCAATAATATTTTTTAACTCTTTTCCCCGCCATTGACGAGTTATCTTGTCAATTAAGAAAAAAAACATTTGCATAAAAAACGTGTTTCTGAAGAATTTATGTTAATGTGCAATACCGCGATTGTCCACTAGATAGCGGACTTACCCAATTTATGGATAAACTGAAGCCAAAACGTTATTTACTAATCTTATGTTTGATATTCGTTCTGAATCTGATCTCTAACTAAATTCCGTCACAAAAATGCAATTGTTTCAGCTTTTTGAAAAAAAAATGTTTATTTGTAAAGAAAAATACCAATATTTAAGAGTTTATAAGCAGGGAAAAAATAGGATGAAATGGTTTTTCACTTTTTTATTGTTTGTTTGAAAGTAGAGGGTCTGTTCTTTCATTTGATATATTTGTATGTTTATATATTTTTAGAAGAAAATTTTCCTGGAAGGCATTTTGTAAAACTTTTGTGAAAATCATAAAAAAATGCTGGCGGGGCAACTTTTCGAAAAATGGCTGGCGGGGAATGAGTTAATGTAAAAAAATCTGTTTTTAAATAAAATAACCCAACAAGCTTATTTATGTTGCATCATAATTCATTAATAATAATAACATTACACCATTTTTATAACTTAATAAAAATTATATGAAGAAACAATATGAAATAATATAGCTGCTGTTAAAATCATTTAACATTCTTTAAACAGACAAAATTCCTGTACTATGTGTTTATTCGTATAAAACACAAATTGCCTGATTTTAATCCATTCATATTTCTGATTTCATTCAATGGATTTAATGTTTATTCAATAAATATCACCGGCTAAAAAGTAATTTGTACTTGAGTAGTTTTTAAGAGGGGTACTTTGTACTTTTACTTAAGTACATTTTTAACACCAGTACTTTTACTTGTAATTGAATATTATTTTAGCAACTACTTGTAATTGAGTACAAATTTTCAGTACTCTTTCCACCTCTGGTATATGAGTCATACTAACTCTTTCCCCGCCAGCGGTTTTTTTTTATTTGCCAGCCAGCGGCAGCATTTTTTATGATTTTCACAAAAGTTTAATGCCTTCCAGAAAATGTTCTTCTTTAAATATATATACAAACAATATATCAAATAAAAGAACAGACCCTCTGCTTTCAAAAAAAAAAAAAATTCATCCTACCTTTATTCTCTTTTTATCACCTCTCACATATGGGTAGGTTTCTTCAAAAACACCCAATTTTGAGCAAAAAGCTGAGATAATTCCATTTTTGTGAAGGACTTTTAATAAATATCAGATGCAGAGCGAACTTTAAAACATACACACAGTTCTTTCTCTAGCATGTCCCTCCATTTATTCAGCAACCACGATTCCGGGCTTCCGAAAAGAAGCTGGCAACGACCGCTAATTATATTCATCTCGTCGTGCACGCTGAGTTGCATCGCCGTGATAACGTTAGCCATTTCAGTTGCGACCAACTTTTGCCAAATAGGAAGGATGGCAAAAACATCAACAAATGCCCTGCTCGCGTTTTTCTGTTCCTCTTTTAAAATCAATGCTCTGTCGATATCTTTTAGAACAGACTCAATGTCAGAATCCACACATCTGAACTCTACAGCAGCAGCCATTCAACACACGCGCTCTTTGGTGACGTGGTTCATTACGTTACTGTTGATTATCTGTCCATCATCGTATAAAGCCCGCCCTGACAATTTGATTGGTTCGACCAGCATTTGTCCTAGCATAGTAGCTCCTCAATGCAGAAACCCCAGACCGATCTTCCCGTTTTTAAAATCTTGTGGGCGGGGCCAAGATCGGCTGGCACCCAGGTTACCTTTAAACCATAAAACCCGGAACTTGAATATGATATCCAAATGTGCAACATAATAAGTTGAAACAACTCTGAAGTAAAATAAAGTGCTATGTTAAACTGTCCCAATAAATAACAATAAATAAATAAGCTACTGAACAATTAATTTAAAATTGAACAACATATTTAAGACTCTAGACAAATAATATGTTCTACTTCAACTTCAACTTCAACTTCAAACTAAACTAATTCTTGAGAAAGAAAGTGCAGTTTATGGTTGTGAGTTTTAAAGGTGCTCTAAGCGAATTCACGTGTTTTAGACCATAAAACATTTTCGGGGGTGGGCACGTTCATGAAAGCACGGAAGGGAGGGGGAGGAGTAAGCTATGCTCCATTTGTTTGAAAACAGTTCAAACATTATCAAAAAGTGATGTCGCACAGATTCGCTTATAGAGCCTTTAAACCAAGAGCCAGTTGTTATTATCGCCAAAGATACCGGAGACATGCTTTAGACTGCACATGCACTTTAATGCATTAGTGTTAACTGACTCTGATCATCGGGTTTTACACATGGGTCCTGCGTGAAGACCTTAAATGCATTTAATTCGGCTCAAGTTCAGAAACATGGACACGGACACAAAGCTTTTGCAACCAAATTCTTTGAGAAATAGAGAGCAGATGAACGCACACCAAACTCACGACATGTTCACATGCAAAATGTCATTATCAAAGAGTGTCATTATCATGTGAAAGTGCAGAAATAATTCTCGAAGAGGTTTGCTCCCTTGTCCCTGCCATGGTTTCGCTGTCTCTCTCCAACTTGAAATGGATACAACATTATCTATTACTAGGGGTGACCCCAAATAGTCGAAGATTTGATGCATCGATAGGAGAAGCCTGATTCGACTACCAATCTCACAGTCGAATCGTCGCAGATGTGTTATGAAATGAGGATCATTCAATTTTGGCCGTATATGGGTGCACACATTATCTGACTTCACATAACAGCTTACTCCCAATATATTAATATACATCATATTATTATAATACTGCAAATAATATGTGGAGTAGCAGCTTTCAATAAATATTTTTAAAATTCGTTAATAAATCCAACAGCCGCTTTGACAGGGCTACACGTCCATAAGAGGTTTCTACACTGTAAAAAATTCAATTAATGAAATGTTGGAAGGGCAAAAATATATAAGGTAAACCAATTTTCTTGTTTGGGCTTAGTTGAGTGGACATATTATTTTAAGTCTAGATAAATCTGTGTTTAAAACATTAAGTGAATGGTTATTTCCAAATTCAGTCAACATTCAGAATGGCTATATTGACTGAACTAATTAAGACAAATCTGGTCAATATGTGGACTTATGACAGCTATGTTTCCTGACAACAAAATGCTCACAATATTACTGTTATTTGGTAACAAAATGTAATTTTAAGAGTTGTTCAGGCGTGAATGTATGTGCTTTAAGTTTAAATATGCGGTCGGTTAATATAGATAGCGTCTATTGAAAAATGTGCTCGGACACTTTCGGACGGATAAGAGCTCCAGATGAGCTCCAGAAAATCACAGACACTTAAGCGCTCACACCCCGCCCAGCGCAGCCTCGCCTCGGCAAGCCCATCAGAAATCGACTGCTGGCTCTGATATCTCTGTGGCGTTTAAACATGCGATTTAATTCATTTTAATTTCTTACACTTAATAATAAAAGGTTTACCGGTATGTTTTAAATCATATTTTAGGATTGCATTTAAATGATATCGCTGTTGAATGATATTTCATATCTTTCACATTTGTTATAACTGGGCTGCGTACTGCCTGCGAATTTGAACTTCAGAGCTGAAGGTGCGAGTGGAGAAATAGTCCCAATATAATAACAATCTTAAAACTTCTAAATATACCCGTGTGTGTACCCGTGTGCGTGTGCGTGTGTGCGCGCGCGCGTGCTTGCGCGTATGTATGTATGCGCGTGCGTCTGTGTATTTTGAATTTAAAATGTTTTAACTCGGAAGGATCTGGATCACAGGTCATTTCATCTGAGATCAATCCGCACGCAACAGCTGGAATCACTTACTGATTCACATGACACAAGTCATCAGCCGTTTCCTCAAGTTCAAGTCAGGTAAGTGGTTGTAAATAAATGTTAATTTTAGAATATTTTAATTGGCAAAGACGCAAATACTCGACGTTTTTGTAATTATATTTTTGTAAAGATATATTAGAAGTGTGTTATGTTACGTGACCGAAGTAAAGTGGAGCTATTTTAGTTAAGATAAAAAGCCTGGATATAGGGTTGGTTTACCGGACAGAGTTTAGAACTCGGTCTTTATTATAATTGGGACATTTTTACAAACAAACCTTATATAATACAATACTGGCGTGCATTTTGAGACAAAACAATAGCACTCATATGTTAAGAGATGTCAGTAAGTTATTTTAGTCAGTGAAAAGCCCTGTCCGAGAAAACCGCCCAATAGTGTTTAATTATGTGTGATGTCTGAGGGAAATTTGACCTAACATTAACGTTATTTAGGGAATAAAGTCTTTCACCGTCAAGCTTTATTATATTAAACATGTTATTTATGTATGTGTGTGTGTTTATATTCCTTTGTTTATCAAACCAGAGCGGAGATGATGTAAGAGGCAGACCAGAAGGATACATAGCGATAGGATACATAATGGCCCTGGAGATGTTCTGACTGACTTTGAAGGCTTTTTGGACTGTTTTATGCCCTCTATTTAAAGAAGGCTTAATTCTGTATGATAAGTGAATAAGTGAATAAAAAGCTTTTGTTTTTATGTGACTGAAGTTAATTATTTTGTTTACAACACCAGCATAAATTATTTGATAAATAATAAAAAAATGTTATTAAAAAAAATCCCAAATAATAAATATTAATTGAAGTAACACATAAAACATTGAGTGAATACTTACATTTTAATTGACAGAGTCTTTGCTGTAAGTTTTTAAAGATTCAACTGATTAAAACATTTTAGTTGAATGAACTATAAAGCTAATTGAGCCAACATACTTTTTTATATCTGAGTCAAATTTGGGCCAACTAAAAAACATCAATCCAGGTAACACTTTGGAGACAGAAATTGAGTGAATGTAAAATTTCTGTGGAACTAGTTACTAAAAAATTATTCATTGAGCCAACAATTTATTTTTTACAGTGTAGGTTAATAAACCATTGTCTCGTTGTTTCTACATTTAAAAGACAAAGCTGGCAATTCTGGCTATACTTTCGTTCTTTTAATAATTTCTTTATTTTATTTTATTTTATTTTATTTATAAATCACTCTGGGTTATCTGATTTATCTATTTGGCTTGTGTTTTGTTTCCATGCACTTGAGGCATTATGCCCATTTGTTCTGCACTTTGTTCTGACCTAATTTTATATAAAAGAAATATTTATTATAAACGTAAATTCTGATTTAATTTAAGTCTGTAAATTTTGGATTGCTTTTCGTTGTATCGATGTTGCGCCATTGCGTGCTGGCCATGCTTGCGCATGCAATTTAGCCGAACGGGCTAGGTGTTCTGGGTCTCATATTTAGGAGTTCATCAAACTAAACATTAAAAAACTGATGTTTTTCGACGGGTATAAGTTTTAAAATGTATTTCAAACAGAGTGATTATCTTGTCAAAAGTTAAACTACAAAACAGGTAAGCCGTTTCTTTAAATTTCGGTGATGAAACGGAAAATATCTGCACCGAACTTATATTTATGCCTGACACGACTGTCTTTCTTGTGATTTAATATTATGGTCAGGGTTCACTTTCAAATGATAGAAAAGAGATTCCTGAAATAAATAATATAAGAATCATCAGATGTTTCTGTATCTAAAGTGAATACAGAGATGATCAAAGTCAAAGCAAGCAAGCAGGTATTTCTGTGCTAATAATAACACGTAGTGTTTATAAAATCATTAATTTCAGTGTTTTTCTTGTTATAAATTAACGTTAAATGAATTGTATATAAAGATTAGTTTTCATCATTTACAGTAACAATTACAAATTATTTGTCATTTCTCATTTGTCGTTTTTTTTTGTCATGACTGCTTTGATGCGCTAAATCTCCAAATAAAATAAAAACACTGAATTGTAGCCAGGGTTTCCAAGGGCAGGATCACCTTTGTTATTTTTTTAAGTTTAGTTATAAAAATGTTTTTTGTGTGTGTGATGTTCTGTAGATCGTGGCTTTAAAATGTTAAAAGGAATAATTAAACAAATGTTGCCTTACATTTTACCTTAAAAAAAATTATATATATATGAACGAAGACAAAACTGACAATGCATTTATATATATATATATATATATATATATATATATATATATATATATATATATATATATATATATATATATATATATATATATATATATATATATATATATATATATATATATATATATATAAATGCATTGTCAGTTTTGTCTTCGTTCATCACTTGAAAGACAGTTTTGGTCACTATCAGGAAGTTTCTGTGTGCTGCTTGTGAAAGAAAATAAAAGTTACCACTTTGTGCGCGTGCGTCAGGACAGGATCATTAATACACAGCAGAAGAGATGAGATGACTGACAAAATCAGAAATAGCCTACCAAATACAGCTCCCTAGCAACAGAGTAAACAAAGCCTTATATCTCCGCATCAGAACATCGTAGAGACACGGGGGTTGGACCGTTTGACTCATGACTCGGAGGGTAATCACTAGTTGATGCCATTTTTCCCCTAGCAACCAAATACAGTACCCTAGCAACAGAGTAAACAAAGCCTTGTATCTCCGCATCAGAACATCATACAGACACGGGGGTTGGACCGTTTGACTCATGACTCGGAGGGTAATCACTAGTGGATGGCATTTTTTTCCTTAGCAACCAAATACAGTACCCTAGCAACTGCATAAACAAAGCCTTATATCTCCGCATCAGAACATCGTAGAGACACGGGGGTTGGACCGTTTGACTCATGACTCGGAGGGTAATCACAAGTGGATGCCATTTTTCCCCTAGCAACCAAATACAGTACCCTAGCAACAGAGTAAACAAAGCCTTATATCTCCGCATCAGAACATCATACAGACACGGGGGTTGGACCGTTTGACTCATGACTCGGAGGGTAATCACAAGTGGATGCCATTTTTCCCCTAGCAACCAAATACAGTACCCTAGCAACAGAGTAAACAAAGCCTTATATCTCCGCATCAGAACATCATACAGACACGGGGGTTGGACCGTTTGACTCGTGACTCGGAGGGTAATCACTAGTGGATGGCATTTTTTCCCCTAGCAACCAAATACAGTACCCTAGCAACAGAGTAAACAAAGCCTTATATCTCTGCATCAGAACATCGTAGAGACACGAGAGTTGGATCATTTTACTTTTGATTTGGAGTATAATCATATATGGTCCCCAGAATTTTGCCACGGCAAGCACCACTTCACATTTTCTTCAGGAAATGTACCTATCTAGTTTTACTTACTGTTGCACTTTTGTGCTTGCTTCAGGTGTCTGGTGTAGTGTTTGAGTTTTTAAAGCGTTGATTGATTGATTTTGTTTGACCACTTAAATAAAAAAATATGAAACAGTACTCGGAGTCATACTTTAAAATACATAAATAGTCAGGGATAACACAATAAAGCCCAAAGACTTATTTCCATTGTGGTCCCTAAAGGCAAAGAGGAAAAGACAAGTGGCAACATATCTCACAACAATCATTAAATTCAATTCAATTCAATTCAATTCAATTTTATTTATATAGCGCTTTTCACAATTTGGTAATTGTATCAAAGCAGCTTTACATAATAGATGCAGTGAAAAGCACAGAGAATCGACAGATAGCACAACATAATAAACGGTTGCACAAGCAGTTAAATTTGCTACGGCTATAAATCAACATTATAAGCAAACGTATTACTAATGTAACGTATAGAAGTTAAGCCCAAAAAGGCTGCCTCCCCGGGTTGAAAAACCCCCTAGGAGAAAAAAACCCCGGAATTTTAGCCGGGGAAGTAAAAAAAAGTCATAGGAGGAAAAAACCCTTGGGAGTTATATATATATATATATATATATATATATACACATTGAAACGGAAGGAGATTAAGCGGAGATTAAGCGGAGATTAAGCGAAGATTAAGCGGAGATTAAGCGGAGATTAAGCGGGTTCTGCCGGTGGTCTTTGGTCAGGCATCAGCTGGACATCACGATGAAGAACAGCTAGTAGATCAGTTGTGTGCCGACTTTCACATGTACCGGAACTGGATCTGTTTGTCTCGTCCTCGGGATCAAGGACGAGACAGGGAGAGAGAAACAAAATCTTATTAGCGTAGGGGCCGTTCACATAGAAAACAAGTGTCACACAGTAATGTGGTTTTAGTCAGCTCGGTTCCGGACAGGCTAACTATTGCTGGTTAAGTGTATTACATATAGTTGATGATTTTAGAAACGGAAACAGAACTCGTTTGACTAAGGCCAGAGGCCCCACTGCCGTCGTTAATGCTAACGTACAGTGGCAAACGGTTCTGTATGACATACTATTTTAAGGTCATGGGAAAAGGCCAAAATTGCAAGCCGGCCATATTTGGCAGTTAAGACTCAATCGAAAACCAATTCAAAGTTTCAGCATATTACTAAAGAGTATTAATGAGATTTACCATGCTTTGGAGTGTTAACGAAAAAAGGTTTTAATTTTTTCATTAATTTATTTATTTATAAGGTTGTACAAGCTAGCTATTAGGAGATAAGTACCATTGTTAAAACAACTATTTGAAAGCCTTGTTAAAGAGAAAAGTTTTAAGTCTAGATTTAAAGTTATCTACTGTCTCTGATTTTCGGACGTCGGTTGGTAAATCATTCCATAGCTTAGGGGCTAAGTAGGAAAAGGATCTGCCACCTTTAGACACTTTTGATATTTTAGGGATAATTAAGAGGCCAGAATTTTGTGACCGCAATGCACGTGATGGATTGTATTCTGATAATAATTCTCTAAGATATGAGGGTTCTAGGCCATTTAAGGCTTTGTAGGTGATTAGTAATATTTTAAATTGTATACGATATTTAACTGGTAGCCAGTGTAAAGATGCCAGAATTGGGCTTATGCGGTCATACTTCTTAGTTCGAGTAAGAACTCTTGCAGAAGCGTTTTGAACTAGCTGAAGCTTGTTGACCTGTTTTGCATGGCATCCTCCGAGTAACGAGTTACAATAGTCTATTCTAGAGGTCATAAAAGCGTGGATAAGCTTCTCTGCATCTGATGCAGACAACATATGGCGTATTTTTGAGATATTTCTAAGGTGGAAGAATGCTGTGCGGCAGACATTGGAGATATGGCTGTCGAAGGATAAACTGCTGTCGAACATCACACCTAAATTCTTAACCGTGGAGGTTGGCACCACAGTGCAGCCATCTATGGGCAACTTGTAATCTGTCATATTATATTTGTAGCGATTCGGTTCGATAACAAGTATCTCTGTCTTATTGGAGTTTAGCATAAGAAAATTATGTGACATCCAGTCACTTATATCGCTGATGCAGTCTGATAGCTTAGAAAAATTTTGTGTTTCGCTAGGATGCGAGGAGATGTAAAGCTGTGTGTCATCTGCATAGCAGTGAAAACTTATGTTATGATTTCTGATAATGTCTCCTAGAGGTAACATATATAACGAGAACAGGATAGGACCTAAAACTGATCCCTGCGGTACGCCGTATTTAACCAGGGAGTGATGTGACTCCTCCTCATTTACATAAACAAAGTGATAGCGATTAGTTAGATACGATCTGAACCAAGCTAGCGCCTGACCACTGATGCCAACATAGTTTTCTAGCCTATTAAGTAAGATTGTGTGATCTATTGTGTCAAAGGCTGCACTAAGGTCTAATAATATAAGGAGTGATATTTCGCCACGGTCGGATGTTAGGAGAAGGTCATTTGTAACTCTAAGCAGCGCTGTCTCTGTGCTATGGTGGGGCCTGAATCCTGATTGGAACTTTTCATACGCACTATTATTTGCTAGGAATGTGCGTAGCTGGCTTGCCACTACCTTTTCTAATATTTTGGAAAGAAAAGGGAGATTTGAGATAGGTCTAAAGTTATTTAGATCTCCCTGGTCAAGGTTTGTTTTTTTAATGAGCGGTCTAATAACTGCTAGTTTGAAAGCTGTTGGAACGTAGCCTAATTCTAATGATGAGTTAAAGACATTTAGTACTGGGTTAGACACTATAGGGAATACCTCTTTGAGTAATTTTGTGGGAACAGGGTCCAATATACAGGACGATGATTTGGATGACGCTACTAATTTAGATAGCTCTTCTATTGTAGTAGGTTTAAATGACTCAAGATGTTCGTATGGTAGGCAAGCGTTAAATGTATTACTGGGTAGAGTGGTGGCTGCTTGGGTACCTACAATGTTTTCCCTAATAATCATAATTTTCTTAGTAAAGAAGTTCATGAAGTCGTTACTATTGTGTGGGAGTTTATTAGTGGGTTCTGTTTGTTCTTTATTTCTAGTCAGTTTCGCAACTGTGCTAAAGAGGAAGCGAGGGTTATTATGATTTTCTTTAATAAGATTGCTGAGATACGCAGATCTGGCGATTTTTATAGCCTGTCTGTAGTGTTTAACACTCTCTTTCCATGCTGCACGCCATACCTCTAACTTTGTGCTTCTATAATTTCTTTCCATTTTCCTAGTTGCCTTTTTGAGTGCTGCTGTGTGATGATCATACCATGGAGCTGGCGTTTTTTCTTTGATTCTCTTTTTTCGAATTGGAGCTACGGCATCCAATGTGTTAGAACAAATACTGTTCAGGTTTTCTATTACAATATCTAGATCTTCAGGGTTATCTGCTACATGTTTCATTTGGGACAGGTCTGGAAGAGTGCTAATAAAGCTATCTTTAGTGGTGGAAATTATTGTTCTGGCTAGTCGGTAGCGTATTGTGGATCGAGTGATCATATCTAGAAGTACCGTGTATGAGACAAGGCAATGGTCTGAAACTGCATCGCTCTGGGGTAATATCTCGATTTCATTAATATTGAGCCCGAGTGACAGAATTAAGTCTAATGTGTGCCTATGAGTATGCGTGGGCCCTGTCACGTTTTGTCTAATATTGAGAGAATTTAGAATATCCATAAATGCTAATCCTAATGTATCTGTTGGGTTATCAACATGTATATTAAAGTCACCAACGATAAGAGCTTTATCTACAGTGACTACGAGGTCAGACAGGAAATTTGATATTTCTTTAAGAAAATCTACATGATGGCCCGGAGGTCTATAGATTGTAGCAAGGACAAAAGAGAGCTGTTTATGGTTACGATCAGTTATTTCCATATTTAATAGCATTATTTCAAATGAATTAAATTTTAGTTTGGATTTATGGTTTACTTTAAAAACATTTTTGTATATTGTAGCTACACCACCCCCTCTCCCCTTTAAACGCGGTTCATGTTTATAATAGTAGTCTTGTGGGGTGGATTCGTTTAAACTAATGTAATCGTCTGCTTTAAGCCAGGTTTCTGTTAAAGAGAGTGCATCTAAGTTTTGGTCAGTAATTATTTCATTGACAATAGGTTCTTTATTGGTAAGCGATCTAATGTTAAGAAGGCCGAATTTTAACATTCGAGGTTCATCTGTAAACGTATTGTTTTCTAATTTTATGTTAGTAAGATTTGTACGAGACGAGGTAAACGGTGCTCTGTATTCGTTTGTTCGAGGAACGCACACAGTTGAAATGTGTTGATACTCTGGTAAGATAGACTCTAAGTTCTGGGATATATGTGATCTTGACATGTCAGAGCTACTAACAGATGGACGGGTAGGCCGATCTATCTGTTTCCTGACCTGGGCCCTGGGTAGTCAAACTGTATTAGAATTTAGAGTATTGGTCAGATTTCTAGAGAGTATAGCATTTCCTTCCGATGACGGATGAAGGCCATCTCTCTTTAGCAGGTCAGGTCTCCCCCTGAAGTGTTTCCAATTATCTATAAACCCTACGTTATGCTGAGGGCACCATTTTGACATCCAGTGGTGAAGAGACACTAATCTGCTATAAGTTTCATCACCCCGGTAGGCGGGGAGGGGACCAGAGCAAATTACATTATCTGACATTGTTTTTGCAATTTCACACACCTCTTTAATAGTATCTTTGGTGATCTCTGACTGGCGGAGTCTGGTGTCATTTGCGCCGGCATGAATAACAATTTTAGAAAACTTACGCTTAGCATTAGCCAGTACTTTAAGTTTGGATCTAATGTCAGACGATCTGGCTCCCGGTATACAGTCAACTATGGTGGCTGGTGCCTCAATGTTCACGTTCTTAAGTATCGAGTCTCCAATAACAAGGGCACCTTTAACAGATGTCTCAGCCGGTGTATTGTTTAGAATGTCGAATCTGTTAGAAATTACTAGGGGGGACTTCAATGGCCATCGAATATGACTACGCCGCCTGACAGTCACCCAGTTAGTCGGCCGTGTTAAATCAGTTGCCGGAACCGAGCTATGTGTACTACGCGTTGCCGTAGGCGCACCCGAAACAGTGTTTGAAACATTAACATTAGCATTAGCGGTCTTACTGTCCTCAACGAGCGTTCGGATGTGCGCTTCTAGTTCTGCAACCTTCTCCGTCAGCCTTACTACTTCAATACACTTAACACATGTAAACCCCTCTGTGCTGACGGAAGAAGCTAAACTGTACATGTGGCAAACAGTGCAGGTTACAATGACAAGCGGAGTATTACCGTTTTCATTTTGGGCGATGGCGTCTCTGTTCGCCTGAACGCGGTCCGTGAAGCTGCATCGAGACCGGTGCTCGCTCGCTGGCTGCCTCGTACGTCTCCGGGTGTCAGGAGCCAGGGTGATGTGAGGCATGCTGTACCGCCTGGTGCTAATGCCGGGACACAACTCCTCCACAGCTTCCCGCTCTGGTGAGGAAAGGTCTGAAAAACATACATCGGATGAGTCCGCCATTAGATCGAAAAGGAAGGCAGATTTACAGTAAACAAACAGTGAGGAAACGGTAAACAAACTTCAGCCGGCACGTTTGTTGAAGCTAGCGGGCTATATGCTAACACTAAGTGTTTACCAGTGATAAATCGATTTAGTTATAAATACTGTTGAATAATCGTCACGCTAAAGTATTCCTAAGATGAACTAGTAAGTTATATTATATAGATAGTAACAAGATAGTAAGAAAATAGGATTTGGATGATGAACTCGACGGAGCTCCGATAACAGTGTTGCCACTCCACTCTCTCTTGCGTCTCTCTCTTGCGTCTCTCTCTTGCATCTCTCTCTTGCGTCTCTCTCTTGCGTCTCTCTCTTGCGTCTCTCTCTTGCGTCTCTCTCTTCATCATAATATTTGGTCAGACTGATGTTAAGCCCTTTGCGGTGATAAATTGCGAAGATCTTTACTTTTCGTTGAAGGGCGTGCACGTGGCAGCCTGGCAAAGTGTGATGTTTCGCCATAAATTTACATGTGGTATAGGCGTCAGAAGTGGGCGTGTAGAAATGGCTCGATAGCGCCACCTGCAAAATTTCAAGAGAACAGCCCCCCCCCCCCGCTACGAAAAACATACAGACACGAAATTTGGTAGAATCATCTATCACCCCAAGACCTACAAAAAAGTCTCTTGGAGCGAAGCTCTAAACCCCACAGGAAGTCGGCCATTTTGAATTTTCAATGTGATTTCTGAGCAAATTTTGGCATTTCCAGGCTTCGTACTTTAACGAACTCCTCCTACAGATTTAATCCGATCATCATCATATTTGGTCAGTCTTATCTAAAGGCCTTTGCGATGTTAAATTGCGGAGATCTTGACTTTTTGTTGGAGGGTGTGTCCGTGGCGGCCTGCCAAATTTCGGCGTTTTCGCCATGAAACAGGAAGTGGCTCTAACTCAGGTATACAATAGCCGTGTTTGCACTATCGGGCTTCAAGCGGGCGTGCCAGTGCCTGCCGAGGACTGTGGCGTTTGCATTGTCACTTCCGGGGCATGATCGTGCTTCACTGGTGCTTCGTTGGTGCTTAAGGCCCGGCTTTTCTGGCCCGCCGAAATCGTTGGGCCAGATCGGGCTTCTCGGGGCTAGGGGAGTGGTAAAGGTCAAAGGCGGAGTTTATCTGAGTCTCTGGCAAGATGCGCATCCATCTGTCTGCAGATTTAAAACTTTAAAAATAACCGGGATCACCAGTAATTTACTGTTTCACGGAAGATGCCTGCTATGTTTGTACTTCGGACTGTAGAAAATGATCTGCATATGTAAAAAACAAATACGCGTTACAACGCCGAACTCGCCACGCTAAGGATCCGGCGCACAACGCTATCGGTTCGGGAGAAGTCTATAAAGTTTCAGGCACAAAACAAAGTGTTTAAAGTGCAACAGTGCTGAGAAATTAAAGATGTGTGTTGGATCATCATTTCATCGTCCATCACTCCATGTATTAAAGAAGCGATCACTCGAGTCACGATGGTATCTACAGTCGGTGAGTTAACATGCTACATAACGTTTGCGTACAAAACACTTAAAATACAAATACAAATGCTACATTACGTTTGCATACAAAACACTTAAAATACAAATAACGATTGCATAAGTGTCTTAAATGGGTGTTTGTTGTGTTATAGTTATATGTATAATTTTTTAGTCAGCCCTTAGAAATAGTAACCATGGATTTATTATATTAGTCATAGCCATGCTTTCTGTTATTTTGGAGATAAATTAAACTCTTATATGAATGTAGCAAACTTTATATACTGTATGTGTATTTATAAACCCTTTATACAAAACGTCACATGTGCTGCTTTCTTTTGTGTCCGTTTTACAGAAAAAATGCCAACGTAAAGCTTTCAGTTTGTCATCCAGGAGTTTTTATTTTGTATATATGAGAGATGACACAGCAACAGATGAAAGAGCAGGACATGAAACGAAGATGATGATGATGAGACGACAGGAGCCATGGATGTTGAAATCCGTCCGGAGGAGATGTCTTTAAATACACCTGTCTGTGCACTGATATAAACTTCATATGTAAATAAAGTAACGTTACCGCGCTATTATTACTACGGCTGCTTGTCAGTTTATTGAAAATTATTGCTTAATAAGGATCACATCTGAAACACAGAAATGGTAAGATGCCACAAAATGGTAACCATCATTAACTTAACCACTGTAACATAGCTTTTTAAATACTTGTGTATATTCAGAGTTGATTCTTAACGAGTACATTTTCTAATGATTTCTCAAATGTTTTGATTTTTGAGATGCAAGTAAAGTGATTTTCAGTCCTATTCAGCTATTCGAGGCAGTTCTTTATAGACAAAAGTATTTATTGATTGACACATTATTGAAATAGCTATTAGACAGTTACCTTGTGTTTCATGTGATGCTCAACTAACGTTTTCATGATTAAAGATATCACACCTCTTGTAATGTGTAAGTATGTTTACATCGCCATAGAACTATAATTACAAACTTAACGTTACATATTTAGACACACGTGCATACCTGTATTTTAAAATAAGATTATTTTACATAAATGTAAAACTAGGACTCGTTGTATTCTTTAAAATATTGTCTATATAGTATAATGGCACATTAGGTAGATGAACACTTTATTTGTAATTATCCTACTTCATAAAGTTTACTATTGCTTATTGATCTGATACTGTCTCGTCATGAGATCGCTCGTGTGCAGCCAACATAAACTTCAAGAGTAACACCGCGGATGGAGCAAACATCTCTATCTTCTCATCTTGGCTTTCACCGTGCAAACAGCCGCCTCAGTTATGTTCTTTATGTTTGTTGTATGATGATGCGATCTCACTCCCGTCTCCTGTCAGATTGAAGTGACTTCCTCACGGCAAAACAGGCGGAGTTGTGTGACGTTACATCCAGGTAGGCGTATTAAGGGCGGGGTTTTCTGAAGCGCTGCGGCGCTATTGGCTTGACAATGCAAACGCGTCGTGATTTTGGCTACACAGCTGGAGGTCTGAGGCTATTGGCTCCGTGAGGCCCGTTTGAAGCCCTGGCACGCACAGGCCCGATAGTGCAAAAGCGGCTAATGTCCAATCTGCCCCACACTTCACATGTTTGATAAGGGTCTTGGCCTGAACACATTTCAAAGCCAATATTCAGCATTCAGTCATAGCGCCACCTAGAGGCAGCAGGAAATGTCATGGTTTAAGCTGTGACTTACTGCTCTTAGAGATTTAATCAAATTATTATCATATTTGGTCATACTTCTCTTAAGGACTTTAAGATGATATATTGCGAAGATCTTGACTTTTCGTTGAAGGGCGTGTCTGTGGCGGCCTGGCAAATTGTGATGTTTCCCCATGAAACATGAAGCTGTTGTAATTCAGGCATATATTGTTCAATCTGCCTCAGACTTCACACGTTTGTTAAGGTTCCTGGCCTGAAGACATCAATATAACAATAATCAGGTACAGTCATAGCGCCACCTGCTGCACACAGGCGGTGTGGCACATCAATTTTCCTTTGAATATCCACCTATATTTTCCCACTTTAATTCGTATGCCCCTGGTTCACTGCTTTACTAATGCCATAGGGTAGCGGTACACATGCGTGCGAGGGCCCTTCCATCGCTGCTTGCAGCTTTAATTATTAGGGCCCGAGCACCGAGGGGCAGGCCAGAATGGCCTGCACCGAAAGGTGCGAAGCCCTATTGTTTTTGCTCGAATTTATTATTATTTTTTTATTTTTATTTATTTATTAGGGCCCGAGCACCGAGGAGCAGGCCAGAATGGCCTGCACCGAAAGGTGCGAAGCCCTATTGTTTTCCTTAGGATTATTAGGGCCCGAGCACACAAGTGTGAGGACCCTATTGTTTTTGCTCCGTTTATTATTATTATTATTATTAGGGCCCGAGCACCGAGGAGCAGGCCAGAATGGCCTGCACCGAAAGGTGCGAAGCCCTATTGTTTTCCTTAGGATTATTATTTTTTTTTTTATTTTTATTTTTTTTTAACACTTTTGGCCACTTTGGGTGCCTTAACATATTCGAAAACTCTTGAAATTTGGCACACACGTCAGAGTCGTCGGCCATCAGGTCCGGGCAAAGGCTGGACCACGGGCGTGGCAAGGGAGCTCTGTAGCGCCCCCTGCAATGCAAAAACAAACATTGGGGCACAGATCGTGCAAACATGTATGCACATGTACGAGAGTTGGTACGCATATAGATCTCATTGACCCAAACAACTTTCGCCCTCTAATATTTAAGCTCCGCCCAACAGGAAGTCAGCTATTTTGGATTGTTTAAAAAATGCATGCGTTGAACTTTTGAATACTCCTCCTAGAGGATGCATGCGATTGACACCAAAAGTAGTGAACATGATGTCGAGACATTGGACTTGCTAAATTGCGAAGGGATTTTTGATATCTCAAACGGTTCTGCCATGGCGAGCCGACAAAGTTGTGGCGAAATCAGAGAAACAGGAAGTGTCTAATATCTAAGGCAAAAAATGTCTTATTGTAATGACACGCGGGGTGTTTGTTCATCTGAAGATTCCGATCGCATCGATGTGCCTTTTGTGGCTCCCGGGTATAGCGCCACCACCAGGCGCCAGGAAGTGTGTCAGTCACAAAGCTGGATTTTTTTGAAAGTTCCATGCAATGTTCTTTTAAATACTCCTTCTAGGATTTTCATGCGATTGACATGAGAAGTGGTCACCATGATGCCAAGACATTGTAGATGATAAATTGCGAAGGGATTTTTGATATCTCAAACGCTGTTCCCATGGCAACCTGTCAAACTTTACTTTCATTTTAAAGGCATATTTAAGCCTTTCAGTTGCATACAGTTAACTTTTAAATACTCCTTCTAGGATTTTCATGCGATTGACACGAGAAGTGGTCTACATAATGCAAAGACATTGTAGATGATAAATTGCGAAGGGATTTTTGATATCTCGAACGCTGTTCCCATGGCAATGCATCAAACTTTACTTTCATTTTTACACATATTTAAGGCTGATAGTTACATGCTGTGAACCTTTAAATACTCCTCGTATGGGATTCATGCGATTGACAACAAAAGTGGCCAACATGATGCCGAGACATTGTAGATGATAAATTGCGAAGGAATTTTTGACATCTCGAACGCTGTTCCCATGGCAACGCGTCAAACTTTACTTTAATTTCAGGCATGTTTAAGGCTCTTGGCGTGCTTAGTTGAACTTTAAATTTGGCACACACATAAGAGTTTTCGGCTGTTAAGTGTGCACAAAAAGGTCAGATAAAGGCGTGTCTCTTAAGTGGCTCACTAGTGCCCCTGTTTGTCTAAAATGTGGGGTTGTTTTTTACCTACAGTCCCCAAATGGCTCAGAAACAACATTAAATAGCCCACTGATATTTTACCCACTTGATGCCCTTGCCCACCGTGCATCGTTTTCTCGGACGCACCGTGTAGCGGTAAAAAAACGTGCGAGGGCCCGCCATTGCTGCTTGCAGCTATATTTATTATTATTTATTCTTCTTCTTCTCCAAAGTGAATCGCATTTTTGAGGGGCGAAACATGCTCGAAAACTCAGGAAATTTTGCAGACATGTCAGAAGTGGCGAAAATTTACATGTGGCATAGGCACCAGAAGTGGGCGTGTAGAAATGGCTCGATAGCGCCACCTGCAAAATTTCAAGAGAACAGCCCCCCCACTACGAAAAACGTACAGATACGAAATTTGGTAGGATCATCTATTACCCCAAGACCTACAAAAAAGTCTCTTGGAGCGAAGCTCTAAACCCAACAGGAAGTCCGCCATTTTGAATTTTTGCCTTGATTTTTTTGCAAATTTGGTCATTTCCAGCCTTCATACTTTAACGAACTCCTCCTACAGATTTAATCCGATCATCGTCATATTTGGTCAATCTCATCTAAAGGCCTTTGCGATGTTAAATTGCGGAGATCTTGACTTTTCGTCAGAGGGTGTGTCCGTGGCGGCCTGACAAATTTCGGCATTTTCGCCATGAAACAGGAAGTGGCTCTAACTCAGGCATACAATGTCCAATCTGCCCCACGCTTCATACGTTTGATAAGGGTCTTGGCCTGAACACATTTCAATGCCAATATTCAACTTCACTCATAGCGCCACCTAGAGGTAGGAGGAAATACCATGTTTTATGCTCTGATTTACTGCTCTTAGAGATTTAATCAAATCATCATCATATTTGGTCTGACTGATGCTAAGCCCTTTTCCTTGATAAATTGCGAAGATCTTGACTTTTCGTTGAAGGGCGTGTCCGTGGCGGCCTGGCAAAGTGTGATGTTTCGCCATGAAACAGGAAGTTGTTATAACTCAGGCATACAATGTCCAATCTGCCCCTGACTTCACACGTTTGATAAGGGTCCAGGCCTGAACACATCAACATGGCATAATTCAGTAACACTCATAGCGCCACCTAGAGGCAGCAGGAAATAACATGTTTTACGCTGTGATTTACTGCTCTTAGATATTTAACCATATCAACATCATATTTCACCTGTGTAATCTCAAGACCTTGTGTGATGATAAAAAGCAACGACCTTGACTTTTCATTAAAGGGCGTGTCCGTGGCGGCCTCGCAAAGTATCGGTAAATGAATCGCATTTTTGACAGGCTAAACAAGCCCAAAAAGTCATAAAACGTTGCACACATGTCAGAAGTGGCGAAAATTTACATGTGGCATAGGCGCCAGAAGTGGGCGTGTAGAAATGGCTCGATAGCGCCACCTGCAAAATTTCAAGCGAACAGCCCCCCCGCTACGAAAAATGTACAGATACGAAATTTGGTAGGATCATCTATCACCCCAACACCTACAAAAAGTCTCTTGGAGCGAAGCTCTAAACCCCACAGGAAGTCGGCCATTTTGAATTTTTGCCTTGATTTTTGTGCAAATTTGGTCATTTCCAGGCTTCATACTGCAACAAACTCCTCCTAGAGATTTAATCCGATCATCGTCATATTTGGTCGGTCTTATCTAAAGGCCTTTGCGATGCTAAATTGCAGAGATCTTGACTTTTCGTTGGAGGGTGTGTCCGTGGCGGGCTGCCAAATTTCGGCGTTTTCGCCATGAAACAGGAAGTGGCTCTAACTCAGATATACAATGTCCAATCTGCCCCACGCTTCACATGTTTGATTAGGGTCTTGGCCTGAACACATTTCAATGCCAATATTCAGCTTCAGTCATAGCGCCACCTAGAGGTAGCAGGAAATACCATGTTTTACGCTATGATTTACTGCTCATAGGGGCGGTTTCCCGGACAGGGATTAGACTAGTCCTAGACTAAAACATTTTTAAGAGCTGTCCAAACTGAATAGAACTTGCGCTGACATATCTTAAAATACATCAGGGCCCTTTGTTTTGCCTCAAAATGCACACAGGTAATGTTTTTAGTAAGGTATGTTTGTTAAAACTAGTTATATTTCCTAATTAAACTAAGGCCTAGTACTGGATTAAGCTAATCCCTGTCCGGGAAACCGCCCCTTAGAGATTTAATCAAATCATCATCATATTTGGTTAGATTGATTTAAAGCCCTCTGCGGTGATAAATTGTGAATATCTTGACTTTTCGTTGAAGGGCGTGTCCGTGGCGGCCTGGCAAAGTGTGATGTTTCGCCATGAAACAGGAAGCTGTTGTAATTCAGACATGCATTGTTCGATCTGCCCCAGACTTCAAATGTTTGATAAGGTTCTTGGCCTGAACACATTTCAATGCCAATATTCAGCTTCAGTCATAGCACCACCTGCTGCACACAGGCGGTGTGGCACATCAGTTTCCCTTTGAATATCCACCTGTATTTACCCACTTTAATTCATATCCCCCTGGTTCACTGCTTTACTAATGCCATAGGGTAGCGGTGCACATGCGTGCGAGGGCCCTTCCATCGCTGCTTGCAGCTTTAATTATTGTTTTTTTTTTTATTTTTATTTTTTTTTAACACTTTTGGCCACTTTGGGTGCCTTAACATACTCGAAAACTCTTGAAATTTGGCACACACGTCAGAGTCGTCGGCCATCAGGTCCGGGCAAAGGCTGGACCACGGGCGTGGCAAGGGAGCTCTGTAGCGCCCCCTGCAATGCAAAAACAAACATTGGGGCACAGATCGTGCAAACATGTACGCACATGTACGAGAGTTGGTATGCTTATAGATCTCATCGACCCGAACAACTTTCGCCCTCTAACATTTAAGCTCCGCCCAACAGGAAGTCAGCTATTTTGGATTGTTTAAAAAATGCATGCGTTGAACTTTTGAATACTCCTCCTAGAGAATGCATGCGATTGACACCAAAAGTGGTGAACATGATGTCGAGACATTGGACTTGCTAAATTGCGAAGGGATTTTTGATATCTCGAACGGTTCTGCCATGGCGAGCCGACAAAGTTGTGGCGAAATCAGAGAAACAGGAAGTGTCTAATATCTAAGGCAAAAAATGTCTTATTGTGATGACACGCGGGGTGTTTGTTCATCTGAAGATTCCGATCGCATCGATGTGCCTATTGTGACTCCCGGGTATAGCGCCACCAGCAGGCGCCAGGAAGTGTGTCAGTCACAAAGCTGGATTTTTTTGAAAGTTCCATGCAATGTTCTTTTAAATACTCCTTCTAGGATTTTCATGTGATTGACACCAAAAGTGGTCACCATGATGCCGAGACATTGTAGATGATAAATTGCGAAGGGATTTTTGATATCTCAAACGCTGTTACCATGGCAACCTGTCAAACTTTACTTTCATTTTAAAGGCATATTTAGGCCTTTCAGTTGCATACAGTTAACTTTTAAATACTCCTTCTAGGATTTTCATGCGATTGACACGAGAAGTGGTCCACATAATGCAGAGACATTGTAGATGATAAATTGCGAAGGGATTTTTGATATCTCCAACGCTGTCCCCATTGCAACGCGTAAAATTTTACTTTAATTTTAGGCATGTTTAAGGCTCTTGGCGTGCTTAGATTAACCTAAAACTTGGCACACACATCAGAGTTGTCGACTGTTAAGTGTGCACAAAAAGGTCAGACATAGGTGTGTCTCTTAAGTGGCTCACCAGCTCCCCCGTTTGTCTAAAATGTGGGGTTTCTTTTACCTACAGTCCCCAAATGGGTCAATAACAACATGAAATAGCCCACTGATATTTACCCACTTGATGCACTTGCTCACCGTGCATCGTTTTCTCGGAGGCATCGTATAGCGGTAAAATAACGTGCGAGGGCCCGCCATCGCTGCTTGCAGCTATATTTTTT
Source organism: Misgurnus anguillicaudatus (assembly GCF_027580225.2). Lineage (NCBI taxonomy): Eukaryota > Metazoa > Chordata > Actinopteri > Cypriniformes > Cobitidae > Misgurnus > Misgurnus anguillicaudatus. Next base: position 2,943,634 of record NW_027395283.1, read on the forward strand.
TTAATTTTTTTAACACTTTTGGGCATTTTGGGTGCCTTAACATACTCGAAAACTCTTGAAATTTGGCACAGACGTTAGAGTCGTCCGTCATTGCGAACAGACAAAGGCTGGGACACAGGCGTGGCACAGGGGCTCTGTAGCGCCCCCTGTAATGAAAAAAAACATTGATGCACAGATCGTGCAAACATGTACGCACATGTACGAGAGTTGGTACACATATAGATCTCATCGACCCGAACAACTTTCGCCCTCTAACATTTTGGCTCCGCCCAACAGGAAGTCCGCCATTTTGAATTGTTTAAAAAATGCATGCAGTGAACTTTTGAATACTCCTCCTAGGGGATTCATGCAAATGACACCAAACGTGGTGATCATGATGTCAAGACAGTGGACTTACTAAATTGCGAAGAGATTTTTGATATCTCGAACGGTGTTGCCATGGCGAAGCGGCAAATTCATGGCGAAATCAGAGAAACAGGAAGTGTCTAATATCTAAGGCAAAAAATGTCTTATTGTAATGACACGCAAGGTGTTTGTTCGTCTGAAGATTCCGATCGCATCGATGTGCCTATTGTGAGTCTCGGGTATAGCGCCACCACCAGGCGCCAGGAAGTGTTGCTGTCTCAAAGGTTGATTTTTTGACAGTTCCATGTGATGTTCTTTTAAATACTCCTCCTAGAATGTTTATGCGATTGACCCCAAAAGTGGTCAACATGATGCCAAGACATAGTAGATGATAAATTGCGAAGGGATTTTTGATATCTCGAACGTTGTTCCCATGGCAACGCGTCAAACTTTACTTTCATTTTAAAGGCATTTTTAAGCCCTTCAGTTGCATGCAGTGAACTTTTCAATACTCCTTCTAGGATATTCATGCGAGTGACACCAAACGTGGTCAACATGGTGCTGAGACATTGTAGATGATAAATTGCGAAGGGATTTTTTACATCTCGAACGCTGTTGCCATGGCAATGCATCAAAGTTTACTATTATTTCAGGAATATTTAAGGCTCTTGGCATGCTTAGATTAACTTCAAATTTGGCACACACATCAGAGTTGTCAACTGTTAAGTGTTGACAAACAGGTCAGACATAGGTGTGCCTCTTAAGTTGCTCACTAGTGCCCCGTTTGTCCAAAATGTGGGGTTTCTTTTACCTACAGTCCCTAATTGGGTCAGTAACAACATTAAATAGCCCACTGATATTTTACCCACTTGATGCCCTTGCCCACCGTGCATCGTTTTCTCGGAGGCACTGTGTAGCGGTAAAAAAACGTGCGAGGGCCCGCCATCGCTGCTTGCAGCTATATTTAGGGCCCGAGCACCGAGGAGCAGGCCATTCTGGCCTGCACCGAAAGGTGCGAAGCCCTATTGGTTTTGCTCGAATTTATTAGGGCCCGAGCACCGAGGAGCAGGCCAGAATGGCCTGCACCGAAAGGTGCGAAGCCCTATTGTTTTTGCTCGGATTTATTCTTTTTTTTTATTAGGGCCCGAGCACCGAGGAGCAGGCCAGAATGGCCTGCACCGAAAGGTGCGAAGCCCTATTGTTTTTGCTCGGATTATTATTAGGGCCCGAGCACCGAGGAGCAGGCCAGAATGGCCTGCACCGAAAGGTGCGAAGCCCTATTGTTTTTGCTCGGATTATTATTAGGGCCCGAGCACCGAGGAGCAGGCCAGAATGGCCTGCACCGAAAGGTGCGAAGCCCTATTGTTTTTGCTCGAATTTATTATTTTTATTTTTTTTATTTTTTTCAACACTTGTGCTAATTTGGGAGCCTTAACATACTCGAAAAGTCTTGAAATTTGGCACACACGTCAGAGTCGCGTGCCACTAGGCTCATGCAAAGGCTGGAATACGGGCGTGGCAAGGGAGCTCTGTAGCGCCCCCTGTAATTCAAAAACAAACATTGGGGCACAGATCGGGCAAAAATGTACGCACATGTATGAGAGTTGGTACACATATAGATCTCATCGACCCGAACAACTTTCGCCCTCTAACATTTAAGCTCCGCCCAACAGGAAGTCGGCTATTACGGATTGTTTAAAAAATGCATGCGGTGAACTTTTGAATACTCCTTCTAGGGGATTCATGGGATTGACACCAAACGTGGTGATCATGATGTCGAGACATTGTACTTGCTAAATTGCGAAGGGATTTTTGATATCTCGAACGGTTCTGCCATGGCGAAGCGACAAAGTCATGGCGAAATCAGAGAAACAGGAAGTGTCTAATATCTAAGGCAAAAAATGTCTTATTGTGATGACACGCGGGGTGTTTGTTCGTCTGAAGATTCCGATCGCATCGATGTGCCTATTGTGAGTCTCGGGTATAGCGCCACCACCAGGCGCCAGGAAGTGTGTCAGTCACAAAGGTGGATTTTTTTGACAGTTCCATCCGATGTTCTTTTAAATACTCCTTCTAGGATATTCATTCGATTGACACCAAAAGTGGTCAACATGATGCTGAGACATTGTAGATGATAAATTGCGAAGGGATTTTTGATATCTCGAATGCTGTTCCCATGGCAACGTGTCAAACTTTACTTTCATTTTAAAGGCATATTGAAGCCTTTCAGTTCCATGCAGTGAACTTTTAAATACTCCTTCTAGAATATTCATTCGATTGACACCAGAAGTGGTCAACATGATGCTGAGACATTGGAGATGCTAAATTGCGAAGGAATTTTTGACATCTCGAACGCTGTTCCCATGGCAACGCGTCAAACTTTACTTTTTTTTAAGGCTTTTTTAAGGCTCTTGGCGTGTTTGGATTAACTTTAAATTTGGCACACACATCAGAGTTGTTGGCAGTTAAGTGTTGACAAAAAGGTCAGATAAAGGCGTGTCTATTTAGTGGCTGACTAGCCCCCCCCCCCCCCGTTTGTCTAAAATGTGGGGTTTCTTTTACCTACAGTCCCCAAATGGGTCAGTAACAACATTAAATAGCCCACTGATATTTACCCACTTGAGGCCCTTGCCCACCGTGCATCGTTTTCTCGGACGCACCGTGTAGCGGAAAAATAACGTGCGAGGGCCCGCCATCGCTGCTTGCAGCTATATTTTTTATTATTTTTTTTTTATTTTTTTAATTTTTTTCAACACTTTTGGGCATTTTGGGGGCCTTAACATACTCGAAAACTCTTGAAATTTGGCACAGACATCAGAGTCGTCCGTGATCGCCGAAAGCCAAAGGCTGGAACACGGGCGTGGTACGGGGGCTCTGTAGCGCCCCCTGTAATGCAAAAACAAACAGGAGTGCGCAGATCGGGCAAACATGTACGCACATGTACGAAAGTTAGTACACATATAGATCTCATCGACCCGAACAACTTTTAGACTCTAACCTATTACCTCCGCCCAACAGGAAGTCGGCCATTTTGGATTGTTTAAAAAATGCATGCGGTGAACTTTTGAATACTCCTCCGAGGGAATACATGGGATTGACACCAAACGTGGTGATCATGATGTCGAGACATTGTACTTGCTAAATTGCGAAGGGATTTTTGATATCTCGAACGGTTCTGCCATGGCGAAGCGACAAAGTCATTGCGAAATCAGAGAAACAGGAAGTGTGTAATATCTAAGGCAAAAAATGTCTTATTGTGATGACATGCGGGGTGTTTGTTCGTCTGAAGATTCCGATCGCATCGATGTGCCTATTGTGAGTCTCGGGTATAGCGCCACCACCAGGCACCAGGAAGTGTGTCATTCACAAAGGTGGATTTTTTTGACAGTTGCATGCAATGTTCTTTTAAATACTCCTTTTAGGATATTCATGCGATTGACACCAAAAGTGGTCAACAGGATGCCGAGACATTGTAGATGATAAATTGCGAAGGGATTTTTGATATCTCGAACGCTGTTCCCATGGCAACGTGTCAAAATTTACTTTCATTTTAAAGGCATATTTAAGCCTTTCAGTTGCATGCAGTTAACTTTTAAATACTCCTTCTAGGATTTTCATGCGATTGACACCAAAAGTGGTCAACATGATGCCGAGACATTGTAGATGATAAATTGCGAAGGGATTTTTGATATCTCGAACGCTGTTCCCATGGCAATGCATCAAACTTTGCTTTCCTTTTCCAGCATATTCAAGGCTGACAGTTACATGCTGTGAACCTTTAAATACTCCTCGTATGGGATTCATGCGATTGACACCATAAGTGGTCAACATGATGCTGAAACATTGTAGATGATAAATTGCGAAGGGATTTTTGATATCTCGAACGCTGTTCCCATGGCAATGCCGCAAACTTTACTTTTATTTCAGGCATATTTAGGGCTCTTGGCGTGCTTAGATTAATCTAAAAGTTGGCACACACATCAGAGTTGTCGGCTGTTAAGTGTGGACAAAAAGGTGAGATAAAGGCGTGTCTCTTAAGTGGCTCACTAGCGCCCCCGTTTGTCTAAAATGTGGGGTTTCTTTTACCTACAGTCCCCAAATGGGTCAGTAACAACATAAAATAGTCCACCGATATTTACCCACTTGATGCACTTGCCCACCGTGCATCGTTTTCTCGGAGGCACCGTGTAGCGGTAAATAAACGTGCGAGGGCCCGCCATCGCTGCTTGCAGCTATATTTTTTATTATTTTTTTTATTTTTTTTAACACTTTTGGACATTTTGGGGGCCTTAACATACTCAAAAACTCTTGAAATTTGGCACAGACGCCAGAGTCGTCCGTCATCGCCGAAAGCCAAAGGCTGGAACACAGGCGTGGCACGGGGGCTCTGTAGCGCCCCCTGTAATGGAAAAACAAACAGTAGTGCACAGATCGGGCAAAAATGTATGCACATGTATGAAAGTTGGTACACATATAGATCTCATCAACCCGAACAACTTTCGCACTCTAACCTATTAGCTCCGCCCAACAGGAAGTCGGCCATTTTGGATTGTTTAAAAAATGCATGCGGTGAACTTTTGAATACTCCTCCGAGGGGATACATGGGATTGACACCAAACATGGTGATCATGATGCCGAGACATTGTACTTGCTAAATTGCGAAGGGATTTTTGATATCTCGAACGGTTCTGTCATGGCGAGGCGACAAACTTATGGCGAAATCAGAGAAACAGGAAGTGTCTAATATCTAAGGCAAAAAATTTCTTATTGTGATGACACATGGGGTGTTTGTTTGTCTGAAGATTCCGATCGCATCGATGTGCCTATTGTGAGGCTCGGGTATAGCGCCACCACCAGGCGCCAGGAAGTGTTGCAGTCACAAAGGTTGATTTTTTTACAGTTCCATGTGATGTTCTTTTAAATACTCCTCCTAGAATGTTTATGCGATTGACACCAAAAGTGGTCAACATGATGCGGAGACATTGTAGATGAAAAATTGCGAAGGGATTTTTGATATCTCGAACGTTGTTCCCATGGCAACGCGTCAAACTTTGCTTTCATTTTCCGGCATATTCAAGGATGACAGTTCCATCCAATGTTCTTTTAAATACTCCTTCTAGGATATTCATGCGATTGACACCAAAAGTGGTCAACATGATGCTGAGACATTGGAGATGATAAAATGTGAAGGGATTTTTTACATCTCGAACGCTGTTGCCATGGCAACGCATCAAAGTTTACTATTATTTCAGGAATATTTAAGCCTCTTGGCATGCTTAGATTAACTTCAAATTTGGCACACACAGCAGAGTTGTCAACTGTTAAGTGTTGACAAACAGGTCAGACATAGGTGTGCCTCTTAAGTCGCTCACTAGTGCCTCCGTTCGTCCTAAATGTGGGGTTTCTTTTACCTACAGTCCCCAAATGGGTCAATAACAACATAAATAGTCCACCGATATTTACCCACTTGATGCACTTGCCCACCGTGCATCGTTTTCTCGGAGGCACAGTGTAGCGGAAAAAATATGTGCGAGGGCCCGCCATCGCTGCTTGCAGCTATATTTAGGGCCCGAGCACCGAGGAGCAGGCCAGAATGGCCTGCACCGAAGGTGCGAAGCCCTATTGGTTTTGCTCGAATTTATTATTTTTTATTTTATTTTTTTTTTTATTTTTTTTAACACTTTTGGGCATTTTGGGTGCCTTAACATACTCGAAAACTCTTGAAATTTGGCACAGACGTCAGAGTCGTCCGTCATTGCGAACGGACAAAGGCTGGAACACGGGCGTGGCACGGGGGCTCTGTAGCGCCCCCTGTAATGCAAAAAAAAACATTGAAGCACAGATCGTGCAAACATGTACGCACATGTACGAGAGTTGGTACGCATATAGATCTCATCGACCCGAACAACTTTCGCCCTCTAACATTTAAGCTCCGCCCAACAGGAAGTCAGCTATTTTGGATCGTTTAAAAAATGCATGCGTTGAACTTTTGAATACTCCTCCTAGAGGAATCATGCGATTGACACCAAACGTGGTGAACATGATGTCGAGACATGGGACTTGCTAAATTGCGAAGGGATTTTTGATATCTCGAATGGTTCTGCCATGGCGAGCCGACAAAGTTGTGGCGAAATCAGAGAAACAGGAAGTGTCTAATATCTAAGGCAAAAAATGTCTTATTGTAATGACACGCGGGGTGTTTGTTCATCTGAAGATTCCGATCGCATCGATGTGCCTATTGTGACTCCCGGGTATAGCGCCACCAGCAGGCGCCAGGAAGTGTGTCAGTCACAAAGCTGGATTTTTTTGAAAGTTCCATGCAATGTTCTTTTAAATACTCCTTCTAGGATTTTCATACGATTGACACCAAAAGTGGTCACCATGATGCCGAGACATTGTAGAGGATAAATTGCGAAGGGATTTTTGATATCTCAAACGGTATTCCCATGGCAACGCGTCAAACTTTACTTTCATTTTAAAGGCATATTTAAGCCTTTCAGTTTTATACAGTTAACTTTTAAATACTCCTTCTAGGATTTTCATGCAATCGACACGAGAAGTGGTCAACATGATGCCGAGACACTGTAGATGATAAATTGCGAAGGGATTTTTGATATCTCAAACGCTGTTCCCATGGCAACCTGTCAAACTTTACTTTCATTTTAAAGGCATATTTAAGCCTTTCAGTTTTATACAGTTAACTTTTAAATACTCCTTCTAGGATTTTCATGCGATTTACACGAGAAGTGGTCAACATGATGCCGAGACATTGTAGATGATAAATTGCGAAGGGATTTTTGATATCTCAAACGCTGTTCCCATGGCAACCTGTCAAACTTTACTTTCATTTTAAAGGCATATTTAAGCCTTTCATACAGTTAACTTTTAAATACTCCTTCTAGGATTTTCATGCGATTGACACGAGAAGTGGTCAACATGATGCCGAGACATTGTAGATGATAAATTGCGAAGGGATTTTTGATATCTCAAACGCTGTTCCCATGGCAACCTGTCAAACTTTACTTTCATTTTAAAGGCATATTTAAGCCTTTCAGTTTTATACAGTTAACTTTTAAATACTCCTTCTAGGATTTTCATGCGATTTACACGAGAAGTGGTCAACATGATGCCGAGACATTGTAGATGATAAATTGCGAAGGGATTTTTGATATCTCAAACGCTGTTCCCATGGCAACCTGTCAAACTTTACTTTCATTTTAAAGGCATATTTAAGCCTTTCAGTTTTATACAGTTAACTTTTAAATACTCCTTCTAGGATTTTCATGCGATTGACACGAGAAGTGGTCAACATGATGCCGAGACATTGTAGATGATAAATTGCGAAGGGATTATGATATCTCAAACGCTGTTCCCATGGCAATGCATCAAACTTTACTTTCATTTTTACACATATTTAAGGCTGACAGTTACATGCTGTGAACCTTTGTGAAATCAAACTTTACTTTAATTTCAGGCATGTTTAAGGCTCTTGGCGTGCTTAGTTGAACTTTAAATTTGGCACACACATCCAGAGATGTATAAAGTACTAGGGACCCAGACTTGAGTAAAAGTACAAGTGCTCTATCAAAAAAGTGAGCACACCACTTAAGTGGAAGTACTGAAGTATTAAACATGTTTTGTACTTAAGTATTGCAAGTAGTTTATTTTAAAATATACTACTCAAGTACTGAAAGTAAAAGTATGAGTATTGTGTAATGTAGTTATTAAAGAAAACAGTCAAAAGTTTGAATATAATATTGTTTATATTATTTCAAATGTTTAAGCTAAAGGACACTCACAATTGCTTTGGCTGTAGCAGGAGTACAAGGACAGGAATGTTCAGATTAATTTAACTAATATGGCAATAGAAAATTCAGAATTAATAAAATATTAGTCGATGTAATGGTAATAGGTAAAGGTACAAGATGTTTCAATGTATTTAGGTTTCCTTCTTTCGCGCACACTCGCCCTTTCTCGCGAATTCTCTCTCTCTATCGGTCTGTCTCGTGCACTTTGGTTCTCTCTTCACTTCCAATTTGTCCACAACCGCGGCTCATATTTGTGAGTGAGAGGGAGGGAGGGGTCCGCTCTTCACTATCTCCTATTGGTTTAGACCACAATCTGTGTGTGTTTCTAATGTGTATCACCGCTCCGGCAGTGATAATGTAGGTTTGGAATGATTCGTAACATTTGAGTGTAACGAGTAACTATGCAGCACATAAAAAAATGTATTGGATTAAAAGTATTAAACTCATCGAAAATATGTACTGAAGTAAAAGTGGAAGTAGGAGAAAAAAATAATACTTCAGTAGAGTACAGATACTGCCTATTAGTACTTAAGTACAGTAGTGAAGTAGTTCTACTTCGTTACTATACATCTCTGCACACATCAGAGTTTTCGGCTGTTAAGTGTTGACAAAAAGGTCAGACATAGGCGTGTCTCTTAAGTGGCTCACAAGTGCACCTGTTTGTCTAAAATGTGGGGTTTCTTTTACCTACAGTCCCCAAATGGCTCAGAAACAACATTAAATAGCCCACTGATATTTTACCCACTTGATGCCCTTGCCCACCGTGCATCGTTTTCTCGGACGCACCGTGTAGCGGTAAAAAAACGTGCGAGGGCCCGCCATTGCTGCTTGCAGCTATATTTAGGGCCCGAGCACCGAGGAGCAGGCCAGAATGGCCTGCACCGAAAGGTGCGAAGCCCTATTGTTTTTGCTCGAATTTATTATTTTTTTTATTTTTATTTTTATTTTTATTTTTTTTAACACTTTTGGGCATTTTGGGTGCCTTAACATACTTGAAAACTCTTGAAATTTGGCACAGACGTTAGAGTCGTCCGTCATTGCGAACAGACAAAGGCTGGAACACGGGCGTGGCACGGGGGCTCTGTAGCGCCCCCTGTAATGCAAAAACAAACAGTAGTGCGCAGATCGGGCAAACATGTACGCACATTTACGAAAGTTGGTACACATATAGATCTCATCGACCCGAACAACTTTCGCCCTCTAACATTTTAGCTCCGCCCAACAGGAAGTCCGCCATTTTGGATTGTTTAAAAAATGCATGCGGTGAACTTTTGAATACTCCTCCTAGGGGATTCAAGCAAATGACACCAAAAGTGGTGATCATGATGTCAAGACATTGGACTTGCTAAATTGCGAAGGGATTTTTGATATCTCGAACGGTGTTGCCATGGCGAAGCGGCAAAGTCATGGCGAAATCAGAGAAACAGGAAGTGTCTAATATCTAAGGCAAAAAATGTCTTATTGTAATGACAAGCGGGGTGTTTGTTCATCTGAAGATTCCGATCGCATCGATGCGCCTATTGTGACTCCCGGGTATAGCGCCACCACCAGGCGCCAGGAAGTGTGTCAGTTACAAAGCTGGATTTTTTTGACAGTTCCATGCAATGTTCTTTTAAATACTCCTTCTAGAAAAATCATGCAATTGACACCAAAAGTGGTCAACATGATGACGAGACATTGTAGATGATAAATTGCGAAGGGATTTTTGATATCTCGAACGCTGTTCCCATGGCAATGTGTCAAACTTTACTTTCATTTTAAAGGCATATTTAAGCCTTACAGTTTCATGCAGTGAACTTTTAAATACTCCTTCTAGGATATTCATGCGATTGACACCAAAAGTGGTCAACATGATGCCGAGACATTGTAGATGATAAATTGAGAAGGGATTTTTGATATCTCGAATGTTGTTCCTATGGCAACGCAACACATTTTACTTTCATTTTAAAGGCTTATTTAAGCATTACAGTTGCATGCGATGTTCTTTTAAATACTCCTTCTAGGTAAATAATGTTATTGACACCAGAAGTAGTCAACATGATGCTGAGACATTGTAGATGCTAAAATGCGAAGGAATTTTTGACATCTCGAACGCTGTTCCCATGGCAACACGTCAAACTTTACTTTTATTTCAGGCATATTTAAGGCTCTTGGCGTGCTTAGATTAAATTTAAATTTGGCAAACACATCAGAGTTGTCGGCTGTTAAGTGTTGACAAAAACGTCAGATAAAGGCGTGTCTATTTAGTGTCTCACTAGCGCCTCCATTTGTCTAAAATATGGGGTTTCTTTTACCTACAGTACCTAAATGGATCAGTAGCAACATGAAATATTCCACTGATATTTACCCACTTGATGCACATGCCCACCGTGCATCGTTTTCTCGGAGGCACCGTGTAGCGGTAAAAAAACGTGCGAGGGCCCGCCATCGCTGCTTGCAGCTATATTTATTATTATTATTTTTATTTTTTTAACACTTTTGGGCATTTTGGGTGCCTAAACATACTCTAAAACTCTTGAAATTTGGCACCGACATCAAAGTCGTCCGTCATTGCGACCAGGCAAAGGCTGGAATACGGGCGTGGCACGGGGGCTCTGTAGCGCCCCCTGTAATGCAAAAAAACCCATTGACGCACAGATCGTGCAAAAATGTACGCACATGTACGAGAGTTGGTATGCATATAGATCTCATCGACCCGAACAACTTTCGCCCTCTAACATTTAAGCTCCCCCCAACAGGAAGTCAGCTATTTTGGATTGTTTAAAATATGCATGCGTTGAACTTTTAAATACTCCTCCTAGAGGATGCATGCGATTGACACCAAAAGTGGTGAACATGATGTCGAGACATTGGACTTGCTAAATTGCGATGGGATTTTTGATATCTCGAACGGTTCTGCCATGGCGAGCCGACAAATTTATGGCGAAATCAGAGAAACAGGAAGTGTCTAATATCTAAGCCAAAAAATGTCTTATTGTGATGCCATGCGGGGTGTTTGTTCGTCTGAAGATTCCGATCGCATCGATGTGCCTATTGTGACTCCCGGGTATAGCGCCACCACCAGGCGCCAGGAAGTGTGTCAGTCATGAACTTTTAAATACCTCTCCTAGGGAATTCATACGATTGACACCAAACGTGGTGAACATGATGCTGAGACATTGGACTTGCTAAATTGCGAAGGGATTTTTGATATCTCGAACGGTGTTGCCATGGCGAGGTGACAAATTCATGGCGAATTCAGAGAAACAGGAAGTGTCTAATATCTAAAGCAAAAAATGTCTTATTGGGATGAAACGCAGTGTGTATGTTCGGTCAAGGATTCCGATTGCATCGATGTGCCTATTGTGAGTCTCGGGTATAGCGCCACCAACAGACACCAGGAAGTGTGTCAGTCACAAAGGTGAATTTTTTTGACAGTTCCATCCGATGTTCTTTTAAATACTCCTTCTAGGATTTTCATGCGATTGACACCAAAAGTGGTCAACATGATGCTGAGACATTGTAGATGATAAATTGCGAAGGGATTTTTGATATCTCGAATGCTGCTCCCATGGCAACACGTCAAACTTTACTTTCATTTTCAGGCATATTTAAGCACTTGGCATGCACTTTGGGTGCCTTAACATGCTCGAAAACACCGGGAATTTGGCACAGACCTCAAAGTCGTCGGCCATTAGGACCGGGCAAATGCTGGAACACGGGCGTGGCAGTAGGGCTCTGTAGCGCCCCCTGTAATGCAAAAAAAATATTGGTGCACAAATCGGGCAAACATGTACGCACATGTACCAGAGTTGGTACGTATATAGATCCCATCGACCCGAACAACTTTCACAATCAAACCTATTAGCTCCGCCCAACAGGAAGTCGGCCATTTTGGATGGTTTCAAAAAAGCATACTGTGAACTTTTGAATACTCCTTCTAGGGAATTCATGGGGTTGACACCAAACGTGGTGATCATGATGCCGAGACATTGTACTTGGTAAATTGCGAAGGGATTTTTGATATCTCGAACGGTTCTGCCATGACGAGGCGACAAATTCATGGCGAAATCAGAGAAACAGGAAGTGTCTAATATCTAAGGTAAAAAATGTCTTATTATGATGACACACGGGGTGTTTGTTCGTCTGAAGATTCTAATTGCATCGATGTGCCTATTTTGTGAGTCTCGGGTATAGCGCCACCACCAGGCGCCAGGAAGTGTTGCAGTCACAAAGGTTGATTTTTTTGACAGTTCCATGTGATGTTCTTTAAAATACTCCTCCTAGAATGTTTATGCGATTTACACCAAAAGTGGTCAACATGATGCTGAGACATTGTAGATGCTAAATTGCGAAGGAATTTTTGACATCTCGAACGCTGTTTCCATGGCAACGCTTCAAACTTTACTTTAATTTCAGGCATATTTAAGGCTCTTGGCGTGCTTAGATTAAATTTAAATTTGGCAAACACATCAGAGTTGTCAGCTGTTAAGTGTCGACAAAAAGGTCAGATAAAGGCATGTCTATTTAGTGGCTCACTAGCGCCCCCGTTTGTCTAAATGTGGGGTTTCTTTTATTTACAGTACCCAAATTGGTCAGTAGCAACATGAAATAGTCCACTGATATTTACCCACTTGATGCACGTGCCCACTTTGCGTCATTTTCTTGGAGGCACCGTGTAGCGGAAAAAAAACGTGCGAGGGCCCGCCATTGCTGCTTGCAGCTATATTTATTATTATTTTTTTATTATTATTTTTTTAACACTTTTGGGCATTTTGGGTGCCTTAACATACTCGAAAACTCTTGAAATTTGGCACACACGTCAGAGTCGTCCGTCATTGCGAACGGGCAAAGGCTGGAACACGGGCGTGGCACGGGGGCTCTGTAGCGCCCCCTGTAATGCAAAAAAAACATTGATGCACAGATGGTGCAAACATGTTCGCACATGTACGAGAGTTGGTACGCATATAGATCTCATCGACCCGAACAACTTTCGCCCTCTAACATTTAAGCTCCGCCCAACAGGAAGTCAGCTATTTTGGATTGTTTAAAAAATGCATGCGTTGAACTTTTGAATACTCCTCCTAGAGGATGCATGCGATTGACACCAAAAGTGGTGAACATGATGTCGAGACATTGGACTTGCTAAATTGCGAAGGGATTTTTGATATCTCGAACGGTTCTGCCATGGCGAGCCGACAAAGTTGTGGCGAAATCAGAGAAACAGGAAGTGTCTAATATCTAAGGCAAAAAATGTCTTATTGTGATGACACGCGGGGTGTTTGTTCGTCTGAAGATTCCGATCGCAAAGATGTGCCTATTGTGACTCCCGGGTATAGCGCCACCAGCAGGCGCCAGGAAGTGTGTCAGTCACAAAGCTGGATTTTTTTGAAAGTTCCATGCAATGTTCTTTTAAATACTCCTTTTAGGATTTTCATGCGATTGACACGAGAAGTGGTCAACATGATGCCGAGACATTGTAGATCATAAATTGCGAAGGGATTTTTGATATCTCAAACACTGTTCCCATGGCAACCTGTCAAACTTTACTTTCATTTTAAAGGCATATTTAAGCCTTTCAGTTGCGTACAGTTAACTTTTAAATACTCCTTCTAGGATTTTCATGCGATTGACACGAGAAGTGGTCAACATGATGCCGAGACATTGTAGATGATAAATTGCGAAGGGATTTTTGATATCTCAAACGCTGTTCCCATGGCAACCTGTCAAACTTTACTTTCATTTTAAAGGCATATTTAAGCCTTTCAGTTGCATACAGTTAACTTTTAAATACTCCTTCTAGGATTTTCATGCGATTGACACGAGAAGTGGTCAACATAATGCAAAGACATTGTAGATGATAAATTGCGAAGGGATTTTTGATATCTCGAACGCTGTTCCCATGGCAATGCCTCAGACTTTACTTTCATTTTTACACATATTTAAGGCTGACAGTTACATGCTGTGAACCTTTAAATACTCCTCGTAAGGGATTCATGCGATTGACACCAGAAGTGGTCAACATGATGCCGAGACATTGTAGATGATAAATTGCGAAGGAATTTTTGACTTCTCGAACGCTGTTCCCATGGCAACGCGTCAAACTTTACTTTAATTTCAGGCATATTTAAGGCTCTTGGCGTACTTAGTTGAACTTTAAATTTGGAACACACATCAGAGTTTTCAGCTGTTAAGTGTTGACAAAAAGGTCAGACATAGGCGTGTCTCTTAAGTGGCTCACTAGTGCCCCTGTTTGTCTAAAATGTGGGGTTTCTTTTACCTACAGTCCCCAAATGGCTCAGAAACAACATTAAATAGCCCACTGATATTTTACCCACTTGATGCCCTTGCCCACCGTGCATCGTTTTCTCGGACGCCCCGTGTAGCGGTAAAAAAACGTGCGAGGGCCCGCCATTGCTGCTTGCAGCTATATTTTTTATTATTAGGGCCCGAGCACACCAGTGTGAGGACCCTATTGTTTTTGCTCCGTTTATTATTATTCTTATTCTTATTCTTATTATTCTTTTTCTTCTCCGAAATGGATCGCATTTTTGAGGTGCTAAACATACGCGAAAACTCTTGAAAATTTGCACACGCGTCAGAAGTGGCGAAAATTTAAATGTGGTATAGGCGTCAGAAGTGGGCGTGTAAAAGTGGCTCGATAGCGCCACCTGCAAAATTTCAAGAGAACAGCCCCCCCGCTGCGAAAAACATACAGACACGAAATTTGGTAGGATCATCTATCACCCCAAGACCTACAAAAAAGTCTCTTGGAGCGAAGCTCTAAACCCCACAGGAAGTCGGCCATTTTGAATTTTCACTGTGATTTCTGAGCAAATTTTGGCATTTCCAGGCTTCGTACTTTAACAAACTCCTCCTACAGATTTAATCCGATCATCATCATATTTGGTCAGTCTCATCTAAAGGCCTTTGCGATGCTAAATTGCGGAGATCTTGACTTTTTGTTGGAGGGTGTGTCCGTGGCGGCCTGCCAAATTTCGGCGTTTTCGCCATGAAACAGGAAGTGGCTCTAACTCAGGCATACAATGTCCAATCTGCCCCACGCTTCACATGTTTGATAAGGGTCTTGGCCTGAACACATTTCAATGCCAATATTCAGCTTCAGTCATAGCGCCACCTAGAGGTGGCAGGAAATTCCATGTTTTACGCTATGATTTACTGCTCTTAAAAATTTAATCAAGTCATCATCATATTTGGTCAGATTGATGTTATGCCCTTTGCGGTGATAAATTGTGAAGATCTTGACTTTTTGTTTAAGGGCCTGTACGTGGCGGCCTGGCAAAGTGTGATGTTTCACCATGAAAGAGGAAGCTGTTGTAATTCAGACAGACATTGTTCGATCTGCCCCAGACTTCACACGTTTGTTAAGGGTCCCGGCCTGAACACGTCAATATAATAATAATCAGGTACAGTCATAGCGCCACCTGCTGCACACAGGCGGTGTGGCATATACATTTTTCTTTGAAAATCCACTTATATTTACCCACTTTAATTCATATACCCCTGGTTCACTGCATTACTAATGCCATAGGGTAGCGGTGCACATGTGTGCGAGGGCCCTTCCATCGCTGCTTGCAGCTTTAATTAAGTGTGCTTGCAAAAGCACACTTATTGTTCTTCTTAAGTTTTATTATTCTTATTATTATTATTATTATTATTCCCGGGTAGATTTTTTGTGTCAGCTCTAGCGACCAGACCGTTTGACGCAGAGACACCGTTCAAACTTTAAAATGTTCGGGCAGTACCGGTGTAAGTTGCTTGAGAGGATGAAGTCACAGATCCATGTCGTTCGGCCGCCATATTGGAAAGAACACAAAACCTTAAAAAAGTTTCACAGGTCACAAATTTTGTCCAAACTTCATGAAATTCCACGTACGCGATCCTTGGACCGAGCCTCACAAAAGTTACTAGAAGGATTTTTGATTTTCAGAAGCGTTTGCGCGCCACAGCCCAAACTAAATGTGCGTCAACGCCGCCAAAACAGGAAGTAGTTCAAATCTCAATATGTCTGTAACATTTATTAACCAAAAATTTTATATGAACTCTTTACTCCAATGTGAAGATGCCCAAGATAAAAAAACATTGCAGTAACATGTCTATATTATGTTATTTTCACTTTAAAATGTCCAATTAAAACCTGTGTAAAAAATAAAAAATGTCATTAGCCTTTACCAGTAGAGGGCAGCCTTTACGTTCAAACGTGTTTTTTAGACAGAATGTAAAGATAGCGGCAGCCATCTTTAGAAGCTAAGCTAACAGGCTATTGCTCCGTGGAAAAGTTTGAATAACAATGGCGGGATGTAGTTTTAAGGTTTAAATGGCAAAATGGAATAGAGAAGAGCTGTTGAGAGAATCGAGTGTTCCTTTAAGAGCCATAATACAGCGAAGAGCTGAGGAAGAGATAGCAGAGAAGCCCGGAGAAGAGGCGGCAGCCTCAGACTCTGCTGCGAGCCCATGGAGGACTCGGTAACCTCGGCTGCCACCCAAGCTTCGTATCGTATATGGACAGATTCCTGGATACATATTTTTAGAATCGTAAACTTCATCTTATTCACTATACAGTATGCGGTTTCGGACGCAAAACTGCAAATGGATTTTATATTCTGAATGCTTGAATCAACGCGAGCTCTCTGGAGAACGTGCATTTTTACATACAGGTAGGAATTATATGATTCAGACATATTTTAATCCCTTTCTTTTATTTCAGTGATATATGGCACGACAAGTTTAATTCCCTTTTTCATCAATGTAATACATTGTAAACGTATTAGTTTGTAAAGACGTCAGTTTCGCGTCCTCGCGTAACGTTAGCAGTGATCGTTTTTCATCGGCTCTATAACAGCTGCATGGTTTAAATGATTGTGAATTGACGCGAAAAAGTGTCACTTTACCTTAAATCATGCATGTTATGCCAAGTGTATTTAACAGTCATGACTTTGAGAAATGTATGACACATTAAAACACAGCTTGCCACAGCTAGAAGACTGCGTATATTTACATAATCTTCAGATAAGAAAGTTATATATCATCGTATGCTTGACTAACGGGAACACGATCGATTGCATTATGCTGTCAATCATTATGCTGTCAATCACTCAGCGAAGCATTGATTTCACATGGAAAGCAAGAGGACAGGGTCGCAATCTTGATGCGCGTGCATATGTTGCATGAGATGCAGAGCGCGAGTCACCCCTTCACGTGTATTCGCGCTTTGGTCTGCCCGCGTCAAGATGCAGAGACCACGGACTCTATGGCTGTTTTAACTTTATTTATTGTATTTCCAGCTTACAACAACTCCTCTTCCGACAGTTGTTGTCTGATATGTCGGCTCAACGATCACAATGACATTAGATGTCTTAATAAAGGAAACGATTTTTGTGAACTAGATAAAAGATCCTGGCGTTTCTCCGAAGTTCAAAGCAGACAAAGGCTCAAATATTATGCGAGTCATCGTTCTCACACAAGAATGCAATTTAAACGTGTAAGTTAATCGCCCATCGCTCACAGCCCAGCACCTGCACCACTGCATGCGTATCGCGCTGACAAACATACACGTGCTTTTACTGCCCTGATGAAATCTAAAAGTATAATTTCTCTTATTAGAAGCTAGCTTAATGTTTGCCAGTTATTAAGATGGCGGTTGTAGTTTAAATAGAGGTCGTGAAATAATTAGCATTGCCAAAAAGTGCATAAAACAATGTTATGTTCCATATTATAAACTTTTGGTTATGTGTACTTAAGTGAGTAAATAAGTTAAATTCTCAATGAGTGTGATATGGCTCTTATTTACCCCTTTAAATGAAGAATAAAGCTTACTCGGGTATCTTACAATGCACTTATGTTGTTATGCAGTTTTAAAATACAAAATACGAACGTCTGGATGTAGATAAAGCCTACTTGGTCATATTACAATGCACAAGTTTTGTTGTATGCAGTTTGAAAATACATGTTTGTAGAAAAAGTATATTGTACAATGCACTGATTTTGTTGTTATGCAGTTTCAAAATACAACATGAGAATGTTTAAATGTATATGTAGTCATCATCACTGATGTATCTCTGGCCCCCATGACAAACTAATTGAATAGCCCTGTCGTAGACGCTCAACACACAATCATATTCATAAATAGTAAAGAAATGAAATGATATTAGGCTATCAGTGCTGCTGTCGCTCTTTCCTATCGCTTATTTTAAAAATGAGCTTATGATCAATAAAATGCAGCTTACATCTGCTGCTTTTGGTGACGTGAACTCTGGCCTACATTAAGTCTCATGTTTTTAAGATTATCTTAAGTACTAAAGAAGAATTTTTGGTATATTATGTACAAAACTAGTGTGTGAAAATAGGACACTTTAAAGGGATTGTTCACCCAAAAATTAAAATTATTTAAATTACAATTCTAAAAAAATTTAATAAGAAAACACTGAACATGTGCAGCATAGCTGTTATAGTTGGTTCTAGGCTAGCTAGAGCGGGTTATCTAGGCTTGTGATCCCTGTATTTACATAAAATGGTCTGTGCTAAACCCCGGATGTCCTTCAATGCTGGAAACACCCCTGGTTACAATCCTGTATACATTTCTGTGTGCGTGTGTGCGTGCGTGCGTGCGTGTGTGTGTGTCAGGAATGCTTTCACGTAGAGGTCGACCGATATGGCTTTTTCTCTGGCCAATGCCGATATTTAGAAATCAGGGCAGCTGATGGCCGATATGTTAGGCCGATTTTCTATATGTACATAATTATCAAAATGTTCTCATCATTAGCAGATATTTTAAATGTAAAAATGTCACTATTTAAGTCAAAGTCTTTTAAAAAAATTATGACTGGTCTTTCTGAAGAGTTTTACAACCTCCTCTGCACCATGCATTTATCAGACACAGATATTACCTGACACTCTTCTGTCATCATCTTTGATCAGTTTTTTACCATGGCTTTTATTGCTTTGTAGGATAAAATCCTTATTTGGTAGACCTGATAAAATATTTATTCATCATAAAGTTAACATAGTAATAAATGTCTATGTTTTTTAGTTGAGACTGTTATTTAGGGCAAATCTTTCTAAACAGATTTACATTCTCCTTTCTGAGGCGCTATAAGTGACTGATTGTGCTGACAGTGACGTCTTGTGAGTTTAGTGTTGGGACAGATCTGTTGTTTCAACCGTTCATTCAAACGAATCCGTTCAAAGGAGTCAGTTCGCGAATCGGACGCATTGTGTTGTAATCCAGGCTGAGCAGCGCAAAACTGTAAACAAAGTGTTACTGTAACAACACGAAAAACATTTCCTCGGTGGATATGATTTGGTCTTCCGACCTTTCGCCATCCAGTCAGTTTTGTTTTGAGTAATAAAAGCAGGGAGACAGTTTAAAGACAGAACTGTCTCCCTGCTCTCCAGTAACGCATAACTTATGTTGTTATGCAGTTTTAAAATTCAAAATACGAACATGTCTGGATGTAGCATTTTTTTGTGGAGGGAGGTGCCCTTTTTTTTAGGTTAGAGCAACTGCCCCTTAAAATTCCTGTGCACGTCCCTGATGCTTAGTTACTGTTGAACGGGAACACGATTGATTGCATTATGCTGTCAATCACTGAGTGAAATATTTTTTTTTATGGTAAATTTTAGAGAAACAGTTGTTACAAGTCTGTATACATTTCTGTGTGTGTGTGTGTGTGTGTGTGTGTGTGTGTGTGTGTGTGTGTGTGTGTGTGTGTGTGTGTGTTTTTAAAATGTTCGGGCAGTTCCGGTGTAAGTTGCTTGAGAAGATGAAGTCACAGATCCATGTCGTTCGTCCGCCATATTGGAAACCTTAAAGTTTCACAGGTCACAAATTTTGTCCAAACTTCACGAAATTCCACGTACACGATCCTTGGACCAAGCCTCACAAAAGTTACTAGAAGGATTTTTGATTTTCGGAAGCGTTTGCCCGTCACAGGCCAAACTAAATGTGCGTGGACGCCGCCAAAACAGGAAGTAGTTTATATCTCAGGAATGATTTCACGTATTGAAACCAAACTTTGTACATGAATTTCGGTCTCCAATGTGAGGATGCACAACATCAAAAGAACAATTTTTTTCCTAAAATTTTACGCTGCCAAACAGGAAGTAGTTTATATCTCAGGAACGCTTTTACGTATTGAAACCAAACTTTGTACATGAACTTGGGACTCCAATGTGAGGATGCACAAACTAAATCGGCGGCACCAGAGCAAGCACACTTTTGCAGTTCGTCCCGAAATGCATTTTCTAGTTATTATTATTATTATTTTTCAACACTTTTGGGCATTTTGGGGGCCTTAACATACTCGAAAACTCTTGAAATTTGGCCCAGACATCAGAGTCGTCCGTGATCGCCGAAAGCCAAAGGCTGGAACACGTGTGTGGCACGGGGGCTCTGTAGCGCCCCCTGTAATGCAAAAACAAACAGGAGTGCGCAGATCGGGCAAACATGTACGCACATGTACGAACTTTGGTACACATATAGATCTCATCGACCCGAACAACTTTCGCACTCTAACCTATTAGCTCCGCCCAACAGGAAGTCGGCCATTTTGGATTGTTTAAAAAATGCATGCAGTGAACTTTTGAATACTCCTCCTAGGGGATTCATGCAAATGACACCAAACGTGGTGATCATGATGTCAAGACAGTGGACTTGCTAAATTGCGAAGAGATTTTTGATATCTCGAACGGTGTTGCCATGGCGAAGCGGCAAATTCATGGCAAAATCAGAGAAACAGGAAGTGTCTAATATCTAAGGCAAAAAATTTCTTATTGTAATGACACGCAAGGTGTTTGTTCGTCTGAAGATTCCGATCGCATCAATGTGCCTATTGTAAGTCTCGGGTATAGCGCCACCACCAGGCGCCAGGAAGTGTTGCAGTCACAAAGGTTGATTTTTTTGACAGTTCCATGCAATGTTCTTTTAAATACTCCTTCTAGGATATTCATGCGATTGACACCAAAAGTGGTCAACATAATGCTGAGACATTGTAGATGATAAATTGCAAAGGGATTTTTGATATCTCGAACGCTGTTCCCATGGCAACACATCAAACTTTACTTTCATTTTAAAGGCATATTTAAGCCTTTCAGTTGCATGCAGTGAACTTTTAAATACTCCTTCTAGGGAAATAATGTGATTGACACCAGAAGTGGTCAACACAATGGCGAGACATTGTAAATGCTAAATTGCGAAGGGATTTTTGATATCTCAAACTGTGTTGCCATGGCAACGTGTCAAACTTTACTTTCATTTTTACACATATTTAAGACTGACAGTTACATGCTGTGAACCTTTAAATACTCCTCGTATAGGATTCATGCGATTGACACCAGAAGCGGTCAACATGATGCTGAGATATTGTGGACGCTAAATTGTGAAGGAATTTTTGACATCTCGAACACTATTCCCATGGCAACGCGTCAAACTTTACTTTTATTTCTGGCATAAGGCTCTTGGCGTGGGTAGATTAACTTTAAATTTGGCACACACATCAGAGTTGTCGGCTGTTAAGTGTTGACAAAAACGTCAGATAAAGGCGTGTCTATTTAGTGGCTCACTAGCGCCCGCATTTCTCTAAAATGTGGGGTTTCTTTTACGTACAGTCCCCAAATGGGTCAGTAACAACATAAATAGTCCACCGATATTTACCCACTTGATGCACTTGCCCACCGTGCATCATTTTCTCGGAGGCACCGTGTAGCGGTAAAAAACCGTGCGAGGGCCCGCCATCGCTGCTTGCAACTGTATCTGTTCCCCGAACAAATAAATACAGAGCACCGCTTGCCACATCTGGTACAAATCTGATTAATATAAAATTAGAAAACAATACTTTAACAGATGAACCTCGAATGTTAAAATTCGGCCTTCTTAACATTAGATCGCTTACCAATAAAGAACCTATTGTTAATGAAATAGTTACAGACCAAAACTTAGATGCACTCTGTTTAACAGAAACCTGGCTTAAAGCAGACGACTACATTAGTTTAAACGAATCCACCCCACAAGACTATTATTATAAACACGAACCTCGATTAAAGGGGAGAGGGGGTGGTGTAGCTACAATATACAACAAAATTTTTAAAGTAAACCAAAAATCTGAAGTAAAATTTAAATCATTCGAACTAATGTTGTTAAATATGGAAATAACCGATCGTAACCACAAACAGCTCTCTTTTGCCTTAGCTACAATCTATAGACCTCCGGGCCACCATGCAGATTTCCTTAAAGAAATAGCAGATTTCCTGTCTGAGCTTGTAGTCACTGTAGATAAAGCTCTTATCGTTGGTGATTTTAATATTCATGTGGATAACCCAAAAGATGCACTAGGACGTGCATTTATGGATGTTCTAAATTCTCTCAATATTAGACAAAACGTGACAGGGCCAACGCATACTCGTAAGCACACATTAGACTTAATTCTGTCACTCGGGCTCAATATTAATGACATCAAAATATCACCTCAGAGTGATGCAGTTTCTGACCATTACCTTGTGTCATACACTGTACTTCTAGATAGGATCAGTCAATCCACAACATGCTACAGATTAGCCAGAACAATAATTTCCACCACTAAAGATAGATTTATTAGCACTCTTCCAGACCTGTCCCAAATTAAACATGTAGCAGATAACTCTGACGATCTAGATATTGTAATAGAAAACCTAAACA
This sequence comes from Misgurnus anguillicaudatus, assembly GCF_027580225.2. Taxonomy (NCBI): domain Eukaryota; kingdom Metazoa; phylum Chordata; class Actinopteri; order Cypriniformes; family Cobitidae; genus Misgurnus; species Misgurnus anguillicaudatus. The sequence continues at coordinate 2,966,458 of NW_027395283.1, forward strand.
ATGTCTGTTCTAACACATTGGATGCCGTTGCTCCCATTCGAAAAAAGAGAATCAAAGAAAAACCGCCAGCTCCATGGTATGATCATCACACCGCAGCACTCAAAAAGGCAACTAGGAAAATGGAAAGAAATTATAGAAGCACAAAGTTAGAGGTATGGCGTGCAGCATGGAAAGAGAGTGTTAAACAATACAGACAGGCTATTAAAACCGCCAGATCTACCTATCTTAGCAAGCTTATAAATGAGAATCATAATAACCCTCGTTTCCTCTTCAGCACGGTTGCAAAACTGACTAGAAATAAAGAACAAACAGAAACCAATAGTAAACTTCAACACAATAGTAACGACTTCATGAACTTCTTTTCTAACAAAATTACGGCTATAAGGGAAAACATCGTAGCTACCCAGGCAGCCACCACTCAACCCGTTAGTTCACTTAACACTAGACTACCATACGAACATCTTGATTCATTTAAACCTACTACAATAGATGAGCTCTCTAGACTAGTTACATCATCCAAATCATCATCCTGTATATTAGACCCCGTTCCCACAAAACTGCTTAAAGAGGTATTCCCTGTAGTGTCAACCCCGGTTCTAAATATCTTTAACTCATCGCTAGAAATAGGATACGTTCCAACAGCTTTCAAACTAGCAGTTATTAAACCGCTGATTAAAAAACCGCAGCTTGATCAGGGAGAGCTTAATAACTTTAGACCAATCTCAAATCTTTTCTTTCGAAAATATTAGAAAAGGTAGTGGCAAGCCAGTTACGCACATTCTTGACAAATAATAGTACATATGAAAAGTTCCAATCAGGATTCAGGCCCCACCATAGCACAGAGACAGCGTTGCTTAGAGTTACAAACGACCTCCTATTAACATCCGATCGTGGTGAAATCTCAATTCTTATATTATTAGACCTTAGTGCAGCCTTTGACACAATAGATCATACAATCTTACTCAATAGACTAGAAAACTATGTTGGTATCAGTGGTCAGACGCTAGCCTGGTTTAGGTCGTATCTAACCAATCGCTATCACTTTGTTTATGTAAACGAGGAAGAGTCATATCACTCCCTGGTTAAATACGGTGTACCGCAGGGATCGGTTTTAGGTCCTATCCTGTTCTCGTTATACATGTTACCTCTAGGAGACATTATCAGGAAACATAACATAAGTTTTCACTGCTATGCGGATGATACCCAGCTTTACATCTCCTCACATCCCAGCGAAACACACACGTTTTCTAAGCTAACAGACTGCCTTAGCGATGTTAGTGACTGGATGGCACATAACTTTCTTAAGCTGAACTCCAATAAGACAGAGATACTTATTATTGAACCGAATCGCTACAAACATAATATGTCAGATTACAAGTTGCACATAGATGGCTGCACTGTGGTGCCATCTTCCACGGTTAGGAACTTAGGTGTGATGTTCGACAGCAACTTATCCTTCGATAGTCATATCGCCAACGTCTGCCGCACAGCATTCTTCCATCTTAGAAATATCTCGAAAATACGCCATATACTGTCTACATCTGACGCAGAGAAGCTTATCCATGCTTTTATGACCTCTAGAATAGACTATTGTAACTCACTACTCGGGGGATGCCATGCAAATCAAGTAAACAAGCTTCAGCTAGTTCAAAACGCTTCCGCAAGGGTACTTACTCGATCTAAAAAGTATGACCACATAAGCCCAATTCTGGCATCTTTACACTGGCTACCAGTTAAATATCGCATACAATTTAAAATATCACTAATCACCTACAAAGCTTTAAATGGCCTAGCACCCTCATATCTTAGAGAATTACTATCAGAATACAATCCATCACGCACACTACGGTCGCAAAACTCTGGTCTCTTGATTATCCCTAGACTATCAAAAGTGTCTAAAAGTGGAAGGTCATTTTCCTACTTAGCCCCTAAGCTCTGGAATGATTTACCAACCGATGTCCGAGAATCAGACACAGTCGATAATTTTAAATCTAGACTTAAAACTTTTCTCTTCAACAAAGCATTCGCATAATTTGTCTAGTAAAAGTACTTAACTCGAAATAGTTATCTGTACGGAACAAAGCACTCGCGGTCATAACACAGATCAACCAAATAAATAAATAAAAATCTTATCTTAACCTATAGTCGGATTGCGATTTTGGAACTTTCGTGTTCTTGTGAATAGTATGCCATACAAACCCGTTTGCCACTGAACCTGCATTAACGACGACAGTGGGGCTTTTGGCCTTAGTCAAACGGGTTGGCACGTATGGTCGGGTTGCGATTTTGGCGCTTTCTTGTGTCTTGTGAATAGTATGCCATACAGACCCGTTTGCCACTGAACCTGCATTAACGACGACAGTGGGGCCTCCAGCCTTAGTCAAACGGGTTGACACGTATGGTCAGGTTGCGATGTTGGCGTTTTTTCGTGATCTTGTAAATAGTATGCAATATAGACCCGTTTGCCACTGAACCTGCATTAACGACGACAGGGGGGTTACAGGCCTTAGTCAAACGGGTCGACAGGTTTCATTTTCTCTTAAAAATCGGAAGGTGACCCTTAGTTACCATATATACCGTCGCAGTGGGCCCCCAATTTGCAAAATCCTCAACTGTGGATAATATAATTATGCCGCAATAGTTAGTCTGTCTGAAACTAAGCTGATTCAACCACATCACTGTGTGACACTTGCATTACATGTGAACGGCCCCTACGCTAATATGATTTTGTTTTTCTCTCCCTGTCTCGTCCCTGGGTCCCATTGACCCTGAGGACAATGGGACAAACAGACCCAGTTCCGGTGGATGTGGAAGTCGGCACACCTCTGATCTACTGGTCGTCCTTCAATGTGATGCCCAGCTGATGCCTGACCAACGACCACCGGCAGGACCCGCTTAATATCCGCTTAATCTCTGCTTAATCTCTGCTTAATCTCCGCTTAAGCTCCTTATCCGTTAATATGTGTGTATATACATGTATATCTCCCAAGGGTTTTTCCTTCCTAGGACTTTTATTTTTATTTCCTCGGCTAAACAACCCGGGGTTTTTGTTTTTTTTCTCCTAGGGGGTTTTTTACCCCGGGGAGGTAGCCTGCTTGGGCTTAACTTAGCTTCTTCTTCTCGACGTTACATTAGTAATATGCTCGCTCATAATGTCGCGTCATAGCCGCAGCAAATTTGACTGCTTATGCTATTGTGTATTATGTTATGCTATCTGTCGTTTTTCTGTGCTTTTACTGCTTCTATTAATGTAAAGCTGCTTTGAAACAATTGAGTATTGTGAAAAGCGCTATATATAAATAAAATAAAATTGAATTGAATTGAAATTATTATTATTCTTTTTCTTCTCCGACTTCAGCGGGACTTTAGAGGGCCTAAACATATTTGAAAACTCATGAAATTTTGCACAGATGTCAAGAGTGATGAAAATTTACATGTGGTGTAGGCTTTAGAATTAGGCGTGGGAAAATGGCTCTATAGCGCCACCTACAAATTTTCAACGAAGCAGCCCTCGGACTGTGTTTGACGTACAATTACGAAATTCAGTATGCTTCTGAAATATGACAAGACCTACAAAAAAGTCTCTTGGAGCGAAGCCGTAAACCAAACAGGAAGTCAGCTATTTGGAGTTATTTTTGTGATTTGGGCGCAGTTTTTGTAATTTCCAGCAGTCATACTTTAACTAACTCCTCCTACACACTGCATGAAAAGAGGTGTATCCGTACTAGGAAACTCCTGTAAACACCACTGATTTTCGGAAGTATCTACTAGTTCCACTGAGGGTAAACTACTAATTCCACCAAGTTAGGAAACTCCCGTAATGATACCAATTCGGATGTATCTTGCTGAGGGGATATCCCCGTGGTATATGCAGCCATTTGTTGCCATGGCAAGTAATCCCATTGAAGATTTTGGCAGGGGCCACTTTCACACCTACAGAGGTACTGGAATTTCACACCTTTGCACAATTCTAGTGTCCCCATTGGTGTTTAACCTCAACACTGATTGGTTGCTTTTAAAACCCCCTCCCAAAACTCTGACAACTATTGGGACACAACTTTGAAACTTTCCAGTTGAGATGATTTGATTGGTTACACTTTGTTTTAAGCCCAACCCAAGCCCTCATAGCTTAGTGACTTGATTGGTTATTTGCCTGCTATGCAGATAGACTACAACCCCCCCCAACAATATACTACTATACATCCCAAAACCCTTAAAAAAATAAAAACTTGAATTGAGTTTGAAATGTTTATTTAATAAAAAAACTGAACAATCCACAATTGTCACATTCACAAAATAATATTATACACAAATATTAAAAGTTGCATACATAAACAATACCATTTAAACTCATAAATATACAGACAGAGAAAGCAATATTAGAGTAAAATAAAACAAAATAAAAGCAACAATGAAAACTACATTCAAACAATGTAATGTAGCAGTGGCGGCTCGTGATTGCTCATCCGAGGGCTGCAAATTCAAAATAAGTGTTCGGAGTGTCATGTGTGTTGCTTGTGTTTTTAAAATGTGTTTGTTGCTTCATGTAAACCACGTGCATCACGTGTTTAGTCAAAACACGTGATGCACATACACGCAGAACACACATTTTGAAATTGGGAACCACACAAATGACGGGCTATATACATGTTGTGACAAACTTCGCATCGAGTGCTCACAAAAAAAGTCGTCACCAGCTGCCACTGTAATGTAGTAAATATCTAAATAAAATGAACAACAACTATATTGAACTTGCTCTTAAGAAATCAGTCCTACACTGCAAAAAACGACTTTCTTACATAGTATTTTTTCTTGTTTTCAGTAGAAATATTATTTAAATTAAAATGCTTTTTCTTGAGGAACAAAATGACCCAAGAAAATAAGTCTAGTTTTAGACAAAATAAATAAATAAAATACACACACATCAAGTGAATTTGTGCTTAAAACAAGCAAAAATATCTGCCAATGGTGAGAGAAAAGTTAAAAACTTAATTAAAACACAATTTTCTCACCCCATTGTTAGATATTTTTGCTTGTTTAGGCACAAATTATCTTAAATTGTATATTTTTGTCAAAAAACTAGACATATTTACTAAGGTAATTTTGCTCATCAAGAAAATACATCTTGATTTAAGAATTTTTTGTTTTTCTACTGAAAACAAGATAAAAAGTGTTAGAAAGTGATTTTTTGCAGTGTAGAATCAATCACAGAGCTCTGTCTTGGAATTATTCAAACATTTCTCACTGTAACACTGTAATTTCTCACATTTAAGAAAACCGGTTGCATTAAACCATTCAAGTTTTAAAACACATAGATTTGAGTACTGTGAACTTAAACAAATTGAGTCACATGCAGTTATGCACTTATATTTAATTTCACACTACCTAAATGTATGTTTTTAAAAACTTAATGGTTTAAGGCAACCGATTTCCTTAAATGGTTTGAGTTAACTGTTAGGGCTCAGTCACACCAAAAGCGCTTTAAACGCTTGCAAACGCAAGGCGCGACGCACTGCCTTTTTTAAAAAAGAGCAGTGCAGCGCGGCTTTTCATATTGCTAAGCAACCACCGAGTCAGCTGTCTTGTCAATCAAATATTGAAGCGTGAGCGCTCTTTTGCTGTTAACTGTCATATTAGCAAAAACTTTAAAAAGAGGGCGCTTGCTCTGACCTTGTTTGAGGATAAGAGGAGCACAAACACGCAAGAGAGAGTGAGCGAGTGGAGTCCGGTTCTTCAAAGCAACTGTAAACTTCCCTCGCCACAACATAAGGCCCGCCTCTCCCCTCATTCGATTGGACAATGGAAGACGCGAATGACGTCAGGCGCTCCTCCGCTCTCAGCGCTCCTTCAAAACGCGTGCGCGGCAGGCGGCAGAAAACCGCAAGGCGCTCGGTGCGCATAAACAGCGCGCAAACGCGCCCTGCCCATAGAATATCATTCAAAAAAGGCAACTGCCATAAACGCTTTTGGTGTGACTGAGCCCTTAGGTTTTACATTGTAAAGCATATACTTTTCAGCAAAGGTAACGTTGATGCACCCTCATCTGGACAGACATCTCTTTGGAGCCCTTTGGAAATATAAAAGTACATATAAGTATTTGGCATAATACTAATAGACCCCTTCAAGGTTTGTAAACATTGAATGATTATCGGGTGCGCGCGCAGCACGGGGTCGAACTGTTCATACCATTTAGGCTTTATAATTTAATCTAACAGTGCTGAAAAATGATGACTTACCTCATATGAAGTGAGCACTACAAACACAAGCCTCTTTGATCTTTGCATTGTCCCAGTCTGCACGTTAATTGCTTGCAGGCGCAGATGTTGTATTTTTTGTTTTTGAGATTCTGCATGAATCGCGAAAACTTAACGGAAGACCTCGTGCGATTTTCACAGCCCACGACGTAAGTAGGCATTTTTGACAATACCGAATAATACGCAACTCTATCTGCTGTAATGACTTTTCTGACCCTGACATGCGCAGTGGGAACAGCCTGTGACGTGAACCGTGAAGGGGTCTATACACATACAGATATACACACACACACACGACAAATCAAATGACAAAGTTGTACATTTTAGAAAGTTTACATTAAACTGTACAAAGATACAATAATATATGATCAAAGAACTTCATAATGTACATCTTACTTGATTTTCTGTGTTGATGTCCTCAGAGTCTCTGTGACGTTCTGCAGCTTCATTACTGTAGGCTACTTCAATATAGTTGTCTATCAAACACAGAATAAAAATAGAAATCACATACATCATAACACATCTATTTACTATATAACCTCTTTGATTTAATAATTTCATTATTAAACTTACATCATTTTGGCCAGATTGCAGTGACATCAATTTCTTCAGTGTCTGGATCAGTCTGATGTTTTAGCTTCCACTGTTACTTCATTATATTTCTCTGTCAAACACAGAATTAAAAATCAAAAATCACATACATTATAACACATCTGTTTACTATTTAACCTGTTTGATTTTTGAAATTGAATGAATAAACTTACATCATCTTTACCCAAAAACCTCTTCAGCATCCACAAAGTTGACCACAGTGTACATGACCTCTGTAAACACAAACATGGATAGACTTCATATTTAAAAAGTTGAAGAACAGCAAACATATTACGTTAAAATATATTATGACTCCAAGCTTCTTTACAATTAGCATCTAACGTTAGGTTCTCTCAAAGTGAAGCTGGCTTTGTTACAAATCAATATAAAGCTATTAAAACCGTCTTGAAAAATAAGCAGCATCTACCAGCACTAAAGCAATGAGCTTTTAAACAACAAAAGATCGTCTGTGTATCATTTAAAATAGCAGAGAGACACTTGCTAGCTGCTAACATTTCCAACACACAAGTTACTGTTGTTATGTTTGTTTTAAGCAAAGAACGTCTCAAGTTGGCTTCTCTAAAGTTTTGTTTTTAAAAATTAAAACATCGAATTGATTCTTTTAACAGCCCGGTTTGAATGTTACTTCGCGTATTTTTAACCTCACGTTTACCGCTGTGTACCATGTATACCTTTAATGTTTTACTGTTTGTGCTTTAAATTCAAACAGTTCTAGTAAAAAGACAAAAACGAATCATAGTAAATAACATAATATGAGCAAATAGGCAACCGATCAGCGCGATGCAGACAAACTAATTAAATCAAACTTACCTTACTGTTGATGAGCAAGCAAACAAAGACACCGTCCAGGCTGTAACGGTTCGCGATTTTGAATTTTCCCGTCAAGCCCATAGGTCAAGCAGTCGCACCTGAAGGGTGGGGGCAGATGAGTGGGTGCAGGTGCATTCTGGGAAATGTAGTCCTTTGCTTTGGCGTTGTCACTGCTGTAGCATATGCTGCTGTAGATGTAAACTACGATTTCCAAGATTGGATGCACTACATCGTTCCAGCCCAAGTTTGATTGATCCTCTGCTCGCACTTTATATACTTTTATATAATCCGCGTTTTCACACTATGCATTGTTCTTTATACTTGGTCATTAATAAAAAATAAAAAATATTTCTATAAAGTTTATAACGTTGACAAAACATATTTAGTTGACAAACATGTTAACAGTTATTTTGAATGATGCTCAGATTTTCTTAAATATAAAATCTTTGATGAAATACAAAACTCTTTAAACATGCCTCAGGAATTATCTCTGGGTTTAGTGGATTAACTGCTCATCATTGGAAACATTGAACGTATACCTAAATTAATTCTTACTTAAATATAAGTAAATATAAACTAATGCTGAGTTAAGACATGTAACTTACTGAACTTACTTAATTACAACATGAACTCAAATTAATTTATTGTAAATGAATGCATTAACTAACAATGAAAAACATGTCATGTTAATGATGACTCTTCATTAGTTTATGATAGTATATTAACTCAGCATTAGTTCATGTTAAAGTAAAAATAGATGTATTTCTTTTATCACTGTGATATATGGACCCTTATTATATTATAAAGTCCCCATCTCTTTTATTTAAATTGATTGATTGATGACAAACATGATAATATGTGGTCTGACTTTGTACAAGCATGCATTATCATATACTAACAGTTACCTCCTCAGATAGACTACACATTGATTGGTGCCCGAACATTTTCCTTACAAGGGCCAAACCTGACTGAGGGCTGTGGGCCAAAAGTAAATGTTTTTTATATTAAAATTAAAGTTGCTCTGATAACCCCTAATTTATAATTTTCTAATATTTTAAAAATAAATAAGCACAGTAGCTGACAGGTATCTGCAGATATGTTTACCCAAGTTTGTCAGTCAGTATCACATGTTTTGCATTCACATGTGAAAGACTGTCTTTTAGATTATGGACCTGTCTATTGATATTTTTGATTCTATTTTAAAAGATTTAATGAAATGTTAAGGTAGAATTATAATAACAATAGAAACAGTGAACTTCAAATCATGAGACATCAGCAAAATCAAGCAGCTTTACATTTCACTGACTAATTTATCAACATCCTAGCTAGCAAAAATGTGTTACATGATGTCATTTGAGCGGCTTATTTTAAACGATGTATGCAGCATTGAGAGAAACGTGCACAATATTCTGACCTAGGGCACTTGGAGACATGTTTTCAAAGTGTTGGAAATAAATATTCTGAAATAACATTTGTTGCATTTCTCTTGAGTCAGAGACATAATTTTCACACATTAAAATTGTAATTGTGTCCATTGAATTTTAGTTATTTTGAATGATGCTAAGTTTCTTAAATAGACTAATTAAATTATATTAATAATAAACGTATTTAAAAAACAGTTTTTATGTACCACAATACTGTATGTGCTGTCTTAAAGAGACATGGTTAACCCCCCCACCCCACACCACCCCACCCCACTCCACTCAGCTCTGACACAAAGAAGACACCTCTACCTGTGGGTCATTAACATATAAAAAGCCCTTCACACCTCACACCCACCTCTCCTCACAACCAGCTGTAAGGATTCCTGGAAACTTCCACCAGTTCCTATATACATCCACAAACGTAAAGTTTCTGGATGTTTCACAAGTTTACTTTGGTGTATTACCTTTCCAAGCACTCTGCCTCAAAAATCTGGCAAACCTAAAGTTTAGCAGGGATTTCCCATCCCGTATTTGTCCGTATACAGCTCTTTTCATGCAGTGACAGTTTTCGTCGGATCATCTTCATATTTGGTGAGTGTCATCTTAAGGCCTTTGTGATGCTAAATCGTAAAAATTTGTGTCGGTTCTGGCCCGACAAAGTTTGATGTTTTCCAATGAAACAGGAAGTTGCTGGAACTCATGCATACAATGTCCGATCTGTCCCAAATTTCACATAATTGCTAAGAGTCCTGACCTGAACACATCTACATAACAATTTTCATTTATAGCCATAGCACCACCAGCTGGCAACCTGAAGGAACATGTTTCAAATATTGAATGAAGCAGCCCTTGGACTGTGTTTAACTTACATGTCCGAATTTCGGTATGCTCATGTATTATTACAAGCCCTACAAAAAAGTATCTTGGAGCAACGCCCTACACCAAACAGGAAGTCAGCTATTTTGAATTATTTCTCAGATTTTGGCTCAGTTTTTCTCATTTCCAGCAGTCATACTTTAACTAACTCCTCCTACAGTTTTCGTCGGATCATCATCATATTTGGCGAGTCTCATCTTAAGGCCTTTGTGATGCTAAATTGCGAAGGATTTGATTCTATATTAAAATTTGTGTCTGTTTCGGCCAGCCAAAGTTAGATGTTTCGCTATGAAACAGGTTGCTGGAACTCAGGCATACAGTGTCCGATCTTTCCCTAACTTTACATGATTAATAAGAGTCCTGGACTGAACACATCTACATGTCAATAGTCACTTATGGTTATAGCGCCACCAGCTGGCAACAGGAAGTGACATGTTTACAATGATTATGCAATGTCTGATCTGTCCCAAACTTACCATGATTAATAAGAGTCCTGGACTGAACGCATCTACATGTCAATAGTCACTTATGGTTATAGCGCCACCAGCTGGCAACAGGAAGTGACATGTTTACACTGATTATGCAATGTCCGATCTTTCCCTAACTTCACATGATTAATAAGAGTCCTGGACTGAACACATCTACATGTCAATAGTCACTTATGGTTATAGCACCACCAGCTGGCAACAGGAAGTGACATGTTTACAATGATTATGCAATGTCTGATCTGTCCCAAACTTCACATGATTAATAAGAGTCCTGGACTGAACCCATCTACATGTCAATAGTCACTTATGGTTATAGCGCCATCAGCTGGCAACAGGAAGTGACATGTTTACAATGATTATGCAATGTCTGATCTTTCCCTAACTTCACATGATTAATATAGTCCTGGACTGAACACATCTACATGTCAATAGTCACCAGTGTTGGGCAAGTTACTAAAAATTAGTAATTAGTTACAGTTACTAGTTACTTCTTTTAAAGTAACTGAATTACTGTACCAGTTACTGTATATCAAAAGTAATTAGTTACTTAGAAAAGTAACGTTTAAGTTACTTTTATGTCTGCTTTTTAAATGTAAATATGAACAGTACTGAACAGTCAAACAATAAAATGATATGGATGGGCTATTTTACACGTAAGACTCTAATATATCACATACTGTAGGAGCCTACTTTGCTTTAGATTCAACCTTTGAATATTTTTGTTAGAAATTATCTTAATATGTAAACTTAGTTTATTTATGTATATCATTTAGACCATTTAGACAAATATTCTGCATGTTTACAAAAATATATAATGTATTAAAATTGTGTAGTGTCTCTTTAAAAACTTGGAGACAATTGTGTCAACATGTCATATTTTCTAAAATAAATTATAATTTTTCTGATTTCATATTTATTAAGTTAGAAACGTCTCCGCTGTGTCCTGCTGACAGGCGCGATGCGCGTGCAGCAGATGAGGCAAATTATGGGTCCTCCGAAGGTTAGACCGTCTCATTTCAGTTCTCTTCGCAAACTTCTGAGCGCCTTGAAAGGCCGAGTGTTCACCTTTTATCGCATGCTTAGTAGGGTGCAGCCCTTGCATTGGAACACAGGGACTGCGCTCTTCGGTCATATATTGTTTGTTTTCTGTTGGATTTAAATGATACACAGGATTAAAGGAAGATATTTAATCAGAAAACGGAGTAGGCTACGTGGATTGTTTTGTCGGACGGACACAGAGCGAGTGGATTGTTTTGTCAGACGGACACAGAGCGAGTGGATTGTTTTGTCAGACGGACACAGAGCGAGTGGATTGTTTTGTCAGACGGACACAGAGCGAGTGGATTGTTTGTTCGGATACGGAGAGACTGAAACTTAAACTAAAAGCGAGCTCACACATACTATGGAGTTTTAACACGGGTGTACAGCGCAGTGTGAATATTTTAGTGGAAACAACAATCGCGGATCGTTCTCTTTCATGAAGCCGATGTAAACATCTAAGAATATATGAACATTTCTTAGATTTATTACCTTTGTGGACTACAAATGCAAGTTGATATCATACTGGGATTGCTTGGTGAAGATAATTTACAAACATGAGAACGGATGGATTATGACTTGCGCACAATTTTTAAACAAAGGTAGGCTATGTTGTCCCGTTTAGATTTTTCATGTTCATTCTATATGCACTGTCAGCTATGATGAAGTGTAATTAATCATTGCGCCGCCAACTACGGTCCTGCGACGTCAGATATGTCTTGTCTATTTTTTACAAAATAGAGTAACGCGAGTAACGAACTCATTTAAATTTCAGTAATTGTAATTGCGTTACTTAATTTAAAAAAATACTTCGTTACATGCTCGTTACTGCTAAAAGTGGAGTTACAGTTACAGTTACTTTGTAACGCGTTACTCCCATCACTGATAGTCACTTATGATGCCAATAGTCAGTTATGGTCATAGCGCCAGCAGCTGGTAACAGGAAGTAACATGTTTACAATGATAATGCAATGTCGGATTTGTCCCAAACTTCACATGATTGATAAGAGTCCTGGACTGAACACATCTACGTGCCAATATTTACATGTAGTCACTCATACTCACACACACTCGCTCACTCTCTCTCTCTCTCTCTCTCTCTCATGCTATCTTACACGATGCTACCTCGCTGTCATTTGTAATTAGCAACAGGAAATGTGGCATATTATACTACACTTTTAAATAGTTCACCTATGTTTACATGCTTAAATGCCTATTTACTACTGTTCCCTTTAATTCTTATGCCACGGCGTGGCGGTGTCATGTGTGCGAGGGCCCTTCCATCACTGATTGCAGTTTTAATTTTAATTAGTTCTTTTATATCTCCGTTTTTAATTTGAACTTAAAACCACCCATCTGGAAGGGTAACATTTTACTATACTATAGAATGATTTTGTAATGATACGTAAGGAGTGGAAACAACTGCAGGGGAAAATTCAACAATGTTTATTAAATATAAACAGAGAGAGAGTATTAAGAGTCAATGCGGAAGACACAGTCCGGTGTTCATGTTGCTGACAATGGTGGCGAAGACTACGGTGGAAGTTGGTGTTTGAGTGCGACGTTGGTGGAGTGGTGAGCAGTGGTGAAATCCAGGCTGAACACGGGAACATCCACACGAAAACGACGACAATACACATCCAACTGAGAACTGTAATCCAAACGACACGAGACAACCAAACAACACGGGACCGAACACAATGAAAGAATCTGGCAGGGAACAGAAAGTCATGTGAGTATATATGGAGGAGATGTAATGATGAACAGCTGGAGCGAGACAATTAACACACAGGTGAACTGAATCACTCTAACGAGCACATGGCAGAGGTAAGTGACAAACAAACACACACACACGACACGGAGGAAACAGTGGATTTCCTACCGTGACAGTACCCCCTCCCCTAGGAATGCCCCTTGACATTCCCAGCCTGCTTTACCTTTCGATTGTAATCATCAATAAGGCGATGATCCAGTATGTCTCGAGCAGGAACCCATCTTCTCTCCTCCAGACCGTAACCTTCCCAATCCACCAAGTACTGTAGATAATGTGTTATAATACCGCATCTTTTCAGATGAGGCTTGTGCTGTGTAGACGGACACAAATGTGTACAATTTCAAACTAAGTTCAAATAATTAAATATCAAAGTGATGAAAAACTTATTTGAGATGAAAAAGTGATGAAAATACTTATTTTATATAAACATCTGGGGGAGAATAGAATTTTCTTCTCTTATTTCATATTATCACAAAAACGAATGGCACTTTAATCTATAAATAGTCCTGTACCAGTGGTAAATGACAAATATTAACCATAAATTATGTCTATATTACTTGCAATAAGGCTAAAGTAATCATCTGTAAACAGTTATACATAAATTTGTATGACTGCATTGGTTTAAGATACGAATAATACAGTGGGTCCACTAGACCCACAAACATTGTCTAAGTAACAGAAATATGAACACCACACGAGGGATACAAGAGACCTGTGGAAATAAATCAGTTACATTAAGCCATTATTCTGTTAATTCATTTTCAACTATACTCTTAGCTACTTCTTGTTTACCTTCCTGTGATGTTATATCAATTTCTTGTCCTATATAATATTTTGCCACTTTTTTAAAGTTGAATATCTTTATCATGATCATACCATAGTACCATAACAAATCCAACCTTGATAACTTTAGAAATCTGTTCTTCAATACATTTTCCCATTTATTTGTTGTTTGAAATTTGCAATTGCTGAAAGTAGCTGAACACAAGAGTCATCACTGTTATTCACTTTGCATTTCAAAACAGTGTGGTCATTCCAGGGTCTCCTTCTGGATTTCCCTCAGTCTCTTTTTTATTGTCTCTGAACATAACTGGATTCTCTGTGTCTCCCAGTTTTCTCTCTGTGCTTTTAGAGTCCAAGCAGTGGCTGCCACACTGCTAGATGATATGTTCAAAAATAGTCCCTCCTCATGTAACGTTAGGCCACAGGTCAAAGGTTTGGAGGATTTCTTTCATTTCTCCATTGCCACAACTTAGTCCTTTTCCCAGTCCCATGAATGCCTGAGGGTAAGTGATCAGCCTCCCAAGGTCCTTAATAGCTTTATTAAACTAAGAAATTGTAAGGCCAATGGCCTAAGCCAACCTTTTTTTTCCCCATATTCACATTTCTCCATCAGATGACACCTCCTCTTTACTCTCCCTAGCAACTCTTTTCTTATTTTACTTCATTAATTCTTTCTAATGTTTTTCTTATTTTTATTTATTATTTTTTTATTTATATCTTCCTACCTCATCTTCTTTTCACCTCTTTGTGTAAACAATGCCTCTTGGCTTTTTACTCTACACTCTTTACACTTATACTCTTTCTGATAATAATTTAAATTTCTTTCATTTAGTATATTTCCTCATTTGTAAGATTTACTCCCAAACCTGTTTAATTTTCCTATATCTACTGATCCTTTCATTTACATTTTACCTTTAATTTCCACAGTACCCTTGAGTACTGGAAATCAACCTTCTACAGTATGCATGATAAATAGGGATGCACCGAATCCAGATTTTTTAGGTTCGGCCGAATCCCGAATCCACCGTTTAAGATTCGGCCGAATCCGAAACCGAATACCGAATCCTACTCGCATCCTTATTCCAACACAGTAAAACACATTAATGAAGTAAAAAACGTCCACAGCAGTGTATTTTTCATTTTATTTAATTTTAACTGTACATTATGCCAGGATGACAAGTTGGAAAAACTATTTTGACAATTACCATAAGCCTATGCATAATGAAAGCGATGCGTTGCGACACGCTCGGTTTTCCAATAAGCAAGCAGCTCCGCGCTGAAAACTATATTTAACTTTGAGTGAGAAGCTCCGCTCGTCAATGTCACAGTCTTCACACGGCCGTCCAATTACAGTGGAGGAGGGGCAGGACATTACCACAGCAACCAACCGGCTCACAGCTGAAGCATCACAGCTACCAAGCGCTCGGCTGAAAAACAGCTGGCATTTGGGGTCCTCAAGGCGTTTTCAGCGGTGTTTAAAAGTTTTGGTGTGTCCAGCCCCTAAGGCTCACCGAAAGAAAAAGCTCATCTCCACATCAGCACCCGATGTGTGTAATCAACGGCCGCGTGACGTCGACCAGCGTAGCGCAAGCCTAGGGTTCGGTTCGGTGGAAAAAAAAATCTAGGATTCGGCCGAACCCGAACCCCGCCAAAAAGCCCAGTATTCGGCCGAATCCGAAACCGAATCCTGGATTCGGTGCATCCCTAATGATAAATATAGATTAACATTTAACACACTTTCTTTTTGTTCCATTATCAACTTCCTTTAACATTTTTCTATTCTATATATGTTCCCCTTTATTCATGAATAATGCCAATGCTTTTTTTCTTCAAATCCATCCTTCTTTTCTTTCTTTTGATTTAATAAAGATTTATTTACAATATCCATTTCTTTACACAATTTTTTAACTTTTTAACATTAGAAAATTAACAAATAAAAACACTGTTATTCCAGTTAACTTTCAAGCTATGTAAACGTCAAGCTTACAATTTTTTCTCCAATATTACTTGTTCTACACTGCAAAACTTTTTAAAACAGTTCCTTACTTCATTAATATTTCTCTTTCAATTTAATTTGGTCTATTAGTCAAGTAATACAATTTTTTCCCTTTACAATAGTATTAAACACAAATATTTTTTCATTGGATTAAGATATATATAATATATAGATGTAAAAACCTCCTTTCAACTTATATATACCATTTACCTATAATTTTACCTATAATCTCTTATTACTTTATTATATAAATAATATATTATTATTATTATTATTTTACTTATATTAACCGTTATTTCACTTTACTGCTAGCTCTTTCATCCACAGCACTCAGTCAGGCCTGCACTCACTCTATTTATAACATACACCCAGTCATTCACACTTTAAACATGACACCACTTGTTTTTCACTGTTGAGGATCCTTTCCACTTTTACTCACAAGTCAAACTTTTTATCATGCATTAGGGCGGTATCCACAGAATAATATTTTATCCGTTCAGACTTCTATTATATAAACATATATAAAGAGTTGTTTTCATAAAAATTTATTCTTCCCGTGCAGACCCCTGTCCACTTTTTAACACTTTTGTTCCCTTTCAGTCGGTCACTACGACGTCACGTCGTGACCGACGAATTGGGAACTCGCTTAGAGAGACCAATCTGCTTCGTACTCTACTAAAACGCCAATGAACTTAGCATTGAGATATTTGCATAATGCTGGCGCCGCCCTGCCAGGTGCGCATATAAGCCGCAGGTGCAAATGTGGAAATTAGCTTTTTCGCTTTGAAAGCCGGCATTATCTGCTACTGAGAAGCTACTCTCTGCTCTTCTGGGAACGGTTGCTGAAGTTGATTGACAAGCAGTACTGACACAGCGGACGCTTGCAGTATTCCACTGTTCTGCATATTTTTTGTTTTGAGTTTAGTGTGTGCGTTGCCTCTCCCTGTGCGCATCATCAGCTGAGCACCTAAAGAGTGATTTCCTTAAAGAGTGATACGTGAGAGCTCTGTGTCTTTTTAAAGACAGCAACTCTCGCGTATATTCGGAGATCAGCGTCCTTTTCAGGATAGTTTTTCCTCCGTGCGATCTTGGATGCGAGAAGTACGCTGAATAGGACGGAGGATGCGTCCTTCACCTACCGGCCTTCTTATCCTCAGCCGGTTGAGGCTCCGGTGGAGACTGCAGAGTCGTGTTCTGCGATTTCTGCCGAATCCATTGGACCTCCTTCTGGTCCCATCACTCTTCAGGAGACGGTGATTTGCTCCTTCCCCCGGTAGAGGGTCGGGTGGAAAATCCTTGGTCTGCATCTGTTCCACCGGCTGTCCAGCCGGTACCCACTTAAACACACATAAGAGTGCATTCCTCTCCAGGTCTCCGGAGGATCGAGAGAGCCGTGAGCGGGCACACACCAGCTCACCCTACCTCTCCTCTATCGCCAGCGGGTGTTTTCCGGAGTCTGCGCTCTCCGCGCAGGAGACCAGACGACCTCAGCGGGCTCAGGTCAGTGTCACACACACACATACTGTAGATGTTTATGCTGTCACAGCAGACGCACCGGCAGTCCTACCTGTCTCGCTGCCCCACCGCGGGTACTTCGGTAGTGTCGTTTATTCTCCTCATACGGTCCCTGGATGCTTCGCTTCAGTTCCCAGCCCGTGTCGTTGAGTTTTACGCACTGTCCGCCTCGGTTAGGAAATACAATTACCGGCACTCCCCCAATTTCTCGGGCATTCGTTTCACTATAGTGAAAGCGTCCGATGCACATGTACTGTGTGCAAAAGTCGATATCCTGCTGGCGAAGGATGTATCGAGCCGGTCCCTCTTACCGAGATGATGATAGGGTTTTTCCAGCCTTTATCTCATAGTACCCAAAATACGCGGCGGGTTACGACCGATTTATTTACGCACCGGCTCTACAAATGTGATCCTTTAGGATGATACGCCGAGGCTCGTATTTCTATATTCAGATCGGTTGCAGCCTTAGACCTGTAGACGTGTACTTCATGTGTCCATCTCCCCTCGCTTTAGACCGTTTTTCACTCTGCGGGTGGGTATATTAATACTAAGTACACCATTCGAGCTGTCTCTCTCCCCCTGTGTCTCCATGAAAGTGCTAGTCACGGCATTAAAATCTCAGAGAGAGAGAGAGCGTTGTTCGCATTCTGCTTATATTTACGTCAACTTATAATAGCTCGTTCTTGGCAGACGTGCGCGAACACAGAGATTTAATGCTCCAGCATCTCGCTCGTTTAAGTCATCAGGTCAACTGGGAAAAGAGCAACTTTGCCCCGTGCAGAGGATCCTTTTCTCAGTATGGAAATAGACTTGATCGATTTATTGGCGTGTTTTACAAGAGCGCGCAACCAGTCAGTTCTGACTTGCCTCGGTTTAATTCGAGGGAAGTCCGCGGTCCCTCTGAAACAATTTCAGAAGCTCCTGGACATATGGATTCAGCTGCGGCTGTGACACTGCTCGAGCTGCTTCATATGAGACCGCTTCAGCATTGGTTTTACGATCGAGTCTCGAGGAGAGCGTGGCGCAACGGCATACACTGTGTAACCATTACACCTGCGTGTCATTTCAATTTTACCCTGTGGCAGACCCAGCATTTTTTGATAGCAAGATATGCCCCTGAGTCGGGTCTCCTGGCATTCTGTAGCACATACGATGCTCCCAGCACGGGATGAGCAGCCACGTATGACAGGCTTGCAGTCTCAGGGGTGTGCATAGCACCCCAACTGCCGCGAGCGGTGCGCTGTATATCTGGGACTTGTACGCTCCGCTATGGAGATGCGAGGGAAGGATGTATTAGCCGACGCCGACAACATTGCGACTGTTGCGTTTTTTACCGTTAAGGCGGTTTTTGCGCTCTCGTCACCTGTCGCATCTCGCTCGTCATCTCCTCCTTTGGAGTCAGAAGCATCTGAGGTCCCTTCGTGCCATTCACATTCCGGGTTCGCTCAATACAGCGGCAGACGCGCTTTCCCGAGCTGCATGCCCAGGCGAATGGCGACTCCACCCCCAGACGGTCCAGCTAATTTGGAAGAAGTTCGGTCGTGCACAGATAGATCTATTTGCGTCATCGGACGATACCCACTGTCGCCTGTTTTATTCACTAACCGAGGGCAGCCTCAGCGTGGATGCGCTGACACACAGCTGGCCGCGGGGGATGCGCAAATACGCGTTTCCACCGGTGAGTTTAATCGCACAGACACTGTGCAAAGTCAGGCAGGACGAGGAGAGCCTTCTACTGGTCGCACCTTACTGGACGACCAGGAATTGGTTTCCAGAACTGATGCTCCTCGCGACAGCCCCTCCCTGGCGGATTCCCCTGAGGAAGGACCTTCTTTCTCAAGGAGGGGGCACATTATGGCACCCGCGCCCCGACCTGTGGGATCTCCACGTATGGTCGTTGAGCGCACACAGGTGTAACCCTGTCAATTTTGCCCAACCAACACTAAAACTTGAGTAAAGTGCAATACCTAGTCCGCCACTAGATGGCAGTGCACAATGAAATGTTCTTCTGCTGATTCTGGCATTTGTTTTGCCTTGGGGAAAGCCTGAAAAAACGTGAGCCAGAGCAGAAGTAAATATTAAGATTTAAATTGATTTAGAGAGTGAAATATATCCTTGAGGTTGAACCACATTGGAAATTAGACAACACCTGTTGTAAACAAAGTTATATCGGTGAGTGAAAACTATCTTTTTGTGTTGATTAGCCTGAAGCTAAAATGGTGAAGTGACTAAAAAGTTACATTTCAATGTTACAGTGGATAAAAAACCAGTCTGGCTATCTACAATAGCAGTGGATGTTACCTTACAGGTACATTTTGTTGTATATTTCTAATCTTGGTACAATGAAAAATGCATTTTGGAAGGAAATCATTTTGTTTGGACCCAGACAGCAGACGACTCTGGGCCGGATCCGCACTGGATCAGCGCCAGAGCTGTTGACTTCGGCACAGATCCGGAGCGGATCCGGCCCAGAGTCGTCTGCTGTCTGGGGAGGCAATTTTGAGTTACTATCCAATATTGTACTTTTGTTTGTCCAATTCCATTTTATTGATTTTCATTTTAAGATGTATTATCGAGAATATGGACTTTTAAGTGATGAATGGATGAAAAAAGACATTTAGTTGAACATTAGTTAATGTCTGCACATTTTTTTTGTGTAGACTGTTTTTTTTAGGCTTCTTCTCGTCCTGGATCCTTTGTGTCCTTTCCACTGAAGCTGGATTCTTCTCTGTTCGCCCTGGTGTTCGTTTTCCGGGTCCACTGCTTCAATAACAGCGCTGCAACGGTTCCATTGGGTGGTTTGATATGGACGCTAAGTATTGAAGGGGTAGTTGGATAGTTAAATTATTTGAGTGCACTCAAGGGTAATTCATTTTTTTAAAAATATTTCCCCTTTGTTTTTGTTTTATGAGATCTCAAAAGTTGTGGCCAATTTGTAACATCAGTGTTACTAATTTTGTGTGAACTGAACTAATTATTGAATTTTAAGTAAGAAAATAAGAAAAATAATTAGAACAAGAACTACATTTAAACTTTAATCTATCGTCCTGTGCTTTTTTTGGAGTGAAATTTGTGAGTCTTTTGGCCATATGATCAGCACATAACCAATCTCCTCATCGAATCCAGATTTAAGATAACTCCTACATTAGGTTATTTTAGCCTGCCATAAGCAGAACTACCACTGTAGGGTTACACAAGGTTTAGGTGATTTATCGCAAGACGGGCTTACGCGCTTAAATGGAACCTTTTCGTCGATTGGTGTTCTTCGCAACGCGAGGACCCCCGAGAATGCCCCATTAATATCGTGCTTTTATACCTTCAACACCGGTTAGATGGTAGGCTGTCACCCTCCACCATTAAAGTTGATATCGCTGCTATTTCTGCTCATCACTCACTTATTAACGGCAGATCAGTTGGCCAGCATGATTTGGTTATTAGATTTTAAGAGGCGCTCGCAGGCTAAACCCCTCGCGTCCTCCCTCTATTCCTCCCTGAGACCTGTCCATGGTGCTGAAGCCCTACAGATCCCGCGTTCGAGCCTTTGCAGTCTGCGAGTCTGAAGTTTTTGTCAATGAAAACTCTGACCCTGCTAGCATTGGCCTCCGTGAAGAGAGTAAGGGATTTATATGCATTCTCTTTTGACGATTCGTGCCTTCAGTTTGGTCCTGCTGTCTCACTGAGAACCAGACCAGGCTACGTGCCCAAAGTTCCCACCACTCCCTTCAGAGATCAGGTGGTGAGCTTGCAAGCGTTGCCCCGGAGGAGGCAGACCCAACCATGGATTTATTATGCCCCGTACGAGCGTTACGCATCTACGTGGATTGCACACAAAGCCTCAGGACTTCAGATCAGCTCTTTGTTTGTTACGGTGGTCAGCAGAGAGGGAAAGCTGTCACTAAGCAGAGGATGTCTCATTGGATAGTTGATACTATCGCCCTTGCTTATAATCTGCAGGGCACTCCTTGTCAATTTAATTTGAGAGCTCACTTTACTAGAAGTGTTGCCTCATTTTGGGCACTCGCTCGTGGTTCCTCGCTAACAGACATCTGCAAAGCTGCTGGTTGGGCGACACCTAATACGTTCATTAGATTTTAGTGTTCGTGTCGAGCCTTTCTCCTCTCGTGTCCTTTCCTCGCTAGGGGAAGCACAGAGAACAGGCTCGCAGGTCGGCTTGCAGCCTCCGACTGGTGCTCCAAACTGAGCTCAGTATGGAAGGCCATCGGGGCAAAAATGCGTAATAATTTGTTTTGCCTTCCTCCGCTGCCTTGGCAGCCTGATGTTGCGGAGCATCCGCTGCCAGCCTCTCACTAGCTGCATCCTCGCGAACCTGTGTTTGGCTCGGGCATCCACATTGCGTCCCACCGAGTTCCTTTGTGAGTATTTTTCCGTGGGGTTAATCCTACTAGCCCATGTTTCCCTCAGCAGAGCACTGCTTTGCTTACACAGCCACGGCTGTCATTTATACCTCAACTACGGTTGACTTTCGCCCACCAATAGCCCTTAACGGGGCGGTGGCTTCCGCAGCGTCCCTATACCGCTCAGATAGGGCGCTTCCCAGTCGCTGGCAATACTGTGGGGATAAAGGAACATCTAGTGCCCGGCCTTCTGCCTTAAAACCTAATTCTCCTTATCCTTAAGTGGAACCGGAGGGCTTTACGCAGACACTGGAAGAGGTCAGCCCTCAGTGGCGTTTTGGTAGGGATTCCCAATTCATCGGTCACGACGTGACGTCGTAGTGACCGACTGAAAGGGAACGTCTTGGTTACGTATGTAACCCACGTTCCCTGAAGGAAGGGAACGGAGACGTCACGTCCCGTCGCCACAGGGCTGCTCCCTGCTGTTTATCGGCCGGTCACACTTTCCGGCTTTCTCAGCGAAACAAAGGTAATTTGCACATTTGCACCTGCGGCTTATATGCACACCTGGCGGGGCGGCCCCAGCATTATGCAAATATCTCAATGCCAAGTTCATTGGCGTTTTAGTAGAGTACGAAGCAGATTGGTCTCTCTAAGCGAGTTCCCAATTCGTCTGTCACGACGTGACGTCTCCGTTCCCTTCCTTCAGGGAATGTGGGTTAACAAAGTAAAACCTTAATGGCTTGCAAAACCAAATTACTTTTCCTTTATGCTATCATTCTTTTACAGTATATTCACTTATTCCATAAGCATTTTTAATAGTCTGTTCCAGTCTACCTGTATCCGTCAAGGCCCTCTTACAGAATAAACACAGATTATTTAATTTTATCTTATTTTTTCATACACTGTAAATAAAATTCAGTATTGATGTCAAATCAACATATGCTTAATTACTTAACCTAACAAAGTGAAACATGAATTGGCTTCCAAAACCAAGTTACTTTCTCTTAATACAATTATTTATTTACAGTGAATCAGCTTATTACATCTAATCAATAGCCCTCTTGCAATAAGCATTTTTTTATAATCTGTTACAGTCTATTTTATTCGTCAAAGGCCCTTCGTCAAAGGCCTTTTATATTTTTTATATAAACACAGATTATATATTTCATTGCCCCTCAGCAATTTAACTTCTTTATTGCCCCTTAGCAATTTTACAATCTGTTCCAGGTTAATGCCAAAACAAGGCTTACTTAGCAAAACCACAGATTACACCCGAGCTCAGGCTGTTTAATCCCTTCATCATAAAAGTATCACACCATGCATCAAAATCCTTGGAAATGGAACCCTTTTTACCTTGTATTAATCTTAGTTCTTACATTGGAAGAGCATTGTGAAAGTCTTTCCACCATGAGCCAACCCAGATGAGCAACACATTTGTACACCAGTAAATAAGCACCTCCATGCTCTTTTCCAATCCCATCCTCGTCGCCAAATGTTGTGGATTTTTTTAGTGATTATGAAAAATAATTTTCAACAGAGGGTTCCATTGCCAAAAGATGACTTTATTGGATACAACAATAAGGCCGAGTTGGTGGCCAAGCAACTAAAGAGTCTTTTTCAGAATTCAATCTAATATACAGTTCTCTAAAAGTTGAAACTCCTCCCATGTAGTTGTTTTAGCATGTTTTTATGTTTGACAGGTGTTGTGACTTTATTCCTTTCAAATGTCAGCCTATGCATTTTTAGCTCTGCTCTCAGTTACTCATATTTTAAACCCTGCATACACTGCAGTCTTTATGACTGCTAGTCTTCAGCTTACACGCTTGAGACATACATAATTGCAAAACACATTTGAATCTGAATACCATGTTCACCAAAGATATAGTTCTGAATTAAGGTCTGAATTAAAAAATCTTCTTCATTCTTACCGCTAGGGGTCAGTATCTCCTTTAAGGGTTGTTTCTTCTATTATATATTGAGTGTGCTCCTGATGATGTGTTGTTAAAAAGTTTGTTACATGCAGTGTGAGAAAATGTTCAGAGGCTTTGACATGCTATTCTCATCTCAGACCCCTTATATATTCGGGAAGCTTTGATATGCCATAATCTGTAAGTAATTACTGATCAATTTTGTTTTTCTAAATGTTCTGTTACTTATGAGGTTATTTTAACTCTTACAAGCAGAAAGTTATGTGTGACCTAATTCAACCTAATGTAGCGAGCTTCTGTTTAGTATGTTACAAATTATATAAACTGAGTAATTTAAAGATGTAATCTTGTGATTCTTATATCTTGAATTTTGATCTATTCCAGCATTTAAATTCATAGCAATGTGTCTTGTTTTGTTAAATAATGTATTTTTAATACAATTTGTTTGTAATGTTCACAGTTTTACAACCAAGAAAAAGAGAGGTCTACAGTAAAGACACAAAAGAAGGAAAAAACTGTGTCTGGTCATTATTGGAACCACCTTCTCTTACTAATGTTTAGCTCGCTGCATAGGCTGAGTAGCCACACACTTAACCGAGGGCAGAAGAACTATCCTTTAATGGAATGCTCCGAGTTTGATTTCTAATGGTCAAGAATTTAAGAAATATATCTAAGAGCTTGAAGTAAGGCCAAATGTAATATGTGTACAGGAATCCTGGCTGGTCCCTTGTCTGGACTTTGTGATAAAGGGGTATAGTTCAGTTAGAAGGTATAGAATTACTGGTAGGGGTGGAGGAGTCATTACCTTCATTCAGAATGGGCTCCAGTTCAGAGAGGTGAGGAAAGGAGTTGACTTGGAATTTATTATTGTTGAGGTATGGTCAGATGAAGGAAAATTTTAATCAATAATTTTCACAATCCATGTAGGCAATTAGAAATGAAACAACTAGAAGAAATTTGGAAGGATCTGTCTGGGAAAATAATTTGGTGTGGGGATTTTAATGCGCATAACAATGTGGGGAGATAGGGATGATGGTATTGGTATTATTTTAGAAGAGTTCATGGGTGAAGAAGGCTTAGAATGTCTTAATGATGGAGCTGCTACCAGAATAAATATTTCCAAAGGAATGGAATCAGCAATAGACTTGAACATAGTATCTAGGAATGATAAATGTGAATGGGAAGTCCTAGATGAAAATATAATTGGGAGTGACCATTACCCCATTAGGATTCAGGTAGGGATGTATTTGAAAAATGACTGTGAGATAAGAGGAGGGAGGTGGATATTAGATAAAGCTGATTGGAAGAAGTTTACAGAACTAAGTGAAGAGTGGTTGTCATTTGTTGAAGAGAGCATTAAGAACAATTTATACTGGCCTAATGAGATCAGTATTTGAATATGGAAGTGTAGTTTATGGATCTGCATCTAAAACAGTACAAAAAAATTGGATGTTATGCATAACCAAGCCCTAAGGATTTGTAGTGGGGCAGTGAAAACTTATCCAATAGTAGCCTTACAGGTGGAGATGGGAGAGATGCCTTTGTACCTGAGAAGGGACCAGCTTGCCCTAGTATACTGGGCTAATAATAAGGGACATAGCAAGGACCATATTGCCCAGCCAGTCATTAGGAATTGCCAAGAGCGTCTGCATGAGGGAGGGAGAAGCTTTGGATGGACAATAAACCACAAGGTAGTGAACATGAGATTAAGTTCACTGAATATTAGTAATACAGTGGTGCTATCTGTAGTCCCCCCTTGGACATATGAAGAACTTAAAGTGGATTTAGAACTGCTTGAGGAAACCAGGAAGAGGAAACAGACAAATGGAGAGTTAACAGTTATATTGCAGAAAAGTAGTCAGAGTATGATTATATATACAGATGCGTCCAAAAGAACTGATAGTAGGGTGGGGGTGGCTCACGTAGTACCAGATTTGGATTTGGCTATAGCTAAAAGGCTAACAGACGGTTTGGCAGTTTATACAGGAGAACTAATAGCTATATGGTTAGCCTTGCTATGGGTAGAAAGCTGTGGGTGCAACAGTCAGTCAGTTATAGCATCTGATTCTAGCTCTGCTCTTTTAAGTATACAGTATTCCTATTCAGCATCCAGAAAATATATTTTATTAGAAATTTTACAATTGGCTAGTGGAATGAAAAAGGCAGGTTTTAAGTTTTCTTTCTTGTGGGTTCCAGCGCACAAGGGAGTGGAGGGGAATGAGTTGGCTGACAAATATGCCAAGAAAGCTGCATAAAATGACAATATGGAGGTGGAGATCAAACTAAGCAAAGCAGAGGTTATAAGTATAATTAAAGAAAGATCTTATGAGAAATGGCAGTATATTTGGGAGAATGATACTGCTTGGAGATATCTTTATTAACTTCAACCTAGTGTGAGAAAAAATGTAAGTATAAGCACTAACAGATCCAGACATGAGAAAGTGGTGTTGACTAGGCTTAGGCTTGGTCACACTAAATTAAATAATACCCTGTTTCTTATGAACAAACATGCAGATGGTAATTGTGAGCAGTGCATAGGGCGTAGTCTGGAAACAGTGGAACATGCACTGTTTCATTGTCCGAAGTAGAGAGGCAAAAATTTAAAACTCAGGTAGAGGCAAATGAAGTAGTCTTTGAATTAAAAAAACATTAGAAAACAGAGAAATACAGAAAAGATTTGTTTTTTTGTTTGTTTTCTTTTTTAAGCGATATGGGGCTTTTAAAAAGAATCTAGTGTGTAGCTAAATTGCAATTCCTGTTCCATACTCCAGTCCAGCGGTGGCGGTAATACACCTAGTAGTGTCAACCGCCAATAAAAAATTAGAAGAAGTAGAAGAAGGTTAGGTTAGGTGTATTGTGAACAGTCTCTGGTTTTCCATCCACAACACCCACAGTGAAGGGAGACACACTCATTATCAAAGCAAAATCAATATATCGCTCTAAGGACAAGGTTGAGGCATTATGTGGCATACGCTGACTTAAATCCTCATTCAGGCCATTACAAAATACGTCCTTGAGCGCCACATTATTAAATCCAACCTTATCACTTAATTCCAGGAAATCTTCAACATAATTCTCAATTGGGCGGTTGCCCTGGTGCAGTTTAAACAAAGCAAACTCTGGATTCATGGTAGGACGAAGTATTCTGTAACGTGGGCTGCTTGCACAAAGCAAGAGAGAGATGAATCCATATGCAAGGAGGTTTTATTGTGAAATCCCAGAAGGGCAGGCAAACAAATCCAATAAAGGGCAATCCAAAAGAGTAATCCACATATTCAGGCAAGAGGTCAAGGCAGGCAGCAAACAATCAAAATACAAAGTAACAGGCAACAGGTCAAAAACAGGAAACAGGATAATGCTTGGTAATACAGCAGACTTACATACATACAATACTTCACGGGGAGTGATCAGATAGGAAGTGGCTTTATACAAAACAAACAGAAAGTGAATACTGAAGTGTGACATGGAATGATTTCAAAATAAAAGATCAGAGACATGACTTCAAAATAAAAGATCAAACAACAGAATACAAACAGAACACAAGACAAAACCCTTACACTGATAAATCAAACTTGATAAATAAAAATATAAAACTAAACTTGCTTGGAAAAGCGAGCATTAAAGTTACAAACTTGACTTGAACTAACCTAACAAATGGGGCAAGGCTAAAGCGGTTTCAAAAAAGTTAAATTAAGTTTACGCAATCCAACTAATTTGATCCAGATTTCCCTAGTCAAGATAATTGCGCGTGCACGCTATTCTTAAGCAGCCCTAGAGGTCGAGCGTAGATCAAATCGATCAAAGTTAAAGAGAAAGCGGTAATTTGTGATAAAAATGTATGAAGAATTTACTACTGACTGAAAATTATAATACTGCTACAATAAACAAACCCATAAAATAGCTGGAAAGTCCTTATGGATTAAATCCTTTCATGCAGCAACTACATTAAAAACTATTGTCATATTTTAAAAGGATCACATAAAATGCCTAGAACAACGCCAGAAATGACAGCCTAGTGGTCAGTGCTCTCAACAGCGCATTCAGCGACCCGGATTCAATCCCCGTCAATGCTCATGTGGCTCCATTTTGCTTCTACTTTTTCTGTATTTTTTATATATACTGTACTTTTTAAATATAACACAGATCTTAACTTTTAAAAGACATTGGCCCTCATTTATCAAAAGTGCGTACACCAAATTTCCAGCGTACACCTTGCGTACACCCAAAACCACGGTGACTTTGAGATTTATCAATATGGACGTTGGCGTACGGCACGCTCAAATCCTACGCCAGCTCAGGAGGTGGTGTACGCACATTTTGAGTTAGTGCAGAAATGCGCAAACACTTCCTAACACCACAAAACGCACTGACAAACTAAAATATATTATATATTATGACCCACTGTAAAAAAAACATAGTAATTATAAACTTCAGTGTTTATTTTTATGCAACAATGTTCAATGTTTAATTTGTGAGACTTTACCAAAGCATTTGATTTGTATATGTATTCCTTCAGTTGAGAGCCTCTGCGCTTTAGCTGATGTTTCAGAGCGAGCATGTGAACGGAGCTTACTAGTTTATGGTCGCCGCGTCTGCAAGAGCGCGTTGGTGCGCGCGGCAAAAATGACGTCAACGCGGAGTGGGCAGTCGCGCACGCTGGGTGCGCGAGACCCCATTTCGCGTGGCGCTGTGCACGGCATTTTTTGTAACTTTCCGCGCGGCTCCGCATCCGAAAATGACCGAACTCGAGGCGATTCTGTCCGAGCAGGCAAGCCTGTGACGTATCTCTTTGATCAATCCAAGCAAAACAATGTATATATTTATCTGACACTCTGGAAGTAAAGTATGGAAACTTTGCAGTTTAAAACACGAATTATTTTACATGATTCAAAATGTTTGGCTTATATTTGTATTGAATGAACCACTGGATGAGGAATAAAATACAAACCTTAAGATGTCTGTACTGTTTGTTTAGTAAAAACGTTAATGAAATGATAATGTTTAATAAAGACATATTTAAAAGATTGTTGTTTTATTCATGTTCTCATATTTATATATATCAAACTCTAATGTTAAAAGCACTAGGGTTGTTCCAGCGGACGACTTCTTCTATCCTCTTCTTTGTGTTTGTTTTTGACTTTATTGCTCGCGTCGCCGCCTGGTGGTTAAAAAAAATAGTGCAACAGCGAGCGCGTTAACTAAAAACGCCTCGTCCGATTGGGGAGACGCGCGCGTGATCCGCGGAGGCTTGCGTTGCGGACCAAAGCGCGAGTATAACAAGCTTGGCCCGGGTATACTTTTTTCCGCGTCCGGCTGAGCTTTCCGAGTATAGTCCCCGCGGCTACACGCGGATGGCCGCGTTCGACACTATACGCAATTCAAATGATTTCTTATTCAAATTATTAGTCTAACAGGCTGTCAGGGCAGCACTGATTTGGCGACATTTACAGTACATTAAAACATTAGGATAGGTGAAGAAAAGTAACTGATCCACCATTGCAAACACAGTTTAGAACAAACAATAAGACAACAAAGAACAGGAATCAAACAAACATGTTCCGGGGCTTTCTGTTCTTGGAAGAAGTAAAAGTTAAAGAAGAAAAACGATAGTGTGTGTGCAAATGCTGTCTTTTTCCTTTGTATAATTGTTTATAGTGGAGTGCCCTGTCTAAATATGTTCACGCGCATGCGCTGTCGTACGCGGACTGTACGCGCACTGGCCCTCATTTATCATTCTTGCGTAGAAACGGGCGTATATGTTGGCGTAAGATTATGCTTACACTCCTCTCACCGCCTGATTTATGAAGCTGTGCGTACCGTTAATATTCAGGTGTACGCAATATCTGCCCTTCATAAATGCCGCGGCTGAAAACGATCGTCATTAGAATAACAAGCCCATATAAATTCAAGTCTCCGCCTCCCCCACGCCCTCATTTTATGCCATTGACACACGAAAGACGGCAAAGAAGAGAATCCGGGGAAGTGAAAAGAAACAAAATTGTTTTATTTGGGAGTTTAAAGAGTGGGATTAAAGACACATTAATAATTGGATGACAATTTGTAATATTCTTATTATTATTTTTATTATTAATTGATATTAAGAAGAATAAATATTTTTATTATTATTATTATTTACTGTTGCCTACATCTAAATTCTATGTCTGCTTAATGGTTCAGTTAATTTTTTTTAAATATTATTTTAAAATGATGTAGTAACTTTTGTAGTGTGTTGTTCTGTATTTACATACAGTTGTTTGTTAGCTGTATCTTAGATCCAGTTTGATACGGAGCTCCGGATATAATTCAAATTAACAATTTGTTTCCACGACATCCACATGTTTTACTAAGCTAATTCATAATTTGAAGTAATAATAATTGTAATAGTAATTACGAAATATTATAATAATTAACTCCAAGGAACAAACTGTTGAATATTGGGAACAAATTCTAAATTTATGGCCATACTTTAGACTAAATAAGAAAAATAATTGTCCATAATGTAGCATAAAAAATAATTTGTGGCCATCATTTTGTCCGCATGTCATCATGATCGGATTTACGGCTCCATTCAACACAAGCATTTTACCTTACCTCATCTGTATTTATTTATCATCGAATGGTACGTAACTAGCTTAACTTTTATTGCATTACCATGTTTTCGTAGCACATCCTTGTGCTTTCTTGCAATGTGCCGCTTCAGATTCCAGGAAGAATATTTGCTAACTCTTTACAGTCTCTCCGCAGCCCCTTTCAATTTTTTCTTCCTGCTCAATCTTAACTTTCATTTTTACTTTACATTTATGTATAAGGCTTGAATTCCATAACTTATTGCTAGACGTTTTTACAGATTCTCGAACTAACAAATTATCAAAGGGCGTTCTGGGTTCAACGAGCGGTGCTGAGGGAGCTGAATTTTCAGAAAGGCGCTTTGATGGTAATTACCGCTCCCGTAACCGAAAGTATACTGGACGTCCGCGTATGCGCGCCGTCCGCATGACGTCATTTTCGTCATCAAGAGGGTCCGCGGCCGGCCGGCTGCAAGCCCAAAATTTGAGACCGTGCGGACAGTGGCCCTCATTTATCATTCTTGCGTAGAAACGTGCGTATATGTTGGCGTAAGATTATGCTTACACTCCTCTCACCGCCTGATTTATGAAACTGTGCGTACCGTTGATATTCAGGTGTACGCAATATCTGCCCTTCATAAATGCCGCGGCCGAAAACGATCGTCATTAGAATAACAAGCCCATATAAATTCAAGTCTCCGCCTCCCCAACGCCCTCATTTTACGCCATTGACACACGAAAGACGGCAAAGAAGAAAATCCGGGGAAGTGAAAAGAAACAAAATTGTTTTATTTGGGAGTTTAAAGAGTGCAAAGACACATTAATAATTGAATGACAATTTGTAATATTCTTATTATTATTTTTATTATTAATTGATATTTAGAAGAATAATTATTTATTATTATTATTTACTGTTGCCTACATCTAAATTCTATGTCTGCTTAATGGTTCAGTTAATTTTTTTTTAAATAATATTTTAAAATGATGTAGTAACTTTTGTAGTGTGTTGTTCTGTATTTACATAAAGTTGTTTGTTAGCTGTATCTTAGATCCAGTTTGATACGGAGCTCCGGATATAATTCAAATTAACAATTTGTTTCCACGACATCCACATGTTTTAGCTAAGCTAATTCATAATTTGAAGTAATAATAATTGTAATAGTAATTACGAAATATTATAATAATTAATTCCAAGGAACAAACTGTTGAATATTGGGAACAAATTCTAAATTTATGGCCATACTTTAGACTAAATAAGAAAAAGAAGTGTCCATAATGTAGCATAAAAAATAATTTGTGGCCATAATTTTGTCCGCATGTCATCATGATCGGATTTACGGCTCCATTCAACACAAGCATTTTACCTTATCTCATCTGTATTTATTTATCATCGAATGGTACGTAACTAGCTTACCTTTTATTGCATTACCATGTTTTCGTAGCACATCCTTGTGCTTTCTTGCAATGTGCCGCTTCAGATTCCAGGAAGAATATTTGCTAACTCTTTACAGTCTCTCCGCAGTCCCTTTCAATTGTTTCTTCCTGCTCAATCTTAACTTTGATTTTTACCTTACATTTATGTATAAGGCTTGAATTCCATAACTTATTGCTAGACGTTTTTACAGATTCTCGAACTAGCAAATTATCAAAGGGCGTTCTGGGTTCTGGGTTCGGTTCTGGGCACCGCTCAACGCTCCGCTCCCACTAAGCTCCGTTCACATGCTCGCTCTGAAACATCAGGTAAAGCGCACATGCAGGCTCTCAACTGAAGGAATACATATGCATACAAATCAAATGCTTTGGTAAAGTCTCACAAATTAAACATTGTTGCATAAAAATAAACACTGAAGTTTATAATTACTATGTTTTTTTACAGTGGGTCATAATATATCATATATTTTAGTTTGTCAGTGCGTTTTGTGGTGTTAGGAAGTGTTTGCGCATTTCTGCACTAACTCAAAATGTGCGTACACCACCTCCTGAGCAGGCGTAGGATTTGAGCGTGCCGTACGCCAACGTCCATATTGATAAATCTCAAAGTCACCGTGGTTTTGGTTGTACGCAAGGTGTACGCTGGAAATTTGGTGTACGCACTTTTGATAAATGAGGGCCACTGAGAGAATGGTGGGTAGACAGCATCTGCATTTCTGAATTAACAGGAGTACAAGGAATGATTGTGTAAAATGATCTATGTTACACATATTCTTGACCAATCATTATTACATGACATGTTACTCAAAACATTTTTGTTATGTGTGCGTTATAGAGCCACAAGTCATCATGTTAAACCCTGGGAGTATGAGAGATATTAAACCACTGGTTTATTATCACACTGTTAAAAAAATTAGCTGTAGTTATGCAGCTGTTTGTCAGTAACTTATGTAGATTTAAACGTTTATTATTTACTGACAACAGTTTGTTCAAAGTTAAATCAACATTAAACATTAACAAGTCTTTGTTTTTTACAGAATAAAACTATAAAATAACAGCCTCATGCAAAGCATTTTGTGAACCAGAAATCCTCATTAACCTTTTTCTGTTGTTTCCTTCATATTTTGGTTCCCAGAATGCTTTGCATGAGGCTGTAATTTTATAGTTTTTTTCTGTAAATAAAAAGACTTGTTAATGTTTAATGTTCATTTAACTTTGAACAAACTGTTGCCAGTAAATAACACATTTAAATCTACAGTAAGTTACTTGCAAACAGCTGACAGTAATACTGTCATTTCATAATTTTTTAACAGTGTAGTGTTAGGTGTTGATAGATAAACAGAGTTTCATGAATGGTTTCAGGTTGAGGATCAGTTGAAGAGAGGCCTGAGGTATAAGCACATTATACTGTAAGTCTGAAGCCTACTTGTGTGGTGAACAATTATTGTCTGCAGGATACTAACAATCTTCTCTGGGACCGTAGGCAAAAAAAGAGCATACCATTACATAATTATATTCGGTTCCTTCAGACATGCAGACACCATAAATATTTTTTTACATTTCAAGAAAATGTAACAACTAGAGAAAGATACAAATACTGTAGGTCTTTAAAGTAATGTGCATTTTTATGAACACCAAGCATAAAAAATTCAATGACTGTACTTGACTTGTGTATGTTGTATATTTCAATTTAATCTCTTTTCTGTATGACAGACAATCTGAATATATATATATATATATATATATATATATATATATATATATATATATATATATTTCATCAATACATTGCAATTATATGAATTTAGATATATCTTAAATTTAGATAAATTTTACTGCTGTGGCAATATTTCTTATATTGGGGTAGTTAAGATTATAATTTATATTCAACATTTGATAGGCCTATAACATACCATATTATGCAACACGTTTCTATATTGTATTATTATTGTAACAGAATATATCTAATTTAACATATAAGTTGATTTTCTTTAGTTGTTAGATTAATACTGGTTAATAAAGTCAAATAAAATGTCAAAGAGTCAGCTGTAATATCATTGCATTTACATTTCAGTGTTAGTGAAAGTCTAGTTAAACAACAACTGAGGCTTAGCCTGACAGTTAGCCTGCCCCGGCCAGGCTAGTTTCCAAGCATAAGTTTCCATAGTAACCGGGGTTGAATTGTTTTATGAAACAAAATCCACCGGCAATAAGCCAGACTGGCTTATTTTGTAATAGAGTTTTATGAAATAGCCCTCAGTACGTCTTGAGTCCATTGTTTGAAAAAACAAAACAAGACTGCTTTAATATAACTGGGAGAGATGTACTTGCAAAAATCAGTTACTGCTGTAAGGGCCCAAATGAGATTCCGACCTCTTGAAGTACGAAGGTGGGGCTTGCCAGACTTAGGAGGCCATGCCCCACAAAATTGGCAAGTGTAGCCACCTAGCAGTGTTCCTAAACATTGATCTATTGATCTGCTCTATTGTAAAACCATGGCACCATATTGGCTGAAGATGACAGGGACTGGAAGGAAGCAATATTTAAAACATCAAACAGGGACAGAGATGACACATCTACAGAAGACAAGAAAGAAACAACAGAGACTATACTGTAGGACACCTGGAAAAACATCATTTCCGGAGTAAAAACAACAAATGGGTTCATAAAATATTATACAGGAAGCAAACAACTCAAAAGTGACAAATATTCACACCCTAAGTGGTAAATCATTAATCAAGTTGCAATAAAATTTTTTTTTTACACATGGTATATCATATTTTCTTCTTGAAGATCAGACAGACATCTTTACATCCTTATCTGATCATGCGTCCTGAATAAAAATGAAAGAGAAAGACAATCAGATATGAGATCATCATCAGTGTCAGATCAAGAGATAGAAAAACAAACTATTAGTGCTGTCAGTCAGTGATAGAAATGAAATCTTCAACATTTGTCAACAATCTGTTTATCACATACACATGAGCTACAACAATACAAAAACACATTTCATCTATTTCCTCTGAATATTTGATGTCAATGTAAGAGATGAATTACGATATACTCGTGCTTTTCCTCCCTGTTTTCAAGATGAATTTACAAACACCTTTAATGAGTTGTCTCTGTCCCACTCATTAGAGTCACTTTTACCTGACTTGGATGCTGAAGAACATCTTAGTCTTTTTAATACTGTGTGCTCTGAGGTTTAAATATCACTGCTCCTTTAAAAATGAAAAAGGCTAAACCTAAGAATGAACCATGGCTAAATGATACAATCCGCTCTTTAAGGCGAGCATGTAGAAGAGCAGAACGCAAATGGAAAAGCGATAAGCTACAAATATCCTATGAAATGCTGTCAAACTCTCTCAGTGTTTTTCAGAAAGCTATGTCATCTGCTAAATCAAAGTATTTTTCCAATCTAATTTTGAAAAATCATCACAGCTCAAAAGCCTTATTCCCTGTTTTAAACTCTGTTTTAAATCCACCTGTAAATGTGTTTGTCAATCCCTCAGTATCACTATGTGATGGCTTCTCAAGGTTTTTTTGTGAGAAGATCAATTTTCTAAGATCTCAGATACAACCATTTGCTGATGTATCACTTGAACTGTGCTGTTCGTCAGCTACATGGAGTGCTTTTGACCCAGTTTCTCTTCTATCACTCAGAGAAATTGTTGATCATCTAAAGCCCTCCTTCTGCTCTCTTGATGTTCTCTCTCCCCATATTTTGAAGCAAACCTTTGAATCTGTTGGAATGTGTTTGGTGTCCTTTTTTAATAAATGTCTGAGTACAGGGACTATCCCTGATGTACTAAAACAAGCTACTGTTACACCTCTCCTTAAGAAAACTTCACTTGATGATAAAGATTTTAATAGTTTTTGACCTATTTCAACACTTCCTTTTATTACAAAAATGTTGGAGAAAACGGTTCTTAATCAACTTCACACTTTTCTTAACTCTAATCAAATTTTTTAAACTTTTCAGTCTGGTTTTAAACCTCTGCACAGCACGGAATCTGCTTTATTAAAAGTGTCTAATGATATTCTGTTAGCGACTGATGCTGGTGACCCTGTGATCCTAATACTCTTAGACTTAACCTCGGCTTTTGATACAGTTGATCATAAATCTCTCTTATCACGACTAGAATTTAATGTGGGCATCCATGGGAACTGTCCTTAGCTGGTTTAGGTCCTATTTAACAAATAGAAGTTTTTCCGTTAAACTCTGTAATTCTTCTTCCTCTCCAATCCAACTCTCCTGTGGAGTGCCGCAGGGATCTATTCTAGCTCCTATTCTCTTCTCTCTATATTTACTTCCTCTCGGCTCCATTTTCAGAAAACATGGTGTATCATTTCACTGTTATGCAGATGATACTCAAATTTATTTTCCTCTGAAACGCAACAAAGACTCGGCTGTTAACTCTCTTTTCGCATGCCTAGAGGAAGTAAAAATGTGGTTCTCTCAAAATTTTCTATTTTTAAATGAATCCAAAACCGAGGTTATTGTCTTTGGTCCCCATGATAATTTTAATTGGAGTGGCATTGATTTGGACTATCTTCTCCCGACTTCTTCTTGCGTTAAGAATTTAGGTGTTCTCTGGGACCACAATCTCAAATTTGACAAACAAATAAATGCGCTGATTAGCTCCTGTTTTTTCCAGCTACGTCTTCTCTCTAAGGTCAGATCCTCTCTCTCTGAGAAAACCTTAGAGATTGCTGTCCATGCGCTCATTACATCGAGGTTGGATTATTGCAACTCACTTTACTATGGCATATCCAAACATTCTATTGCCCGTCTTCAATTAGTACAGAATGCTGCTGCAAAGTTCCTTAAAGGAAAACGTAAGTTTGACCATGTTTCACCGATCTTAAAATCACTGCATTGGTTACCGGTACATTTTAGAATTGAGTTTAAAATTCTTGTATTTGTTTTTAAATCTATTCACAATCTGGCACCGACGTATTTGTCCGACCTTCTCCGTCCTCATAATCCCTCACGAAACCTGAGGTCTGGTGATCAGGGACTTCTGTTTGCCCCTAGGGCATGGTTAAAGAAAAGAGGAGATAGATCTTTTGCGGTTGCTGGGCCTAGGCTGTGGAACAGTCTCCCCATTTACATTAGAACAGCTCAATCTTTAAATGCTTTTAAATCCTCTCTTAAAACATATTTTTTCTCTCTAGCTTTTAACACTATGTGATTGCTTGCTATTGAATTGCTTTTTATTTCTGTTTTTCTTTTATTGTCTATATTGTTCAGCACTTTGGTCAGCCCTGGTTGCTGTGTTTAAACGTGCTATATAAATAAACACAAACTTGAAACAAACTTGAAACTATATAATGTGTAAGAAGAGTAAGATCACAGTATTAAATCCTGGAGTGAAGAAACTCAACATCACAGTTAGTAAACAGACTCAGACATTAGATTGAATTCTTATTGTGTTGATCTGACAAAGCATCAAGTGTTGTTCATGTACACTCAAGGCCGCCTTAATGCACGGGCTTACCTGGGCTGAAGCCCAGGGGCCTCCCAAGTTCAAGGGCCTCCGCCGCCTCGAGTTTGCGTTCATGATGAGCTGAAAAGGTCATATTGTTTTGTAACTTGTCAGGTTTTCTGTCAATCACTCTAATTGCACGTTACACGACTGCTGATTGGTCCGTTGTAACTTAACATGAAATAAAATGTCAGACGTAACATATTTTTTATTCCGCGTAATGTAATTAAGTGCGCGTTGTCAACTTGACATTCCTGCACGTTAGATTGAGTGTGACAGAGAAACGGGAAATAATCCACCAACAAATGAAAGAGTAGTTTCTGAAATTTCATAATAAGCACCAGTGAGGTGCAGGTCTCTCTCTCTTTCGTGCGCGCGCTCGCTCGTTCGCTCTCTCTCTCTGTGCTCGTTCAGCTGTCTGAGTCTCTGGCATGCAGAAGTCTCTCCAAACGTGCAAAAGAAACTGTGCCGCTAAATTAAGAAAGGAGTTCCCGCACATAATGCTGTTAGTTGTTATAAAGTTTAAGTTTACTCGCGTTTATATCAGTGACGCGTGCGCAGCTGGAGCGATGTAGTTTGACGCGACGTTAGCTCAAAGCACACACATCTGTTGGTTTAAAGAAAGAAAGACGAGAAAGAGACGCAACGGTAAAGGTGCAAGAAAGTAAAGAGCGACAAGACCATCTCAAATGATCATCCCCTGATAGCACCATTATAATCTCATTATCTAAAGATCTTATATACAGGTATGTTCCCTGTTCCATGTCTTGTGCATATTCATACTTTGTCGTTTTACATACTTATGTATGCATAAATACTAAATACAATGCATACTATATCTTCAATAGCCTACAAAATAAATAACTGATTAAAAAACAAGATTCTGTCTATAAAGACTTATCTTTTGTTATCATTAATGCATTTAACAAGATTCTGTCTATAAAGACTTATCTTTTGTTATCATTAATGCATTTAACAAGATTCTGTCTATAAAGATTTATCTTTTGTTATCATTAATGCATTTTCACTTTAAAACTAACTTTAACTTCTTATATTTTTAAAACTGTTGTGAGCATTTAGTTAGTGAGTGGCAATTTTCTGCAAATTTGTATATTCCAAAAACGATATAAACATAAAGCTTATAAACATATATACTTTCACACATTTTGGTTTTATTATCACCACATGTCGCTGTGTGTGGTTGTTAAATAAAGTGTCTTATGTTTATGCTCAAGTGGGCTCAGTGATAATGTTAATAACAATATTATGGTGTTTTCTGGCTCAAAGAGGGAAAACTCACTGTTGTATGTCTCGAAAGAAACTAATGCATTTTGTGATGTAGATTACCTAGATATTGCACTTAAAAAAAGAGACTATAAATCGAGGGGAAGGGGGGCCTACAAAACCTCTTAGCCCCGGGGCCTCACATTAGGTTAAGGCGGCCCTGTGTACACTTCATATTTTCTGTTTGTTGGGTTTAAAGGATACACAGCCTATAACAGCAGCAGATCAATTTACATTTATTTCTAATATTTATATTCTAGGATTTAAATTACACTGCATGTAACATTTATTTAAATGAGCTTTACTCACCATAATGTCTCTAGTTTATAATGTGGATCATCTTTTAGATCATAGATCAGCTTCACTCCTGAATCTGTGAGTTTATTATAAAGCAGATTCAGTTCTCTCAGGTGTGATGGGTTTGATCTCAGAGCTGCAGTCAGAGCAACACAACCTTCATCTGTGATATCACAACTCCTCAACCTGTAGAGAACAGAGACTTTATGTGAATTATACTAAACTACAAAGTTTGTGCACAAATCTGTAACCTCCATCTCTTCATGTAATGTTCCTCTTTCAATTCCTCAGTAACTGAGACACTGTGTGTTTAAATGTCAAATAAATCCATCACACAGCTGACTATTAGTGTTAGATGTCCTAAACCACATTAACATTTCTTCATAAATCTGTATTGAGTTCATGACTCACACTTGTAACTCTCATCAGGTATTTGATGTAAAAATCTTCCTCTATTACAGGAGGAATATCAGCTGGAGATAACATAACTCTGATCTTACATTTAAAGATGTTACAGTGTTTAAAGATCAATTTCACTCAATCTATAAAAACATTATTAATGTGTGTGTCAGTGTCAATGATGGATCAATGTTTTTAATCATCTTTATAAAAACAACACGACGAGGAGAAAAACTCTTCATACACAATAATATCAGTAAAGATTTCATCAAAGAAACACCAAACTACATTTTCTGACATATTAACAGAGGAGTTTTGTTGCACGTTGTGAAGGAAATTGAAATGAATCATAACTAATTATAACTAACATGTCTTTTTCTTACAGGTTTGAAAAGTTGTACTGTATATGCTTTTGACAACTAAATGTGTTAAAAAAGAGGAAGTACGTATGGTTAAATGATTTCAATTTAAAACCCCATGACTTGTTAAAGCTTTGCGTCGTGCTGCATTGCACCTTGGGTGTGTATTATTTTCTTATATTCCTTACACAGGGCTCCAAACAAAAAAATCAATTAAGGAGCCATTGGCTCCTATAGGGGAAAAAAACAGGCGCCAAATAATTTTTTAAGAGCCACATAACAATGCACTTACTTTTAGCAGGCATGAAAATGGTACTGGGTGAAAAGGGTGAGAAGTGTGCTCGAGGGGCGACGTGGCCTCTGATGGGGCCGGGAGGTGGGGGGACTCCCCCAGAATAAATATTACGGGCTCATTAGGGGTAACTTAACTTGTTTATTCTTCAGGCATGTGATTGGCCAAGTGTAGCGCTCCCCTCAGTATATATATTAGCTAGGGCAGGGCTTTTGGGTTCTGTTAATGTATTAATAAAATGTGTTAACCCTTATTAACTCAATTTAGATATTATCTTGGATTTCTCTTTTAAAATACACACATGAAATGTTTTCTATACCTGACTATGAATTTACCTTTCTCAAGTTAAAGTATTAATAAAGATTTTAACCGTGTGTCTATGTATGTCTTTCCTCAAATAAAACAATAACCTCTTTCCAAGTAAATAATGAAATAACACAACACAAAGTTTAAGAAAATATCTCTTAGTTATTTACTCAAAAAATAAGTTATTATCTTAAAAGAAATAAACAAATTAAATAAAAAATATAATTGTTCTTTTTAAACCTTCAACATAAAATGTTCCTCTTTTTTCAAATAAAAATACTGTAATTGAATAGTCTCTCTTACTTACACAAAAATGTAAACAATGTCAATACTGTACCATACAAAAGCACAGAATTCAATGTAAACTATGAACCCTCTTTTTAAAACAACAAATGTAAACACAGTCAATACTGTATCATGTATAAATGCACAGAAAACAATTTAAACTCTATTAACCCTCAAATGGATTAATTCAGAAAACCTCAATATACCTTTAACAGTTAAATATCACTTAAACCAGACTTTTTGTGGGCCCACAACACACCTTAATGCAATCTAAAGCCGGCAACCAAAGTTATTATCAAACTAAAATACCGTAGCAGGCCTGATGCGTTGCTCGTGTTCGTAGTGGCCCAAAAACGTAATGGCCGCTTCACTCGTCACCGAGCAAACAAACTAAAAGGTACCTTGAGATAATGTTTCTGTCCCAGCCTTTCACCAACAGTCACGGGTGCAGTCTCATCATCCGATCAGCATTACAACACGAACTCGATCTCCTTTTTAACACCACGTTTAGTAAAACTCACGAGTGAAGTCCTGGTTGCTTTAAACTCTGTGTGAGTCCTCTTCTCTGTCTTCAGATCGAAAACAGCAGATAAACTCTTCAAACTGTTCAACTGAGAGTCAAACTTTAACTAGAAAATATTGTTCACTTGTGATGAACTGACTTCAGCATATGTTTCTCAAGTAACGCAGTGTTAGCATTAGCAATAGCACAAAAGTAAACAGTCTTTGAACTTCGTGTAGAAATTCCTCCCGTTTCTCAATATGCACCTTGTCACTCTTTTCATATGGTTGACGTGCAAACAATCATCAGAAACAAGTTACATCTTGATTTGTGCACTAATAATTTTACATTTTAAACTCAGAAAATCTCTGTGTAACACTCACTCTGCTGCTCCACTCTTTTTTTTCTCTCGTCTCTCCCGCTGCAAAACCACACCCCTCACTCTACTACCGATCGTCATTAACTCCATAAATGCTGGTTTAGACAGTTTTCAGAGATACTTTAACTTTTACTTAAAACAATAAACATACAATCATTTTTAAACTGCTTTTAACATTTTTAATCATAACTTATTAAATTAACTTAAACCTTTTTAAAACACACTATTTATATACTCTTATTAAATGATACTACAAGCATCACTTATTACTCCATGTTTTTAACTGGGTTACACAAGGACAAAAAAGGAGAAAGGAACCCAACATCCCCTCACACCCCTGCATGTGCGCAGAAACAAAATGCACACCATAACAAACGCAAAAACCATTAATTGACCATTATTTCAATTATTTAATTCTGACGGACAATTTAGATTGTAAAT
The DNA here is from genome assembly GCF_027580225.2 of Misgurnus anguillicaudatus. Classification (NCBI taxonomy): domain Eukaryota; kingdom Metazoa; phylum Chordata; class Actinopteri; order Cypriniformes; family Cobitidae; genus Misgurnus; species Misgurnus anguillicaudatus. The sequence continues at coordinate 3,008,344 of NW_027395283.1, forward strand.
TTAAAATGTAAACATTTGACTAGTAGGTTATCCAAAACCATGTTTAATTAAATGGGTGAATACATGTGGAAAGCTGTAACAAGTAGCATTCCCTTACCATTTGACATCTGCAATCATTTTATTTTGCCATAATCTGACCATCAGTCTCAAGGCCATACAATTTTAAGTTGACCTTGGAATAGGGTGGACCTGAATGCCTACAGTACATGTATTTTAAAATTACTTAATTTTACAATATAGTACTGGTTAAATGAATTGAATTATGGTTTTTGAGTCATGGGTTGAATAATTTTCAGATCAGCAAAAAAGTTATGTGGGAAAATAAAATAAGAACAAATCAAGAAATTACAAGCATATAAAATAGAAAAGAACTTAAGTTACAAATAAAGTAAGATCTAAGATTGATTAGGTAGAGAAACAGTATCAAATTAATATAACACTGTTTTCATTCTATAAATTAAACATAATTGATCTTTTTGAAGCTATAAAAGTGATTTTCCTTTTGTCTTCTGTAGTCTGATTTACATAACGACTCAAACATAAGCTTTTCTTATAAGATGAACTGTCCCTTTAACAACGGAGAAGCGCTGATCTATACACTGACACATCTGATCAACTGCTCACTTATAAATGTCTGTTTTTATGAGTATACTTGCAGAGACTGTGGCATTACAAGATAATTTGCGCGTATATCTCCTGTCAAGCCCAAAGAAATTATGTGTTTGCGTGATTTTTAAAACGCGCGTTGGGCTTGAGTGTGTGCACGTATGCACACAGAAAACCGCTCCGTTTAACATCTTTGTCCTTCAAATAGTCTAAAATCCAGGACGTTTTGAAATGTCTTTTGGCACGGTGTTCATTGACTGATGCGGAAAGATGAATCCCTGTGTCTCTGGCGTTTTCTCTCGCGCTCGTTCTGGCACAGCTGCTGTAGCCTGCTTTTTGTTAGCAGGAGTGTCATCCGCTTTTACCCGTTCATATTTTGGCGCTTTCACTCAGTGAAGTTCACACAACGCATCTCATTTCATGACGTTAATAAAACAAATGAAGCGATAGGCTACTGGTTATAAAACATGCACGTAGGATGCAAATTTTACAATCAAAGGGAGTAAATTTGTATTGTCGCCAATGGCGACCTTGACAGAAATTTCACTCGCAAATAAATATATTTGGTCGCAAATGCGACCATTTTAGTCGCAGTTTGGAGCCCTGTTAGATAAAATGTATTCTTTCCGATGGGAAGGATTTGTTCGTGATTAAATCATTGTGATGGCTAAGGCCACACTAGTAAATTTATTTTTGTTTTTCTCTTGGAAATTGTTTTATTTTGTAGAGTGTTTTGTATTTGTATTGGGACGATTTTGTTTATGAATTTGCTTTACTTAAAAGGAAGCTGTGTATTTTAGTTTATTTTTACCATTAATACATTATCACGATATATTGTTTATATTATTCTCTTGCTAGAGTGCACGCAAGTAATTGAAAGAAAACAATAAGCTTGAGATCTGGGTCTTAGTTTCATATGTTTTCATATTTTATTTTATTTTTATAGTTGTGACATGGTGCATGACTGCAGCGCGAGTCGGAGGTTGGAAATTTAAAGGGTTTTCTTTGAAGGTTTGAGAGATGTCGTTTTCAATAATTATATTTCCTTTTTTTTATTATTTTCATTTGATTAATATTTGGTGTTGATTTATTTTCTTAGTTTTTGAATTTTGTGTTCACCCTATTTGGAATGGTTTGGTTGGCCAATTAGCAAACGCATAAGCTGCAGACCATTATGGTAATTGTTTGTTAGATCCTGGGAGAGCATTGCAACCAGGTTCTGAGTGTTGACAGATTTCCCTGTTTTTCTGGTTTGTGGGAATCTTTTTGATCTAAAAACCAGACAATAAATTGAAGTCCAAACAGGACATTTAATATAAGCAGTGGCCAGAGGTGGAAAAAGAAATAAAATATTGTACTCAAGTAAAAGTAAAGTTACTTTAATAATATTTTACTTAAGTAAAAGTAAAGTTACTTGTCTAAAAATCTACTCAAGTAAAAGTAAAAAGTAAGTCATTTTAACTTTACTCAGAGTAAAAGTTTCTTTTTTTACAGCGGGAAGAGGTGGAGGATTCTAGTATAGTTAAAAAACGACAAGGGAATATACATCTCAAACTAGTTGTGTTTAATTGTAGGAACATCTTTACAATGAAAGTGCAATAACAAAAAGTTAATAAAATAAAAAGCTTTTTAAAGTAAGAAACATTTATGGAATTGTTTAATGATTTTTACATGTGAGTTATGCACTTTTGAAGGTGGTCAGCAGCTTGTAAATACAATCACTATAGTAAGGTTGTAATTGATGTATTGCTGGTAACATACATTATTTTATTAAACTATATATAGTTTAAATGAGCATATAATGAGATGAGTGCCATGTCTATATACATTTGACACGTTTATTATCTTCTTACTTCCCTGAGCTGGGGACCTGATGACCTTTATTCTTCTCTCTCTCTCTCTCTCTCTCTCTCTCTCTCTCTCTCTCACGCTCTCTCTCTCTCTCTCTCTCTCTCTCTCTCTCTCTCTCTGCAATGTCTAATGACCTGCGCATTCTCGAGGAGGTTTTGAAGTTGTGTTTGACTTGACGCGAAGCTGCTAGACCTCGGAAGATAATGCGCATGGTATTAAAAACGCATCGTGCAATTTCGTACTTAAGAGCATGAATCCTACCTTTCAAAGAAATGAAACACTCGCTTTGTGTCAGTGGAAAGTGGTCGCTTAAATATGACCAGGGGTTTCTTTCATAAGATTTGAACTGAGGCGGGTCTGCATTAGCGCGCGCCTGTCTCGTCCGTCTCCATGGTTCTTATTGCGCGTTCCCCCGAGCCCCGCCCATTTACATCCGTTGCGCGTCTTTATCACCTTGCTTTTTAAAATATTTTTTTACTCAGTAACGGATATGATTTAAAATGTAGCGAAGTACAATACTTTAAATAAAACATACTTAAGTAAAAGTAAAAGTACAGATTTTCAAAAACTACTCAAAAAAGTAAAAATGTGACCCGTCACGGAAACCAGGGACACAAGTCGGTAGCACAAGTTTCGAGAAAATGAGAAACAAAGTTTTTTTTTTCAAAATTTGTGATTTTCGTTTTATTGCAGAATCTGTTAGTTGAGATCACGAAGAAGCCTCTCCATGTTTGAGATAGCAGTTTATGTATATTTAAAAGCGTACATTTTGCGGTTAAAATAGGCTTGTTTTCCGGAGATTCTAGTGTGCAGCAGGGGGCGTCATTGTCTGTGTGTATATTTACATACTGTATAAGCTTGTGTTTTCGCCTCCGCCCCCAAAGGGAACAGCGTGACTACTGAATAAGGATAGTTCGCCCAAAACTGAAAATAATGTCATTAATGACTTACCATTATGTCGTTCTAAACTCGGAAGACCTCCATTCATCGTTGGAACACAGTTTAAGATGTTTTAACATTAGATTTAGTCCGAGAGCTTTCTGTCTCCTCCATTGAAAATCTATGTACGGTTTCCATGTCCAGAAAGGTAATAAAAACATTATCAAAGTAGTCCATGTGACATCAGTGGGTCAATAAAATTGTGTTGATGCATCGAAAATACAGTTTGGTCCAAAAATAGCAAGAATTACGACTTTATTCAGCATTGTCTTCTCTTCCGGCTCGAGCGTGAAGTCACGTGACTGTAGTGACGTGGCTGCTCTGTCCCTTAAGACATGTTTGCTGAGTTTTATTTTTTTTTTTCAAACTTATAGCGTGCGTCTCCCCAGACTGTAAATGAAAATCGGGCGCACAAAACAAAAGAAATATAAAAGAAGCTGGGGCGGAACAAATAACAGTCAACCGCATATACGTCAGCCACGTCACTGACTTTATGGGGCGCCGCAGTCGGATGACGTCAAAGTACCGCGAGAGCTCTTTAAGAAATCTTACGGAGTAGTTTAATTTCGACTCGCGGTACTCTGACGTCATCCGACTGCGGCGCCCCATAAAGTCAGTGATGCGGCTGACTGTTATTTGTCCAAACACACAGAAGTTACACAGAGATCGTTGTATTCTTTATATAATTGGCTACATGTTTTGTCTATCAATATTTTCCATGAAGTCATTGGCTGATGGAGGAACGAGCGAGCGATTGGTAACATCTCTTAAGGACTTCACGTTTTCGACGGTGCTGTTTTTGGATTATCTATTATTTTAAATACAAACTTTGAAGGCGGGTTCATGTGTTTAACGGAACGTAAATACCGAAGTGTAATCTGATATACCCTTACATGTTACGATGTAAATAGTCCTCAGATTGTATATTATATTGTATTACCAGAAGTTCATGCGAAATAGACTATATATCTATATTTCACGGATTATACGCATTTGTGGACAAAAATCATTGGATGATTCACACATCTGAAACAGACTGGATTCGACTTGTGATCCCCGCAAAGGTAACGTTAAAAGTCCTGTTTATTTTTGCATTTTGTCATTCGGACTTCTGTAATAAAATACTACATATGATGGTAGAACCTCTGTATCTCAAAACGGCTTTACAGGGGGTATGGCTTAGCTAAATGAGATGTAAATGAGCCCTATTTTCTCTCCAGCCAGGGAAAAGGGAAAGTGTTAACTTTTTTCTTCCTCAAATTTCTCAGCATTCTCTTTCTTGAATGTGTTACATTCAAATGGCCACAAATTCTCCAAATCTTATCAGATGTCCATGTGTTACACATCGTTGGAAAGCTTAGAATCTGCACTTTCAGAATCTATGAATAACTCAAAATGCCCCAGATCCGACTTGTGTCCCTACTTTCCGTGACTGGTCACAAATACACAAAAAAACTACTCAATTACAGTAGCGTGAGTAAATGTAATTCGTTACTTTCCACCTCTGGCAGTGGCTCCTGTGTTTGTCTTCTGTGGACACCTGGTGAGGACAAATGTCTTGTGTGTGTTGTCTATAGACGCACCGGTTCCCTTTCAGTCGGTCACTACGACGTCACGTCGTGACCGACGAATTGGGAACCGCTTCGCGGGTGACCTATCTACTTCGAGAACTATAAGAAACGGCAATGAACTTGGCATGCAGGTATTTGCATAATGCCGGCGCCGCCCCACCAGGTGCTACGACCAAATCAGCGCAGGTGCATAATACCAAATCAGCTTTATTGCTTCGAAGCCGGCAGACATCTGCTCACGAGAAGCTATTTGAACTGATATTCGTAGATCCTGTCTCTAGTGGGAAAAAGATCTCAGCTTGCCAAAGTTGGTTGGGCGAAGACACCTCAGCGGAGGCTCGCAGTGTTTTTCTCCACCCTTTGTCTCTCTCTCTCTCTGTCTCTGTCTCTTTAATTTAGGACTTGAGTTTGAGTGAGTGCGTTGCCTCTCCCTGTGTGTTTCACCAGCTTGCACAGGAGTGATTTCCCTAAAAGAGCAGCACGTTTGAGCTTTGTGTCTTTTTAAAGACAGCCACTCATTCGTGTCACGGTCGGGGTCGTCTTTTTAAAGATGGATTTCCGTCCGTGCTCTGTTTCTGGATGTGGTGTGTTCATCGCCCCCCGGGATGGCCACGAGCGTTGTCTTTTGTGTCTGGGGCTCCAGCACGCAGAGGCAGCGTTGTGTGATAGTTCATGCTCCGTCTGCGAGGGCATGACTATGACGGATTTGCGGAGACGGGTGTCGTTCCTCCGGCAACGGCCCCCGCCTTCCAAGTCTGGTGCTACTAAGGGCGCAGCTACCAGACTTGCGAAGGATGACCTCCGTATAACTGTGCTGGGTCGGTCTGCTGGTTCGGTCTGCTGGTTCGTCCAGTAGCTCCCAGCGCCCTGATCCGTTGCCAGCGGAGGTCCCGATGGAGACGAGCGGCCCGTGTTCTACGGTGTCCTCGCGCTCTGTCGAGCCTCCACCCGACGCGATGTCCACCGTAACGTCGGAGGGGGGGTTGTCAGCCCGAACATCGATCCGGATCCGCTCCCGTCTTCGGGCCAGGTTGCGGGTTCTGCGTTCGACCCCGAGATGGCAGCCATGCTCGCTCGGGCGGCGGAGGCGGTCGGCTTGGAGTGGACTAAACCTCCCCCACCCGAACCGTCCCGCCTCGATGATTGGTTCTTCGGGGGTGCCAGGGCTTCTCAGTCCTCGCCCCCGGTGCCTTTCTTTTTTCACCGAGGTGCATGAAGAGCTGACGCGGTCGTGGAAAACCCCGTTTTCTGCCCGGAACCGGCCGTTTCAGCCTTAACCCCTCACCTCTCTCGAGGGTGGAGATGCCAAGGGGTACACTGGTATCCCATCAGTGGAGCGGCCGGTCGCGATGCAGTTGTGTCCGGCCGGTGTCACTTCCTCCTGGCGGGACCAGCCTACTCTCCCCTCACGGGCCTGTAAGCAGTCTTCGGCGCTGACCGGTGCTGCTTACAAGGCTTGTGGGGAGGCAGCCTCTGCCCTGCATGCCATGGCATTGCTGCAGGTTCACCAGGCTAAGGCTCTGAGGGACCTGCACGCGGGAGGTCACGACTCGGCGGAGTTCTTCGTCGGGCGTGCGATGTCTACCCTGGTAGTTCAGGAACGCCATCTCTGGCTGTGTCTGGTGGACATGAAGGATGCTGATAAGACCCAGCTCCTGAATGCACCGGTTTCCCAGACTGGCCTGTTCGGCGAGACGGTCGAGGAGTTTGCCCAGCAATTCTCCATGGCCAAGAAGCAGACTGAGGCCATCGCTCAGATCATGCCACGTCGGAAGCGTCCTGCGCCTGCCCCATCCACGTCGGCGCCTCAGCCTGCTCCTCGCCGAGGGCGTCCTGCGGCGGCCCCCTCCGTTCCTCCCCGGGGCTCATCTAAGAAGCGAGGAACCGGTCGTCAGCAGCGCGCCCCGCCCGCTCAGCCCGCTTCGAAGGGTGGAAAGAGGAGATCGAAGCGGCCCTGAGACGGGCGACCTAGAGATGGAGGGGATCGCTCTTCGGGAGATGGTGAAGGCACCACTCCCCCCACCTAAGGAGGGCCGGTTGGGGAATCCTTTGTTTCATTTTTCTGTTCTGCCGACTTTTCAGTCGGCACCCACAATTTCACAGAAAGAGCGAATTCCACTTCCATCTCTAGGTCTTCAGATGAGCACCGGAGACATGAGCGGGCTCATAACCCCCCGTCGTTCTCCGATTCATCAGAGGAGTACGAGAGCGACGCACGGGCTCATAACCCCACCGCGCTCTCCAACTTCTCAGGCGGTAGGAGACAGTTACGGGCTCATAACCCATCGTCTTCCTCCTCCTTCGCCAGAGGGTGCATCGAGTGGTGTGAGGTGTCTTCAGCAGAGCCTCCCTTACTCACAGCTTCCCAGCCTGTTGCGTTGGCTTTTACGCACGATTCGTCTTGGCTATGCGATCCAATTTGCCCGGCGTCCCCCCAAATTCTCCGGCGTTCGTTTCACTGCGGTGAGAGCTGCCGATGCGCACGTCCTCCGTGCGGAGATCGCTGTCTTATTGGCGAAGGACGCGATCGAGCCGGTCCCTCCAGCCGAGATGAGGTCGGGGTTTTACAGCCCTTACTTTATTGTACCCAAGAAAAGCGGCGGCTTGCGACCGATCCTGGACCTGCGTTTTCTGAACCGTGCACTTCATAGAATGCCGTTCAAGATGCTGACGCCAAAACGCATATTTCCATGCATTTGTCCAAATGATTGGTTCGCATTTATCGACCTGAAGGACGCGTACTTCCACGTATCGATTCTCCCCCGGCACAGGCCGTTTCTCCGCTTTGCGTTCGAGGGGCGAGCATACCAGTACAAAGTCCTCCCATTCGGGCTCTCTCTGTCGCCCCGTGTATTCACCAAAGTAGTGGAGGGGGCTTTAAAACCCCTGAGAGAGAAAGGTGTGCGCATTCTTGCATATCTGGACGATTGGCTAATAATAGCTCAAACACGTCAGACGCTGTGCGATCACAGAGATTTAACTTTAAAACACCTCGCTCGTTTGGGTCTTCGGGTCAACTGGGAAAAGAGCAAGCTTTGCCCCGTGCAGAGAATCTCTTTTCTCGGGATGGAACTGGACTCGATCGATTTGACAGCTCGTCTAACAGAAGCGCGTGTACAGTCGATTTTGACTTGCCTGAATACATTCAAGAGCAAGAGCGCGGTCCCGCTGAAACAATTTCAGAAGCTCCTGGGGCATATGGCAGCAGCCGCAGCTGTGACTCCGCTCGGACTACTTCATATGTGTTATCATTACACCTGCGTGTCGTCGCACTTTCACTCCGTGGTTAGACCGTGCGTTTCTCCGAGCCGGTGTGCCTCTGAGACAGGTCTCCAGGCATGCAATAGTATGCACAGATGCTTCAGACACGGGGTGGGGGGCCACGTACGATGGGCTTGCGGCTTCGGGGGTCTGGACGACACCCCAGCTGCATTGGCACATAAACTGCCGGGAAATGTGGGCTGTATATCTTGCGCTCGTCCGTTTCAGCAACGAGTTACGGGGCAAAGACGTATTAGTTCGCACAGACAACACAACAAGGTCGATATCGCTGCGATATCAGCTCACCATTCACTCGTAAACGGTAGGACAGTGGGTCAGCACGACCTGGTCATTAGATTTCTCAGAGGCGCTCGAAGACTGAATCCTTCGCGTCCTCCCTCTATTCCTCCTTGGGACCCGTCCTTGGTGCTGAAATCACTCCAGGAAGCCCCATTTGAGCCTCTGCATAGTGTGAGTGTTAAATTTCTTACTATAAAAACATTAACTCTCCTTGCTTTGGCTTCTGTTAAGAGGATAGGGGATATTCATGCATTTTTCGGTCGATGATTCGTGCCTTCAGTTCGGGCCGGCTGCATCCAGCGTAACACTGAGACCCCGGCCCGGCTTTGTGCCCAAAGTTCCCACCACTCCTTTTAGAGATCAAGTGGTGAATCTGCAAGCGCTGCCTTTGGAGGAGGCAGACCCAGCCATGGCTTTGTTATGCCCTGTTCGTGCACTACGTTTGTATATAGACAGGACGCAAAGTTTTGGATCTCAGATCAGCTCTTTGTTTGTTATGGTGGTCAGCAGAAAGGAAAAGCTGTCACCAAGCAGAGGATGTCCCATTGGATTGTGGATACTATAGCCCTTGCATATCAAAAGCAGGACGTGCCTTGTCCATTTAATTTACGTGCTCACTCTACACGCAGTGTGGCATCATCTTGGGCACTGGCTCGCGGTTCCTCGCTAGCAGATATTTGTAGAGCTGCAGGCTGGGCGACACCTAATACGTTCACAAGATTCTATAGTGTTCGTGTCTAGCCAGTTTTCACTCGGGTTCTTTCTACCAACTAGTTAAGAATGCAGAGGGTCGGCTCGTGTGTCGGCTTGGAGCCTCTTTTTTGGTGCTGCACATTTGCCCATTATGGAAGGCCATCGAGGCAAAAACGTCACAAAAACTGTTTTTGCCTCACCTCCACCGCCCTGATAGCTGATGTTGCGGAGCATCCGCTGTCAACCTATTACTGATGTATTCTCTGTAAACCTGTGTAGGCTAGGCGTCCACATTTGTCCCCTACGTGGGGTTCATTTGTGTGTATAGTCCGTGGGGTTCTAATCCTCCACGTTTTTCCTTAGCAGAGCCTGCTCTGCATCTCTCGGCATACCATGTATTGTTCAGAGACTTTTTTTGTGAGCAACCTGTCGGTTGTTTCATATATTTTTATGTCATCAATTTAACCTTCTTAGGGGATGGCTTCCGCAGTGTTCTAGCTCCGCTCAGTTTAGACGCTTCCCCAGTTCGCTGCTTCACTATCGTGGGTTAAGGAACAGGTAGTGACCGGCCTTCTGCATTTCGCCTTAGGTTCCGCCCCTTTATGTGGAGGGCGGAGGGCTTTGCAGGCACTGGAAGGGTTCAGCTGCAGTGGCGTTTTGGTAGGGATTCCCAATTCGTCGGTCACGACGTGACGTCGTAGTGACCGACTGAAAGGGAACGTCTCGGTTACGTATGTAACCCTCGTTCCCTGAAGGAAGGGAACGGAGACGTCACGTCCCGTCGCCACAGTTTGCTGTTCCATTGCTGTTTTCAGGCCGGGCACTGTTGCTCAGCTTCTCAGCAATAATATAGCTGATTTGGTATTATGCACCTGCGCCTTATATACGCACCTGGCGGGGCGGCGCCGGCATTATGCAAATACATGCATGCCAAGTTCATTGGTGTTTCTTATAGTTCTCGAAGTAGATAGGTCACCCGCGAAGCGGTTCCCAATTCGTCGGTCACGACGTGACGTCTCCGTTCCCTTCCTTCAGGGAATGAGGGTTACATACGTAACCGAGACGTTATGTAACTTAAGTCAGTCAGGTGTGTAGGGGAAATCTAACAACACGACATCATTCACTTTTATTGTAGTATAATACAATTTTAATTTTAATCTTTATCTCTGTTTTTATCTTCACAGGTTGTGTTGTGGTGAAACACTGCAGTACTTTGATGATGTATTGATGTCTCATAATTATTCATGAGACTGCTGATGTATCTGCTTACTGATCAGATCCTTTACATTTTAGTGTTTGTTTCTTTTTCATACAGTTTATGTTTAACTAACCTCAGTACATGTGCGACTAACAGAGAGATGATCTTACCCCAGTATCTCCAGTTTACAGTCAGGATTCTTCAGTACATCAGAGATCAGCTTCACTCCTAAATATGTGAGTTTATTCAGAGACAGATCCAGATCTCTCAGGTGTGATGGGTTTGATCTCAGAGCTGAAGTCAGAGCAACACAACCTTCATCTGTGATATCACAACCATACAACCTGCAGAGAACAGAGACTTCATGTGAATTATGCTAAACTACCAAGTTTGTCCTCACATCTCTAACCTCCATCTCTTCATGTAATGCTCCTCTTTCAATCCCTCAGTAACTGAGACACTGTGTGTTTAAATGTCAAATAAATCCATCACACAGCTGACTATTAGTGTTAGATGTCCGAAACCACATGAACATTTCTTCATAAATCTGTATTGAGTTCATGACTCACACTTGTAATTCTCATCAGGTATTTGATGTAAAAATCTTCCTCTATTACAGGAGGAATATCAGCTGGAGATAACATAACTCTGATCTTACATTTAAAGATGTTACAGTGTTTAAAGATCAATTTCACTCAATCTATAAAAACATTATTAATGTGTGTGTCAGTGTCAATGATGGATCAATGTTTTTAATCATCTTTATAAAAACAACACGACAAAAAACTCTTCATACACAATAATATCAGCAAAGATTTCATCAAAGAAACACTAAACTACATTTTCTGACATTTTAACAGAGGAGTTTTGTTGCACGTTGTGAAGGAAATTGAAATGAATCATAACTAATTATAACTAACATGTCTTTTCCTTACAGGTTTGAACATTTGTACTGTATGCTTTTGACAACAAAATGTGTTGAAATAGATTAAGTACGTGTGGTTAAATTATTTTTAATTTAAAACCCCATGACTTGTTAAAGCTGAGGTCATCAAAAAAGTTAAATTAGCTTTTGTCTGCATGGTAACAGAGAGGAGTTTCTGAATTGCAGATATGAAGAATAAATAGATAGAATAGAATAGAATAGAAAGCCTTTATTGTCATTATACTCAGTACAATGAGATTTTTAAAGAGCTACTCCATATAAAGTGCACACATAATAATCACAGTGTAAATTAGCCAAATAATGAGGTAGTTGTGTATAATAGTGCAGGGATCAGTGCAAGTTATTATCATATTCATCCTTCTTTAGTGCAAAGTTGTATTTAATATGGTCACAGCTTTAGGGAAAAAGCTATCCCTGAGTCTGTTTGTTCTGGCCCATATGGACCTGAAACGTCTGCCAGAGGGCAACAGGTTAAAGAGGTGGAAACCAGGGTGGGTTGTGTCCTTCAAGATGTTTCTGGCCCTGCTGATACAGCGAGAATTATAGATGGCAGACATGGAAGGCAGAAAGCAACCGATGATCTTTTGTGCATTGTTAACCACCCTCTGCAGTCTCTTCCTATCAGCCTCCGTGCAACTGGAGTGCCACACTGTCACAGCGTAAGTCAGCAGGTTCTCAATGGAGGAGCGGTAGAAGGTAACCAGTAGCTGAGTGTTGAGATGCTCCCTCCTGAGCACCCTCAAGAAGTGTAACCGATGCTGGGCCTTTTTCACCAACTCTGAGGTATTGATCGACCAGGAGAGGTCTGCAGAGATGTGGACACCGAGAAATTTGAAGGACTTCACTTGCTCTACACATTCGCCATTGATGTACAGGGGTGCAGGAAGGGTTTTTTTTTCCGCCTAAAGTCCATGATTAGTTCCTTAGTCTTGGTGATGTTTAATGCCAAGTTGTTTGATGCGGACCACTGCCCCAGTTTCAGGACCTCATCTCTGTAGGCCGCCTCATTTCCCCTTGTGATCAGCCCCACCACGGTTGTGTCATCAGCAAATTTGACAATGATGTTATCTGGGTGGACGGGTCTGCAGTCAAAAGTGTAGAGGGAATAAAGAAGTGGGCTTATTACACATCCCTGAGGAGAGCCAGTGCTGAGGGTGCGGGGTGATGAGAGGTGATGACCAAGTTTCACCTGCTGGGGGCGATTGATCAGAAAGTCTTTTATCCAGGGGCAGGTGGATGGTGGCAGCCCCAGGTTGACTAGCTTGGGGATCAGAATGTCCGGTATTATTGTATTAAAGGCTGAACTGAAGTCAATGAAGAGCATCCTTACATAGTTTTCCTGTTGTTCTAGATGAGTCACCGCTGAATTAAGAGCAATGGCTATGGCGTCTTCAGTTGATCTGTTCGTTCGGTATGCAAACTGATACGGGTCCAGGGTGGGGGGGAGGCAGGCTTTGATGTGTCTTAAAACCAGTTTTTCAAAGCATTTAGTGACAACTGGGGTGAGTGCTACGGGGCGAAAATCATTGAGGCAGGTTGTGGGTGACTTTTTTGGGATTGGAATGATTATGGCAGATTTCAGGCAGGGTGGAATGATGGCTCGTTCCAAAGACAGGTTAAAAATGTCAGTGAAGACATGTGATAGCTGGTTAGCACATGCCTTGAGAACTTTCCCAGGTACCCCATCTGGGCCTGCAGCTTTCCTAGCGTTCACTGCAGAAAACACCCGCCTTACATCCTCCACATCCAGAGTGAGGGAGGGAGGGGGGGGGTGCTGGGGGCTGGTGGGGGTTGTAATGGTCGTTGGAGCTGCGTGGCTGAGTGCTGCGATTGAGAGTCAAAGCGGGCAAAAAAAACTGTTTAGCTCCTCTGCCAACTCCGCATCTGAGTCCTCGGGTGTCACAGCACAGCCTTTATAGTTGGTGATGATCTTTATACCCTGCCATACCTGTCTAGGGTTGTTGAGATGTTCCTCTAATCTCCTTTTATATTCTGCCTTTGAAAACCTGATGGCTCTCCTTAGGTCCGACCGCGCGCCGCTGTACAATGCTCTGTCACCCGATCTGAAGGCTGAGTCACGTGCTCGGAGGAGCGTGCAGACCTGGTTTGTCATCCAGGGTTTCTGGTTTGGGAACACCCGGATGCATTTTTCCACAGTAACATTCCCCATACAATACTTGATGTAAGACAGTACTGTGTCTTTGAATGTAGCCAGGTCATCATGGTATAAGGCATTCCACCTTGTGTGTTCAAAGCAGTCCTGCAGACAGTGGATGGCATTCTCAGGCCAGGTGGTGATGGTCCTCTTTATGGGCTTTGTTTGTCGATTGAGAGGGATGTATGCTGGAGTGAGAAGTAGGGAAAGGGGGTCTGACTGGCCCAGGTGAGGGAGCGCTATGGCTCTATAAGCATGCTTGATGTTGGTATACACATGATCCAGAATTTTTTCCCCTCTTGTTAAACATTTTACATGTTGGTGGAATTTTGGTAATACAGCCTTGAGATTTGCTTTATTGAAGTCCCCCGTGATAATTTGGAAACCATTGGGGTGGGCAAGCTGGTAAGTATTAATGGTGTTTAGCAGCACAGAAAGAGCAGTGTTTACATTAGCGTCTGGTGGTATGTAGACTGCAATAATGACAACAACGGTTAGCTCTCTAGGCAGATAAAAGGGTCTGCATCTCACCGACATGAACTCCAGGTCAGGGGAACAGTGTCTATCCAAAATACTGCTGTTGTTACACCAACCTTCATGCACGTAGATGCAGAGTCCTCCTCTTCTCTTTTTCCCGCAGTCACTGTTTCTGTCCCATCTGTGTAGCGTGCGACCTTCCAATTGCATCGTGGCATCAGGGATGTGTGTGTGTAGCCATGTTTCTGTGATAATAAATACGCAGCAGTTACGAACATAGCGATTTCCAGCAAGCTGTATTTCCAGGTCGTCCATTTTGTGTACCATGGATCTGGCGTTTGTAAGATAGAGACTCGGCAGCGGAGGTTTGAGTGGCTGTTTCCTTAGCTTAGCCAGTAGCCCAGCCCTGCATCCTCTCTTTTGTTTCCTCTCGCGTCGCCGTCTTCGTCGCTTGCCAGATCCGATAACAATCCACGGAGATCCCGCCGGTCTCGCGATCTCGTCCGGAATGTTGTGAGAGCAATGGTAGTCGCTGGAGATGGTCATCTTCCGGTAGAAACCGATGTCCAGTAAGTCCAAACGACTGTAATGTTTAGTAGTGTAGGTAGACGAACACACAATACACGAAAAACATAATATAAGGCACAAATAGGGAGAGCTCTGAGCCCCTGCGTCTGTGCGCGCCACCATCTTGTCCCATCATATTAGAGATAAATGATGTGACTTTGTCAAGTATCTATCCTATATAAACTCTTGTATTCTTTCTGATGAGGAGAATTCGATTAAATCATATTCATGAATCGACATATATAATTAATATGTTAACCGGCATATCGATATGTAACTGTAACTGACATTTCGTCTAATCATCATCATTATACTGTACACAGTGATTTTGGCAGTATTACTGTATTTATCTAATGCAGCGCACCCAGCGCCTCCGTCTGAATAACAAATTATGTGCATATTTTTACAGGAATATATTTATGTTCTTATCTATATCTAAACATTTATCGGCAGGTTTTTGGAAACGCTATTAGCACATCAGATGAGTCCGTAAATGAAAGGCGCTGTTTCTTCCTGCCGCTCACTGAACAGAGAAAAGCAGAGGAAGACCATCCCAACATGTATTTTGTTTTCTTGCAGTTTGGAATTAGTCAAATAGGGCTTCTTTCTCTACTGCTCGTGTAAGCTTCGCTGTGGGTGCTCGTGCGGTGCGCGCTCTGAAGCGGTCCATTTGCAGCACCCCATCCCTTTTGGTTCTGATAACGTCACGTTATTATTTTGTAAAATAACTTTTAAGAATCAATTCTTGACATTTGTGAATTGATTCAGAATCGTCCACGTCCGCATCACGATGCATCGAATAATTAACTGTTCATAATTGACAAAATATTGTGTGACTCTTGAGTGTTTGTATTCTGTGGACACCCGGTGAGGATAAATGTCTTTGTGTGTTGTCTATAGACACACCGGTTATGTAACTTAAATCAGCCAGGTGTGTAGGGGAAATCTAACAACACAACATCATTCATTTTAATTGTAGTATAATACAATTTTAATTTTAAGCTTTATCACTGTTTTTATCTTCACAGGTTGTGTTGTGGTGAAACACTGCAGTACTTTGATGACGTATAGATTATTCATAATTATTCATGAGACTGCTGATGTATCTGCTTACTGATCAGATCCTTTACAGTTTAGTGTGTTACTTTCATACAGTTTATGTTTAACTAAACCTCAGTACATGTGTGACTATCAGAAAGATGATCTTACCACAGTATCTCCAGTTTACAGTCAGGATTCTTCAGTACATCAGAGATCAGCTTCACTCCTGAATCTCTTAGATAATTATCAGACAGATCCAGATTTCTCAGGTGTGATGGGTTTGATCTCAAAGCTGAAGTCAGAGCAACACAACCTTCATCTGTAAAATTACACTTACACAACCTGTAGAGAACAGAGACACACAGTTTGTTCACACACAGATCAAATCTACAGTGAGTTTTATTTGTTTCTCTTCTTGTCATCATTTAGTGTTTATGAACATTTTCATTTTAGTTTCATTTATGTGTGTTTGTGTTTTACTGAAACACATCAGAGAGATTTACAAGGAAATAAACGTCATCAGTTTATGTTTATATTAACTGTGTGATTATTTTTTATACAGTAATGAAATCAGGTTTCTCTCATCAGACATAACAACGTTTTATCCTATGTTTTTATTTCTGAATGATTTTTATTTTTTACTTCAATAATTCAATTTTAATGTTTTATGTATGTGATGAGTGTTGTGATGAATGTTGAATAAAATCAGCTTCAGTTATCAAATACATTACTGAGATTAAATTAAAATTCACCATTCAACATTTAAAGAGAACCAAAACTTTTTAAAAATGATGTCTTCAAATTTTGAACAATACTTGTCTGAGGACATCTTAGGGTGTTTTCAGACATGAGTCTATGTTTCAGAACCTGGTGCTTTTTCTCCTCGGTTCAGTTTGTTTATTAATATGTGAACACACGGCAGGGGTGGACTGCTTTAGTCTATGGTCACAGCAGCCACAGCTACCAGATGAAGATCAATAAAACACTCCCAGGAGGTTCACTACAAGATTATAATATGCCCGGGATATGTTGTGCTGTTGTTTCGTTATCTCATTTACCCCATTGTTTTGTCTTGAACGTTCTGGCGTTTCGTTTCCCCGTGCCGGGGAAAGGCGTACAGGTATGATTGTCGCGCGACATACATTGTGCACACGTAGGGAAATATTAATTTTGTATTAGCACACACTAGTTTAGGAGTGCCACCCTTGTATGTTTTTCCCCGACTTTTAGCTAGCTAGTGTAGTTTAGTTAGGGCGTGTATACGCTGAAGACCTTTTTGTTTTATTTTTCTTTTCTTTAGTTAGTTTAGAGGTCTTTAAAAATAGTTCGCTTCGTTTTGTTTCTTTCGTTGATTTAGCACCACTCTCGTCCCCTTTCCTTTGGTTCTGTGTTCTGTGTTCCACCCCTGTAAATATTGTAAATATTATTTTGCTATTCTCATTTTTGTTTTCTTCTTATTTCTATTATTATTATTATTATTATTATTATTATCATTATTATCATTATTATTATTCACCCTTTTGTCACTTTGTTCACTTGTTCACATTTAATAAATAATTTTCAGTTTATTCCCGTGTCTGTCTCCTGCCATCTAACCACACACACCCAAAAAGGAAAAGTTTTTCAAATAAAATGTTACATCCCTCACCCTAGACAGCCTTGGGTCGTAACAGGTAACAACAGTCGTTAGAGGAACCCTGAACTACAATTGTTTTCTATTCCAAAGGAGTTAAATGAGCGGAATAAAGGATTGCCTTCAAACAGAAGTGACCACTAAGGATAACATAAATGCTGGCCTAATATTAAATTAATAGTAAAAAGTTCTCAAGTAATTAAATAATCAAGTAAATAGTAATTGATAAAATAAGAACAGAGAAACAAATAAAAAAAAAAAACGGACAAATAAATACAACATTAGTAGCAGATTGTTTTTTTTTTATTAAGTTACAGCTGTCACTTATACTTACAAGCCTATAGTTATGGATTCATACGACCTAAACCACTTTTTTCCTAAACTTTTCACTTTACACAGAACCTTTTTATATACATTTATATACGCCAATGGACATTTTGACTTAATTATGAGCGTATGTGACCGTCAAAGCCTGAAAGATCACAGTTCTGCATGTGCATGTTTGTTCCTGCTGAGATGTTATGGACAGCAGACTTTCTTTTTGTGTCCCAGCAACTTATTTTCAGGGTCAGATTAACCATATGGGCAAACTGGGCGAGTGCCCAGGGGCACCAACTGAAACCAGCAATAAAAAAATTATTTTATCAAATTAGTACTTGCTCTTTAAGACGTAAGTTGCTCATCTACTAAGTAAGTGTGATAATCAATAATTAATAATATTAATTATTCATATTTTAAAAACATTCTCCACCATCCCAATTAAAGAGCACCTATTATGAGATACACGTTTTTAAACATCCTTTTGTGTGTAAGTGTGTATTAGTACATCCTAATGATATTCAAAAAGTACATCAAAGAAAACGATGACGCGAGTTATCGTCTCTAACGTTCAAGGACTACAAAAAACACTCGGATTGTAGGCAACAGTTTACTTCCTGGGATTGGTGATGTAGACAAGACCAACATTATCATAGTTCAGCCCTCAGTGCTTTGCTTGGATACGCCCTCAAAGACGGGGGTGGAGAGCTCCGGAGAGAGCTGAAATGGCGGAGGTTGGGAGTCAATTTGTTTCAAGTGTGTTTGTAAACTATTGTTTCATCGTTTAAGCGATTAAATCTCTTGAGTAGACGCTGTCTCTTTAGATGCAAGGGCAAAATAGCACTTTATGGCCTTCCACAGAGGACATCATGTTTAATACGGTTCCGTGAGAATCCAGTCAGACGTTGTTTATATGTTCACGGAGTTTTCACAACACTAGCGTAGCCAGGATTCACAATGTGGGTGGGCCCAGAGAAAATCAGGTGGGCCTTAACCAAAAAAGCATCTGTTATCAAAATATACAAACACACAATTACACCAGTTTCAATATATTACCGTTTAATAAGAACAAAAGCCTGTATGGGCCCTATTTTAACAATCTAAGCGCAATGTGCAATAAACCAATAAGAGTCTCATCTCCTTCACAAGCCAGTTGCGCTTGCGCCATCCCGATTCCATATTTTGGCAGAATTTGTAAACTAAAAAACTGAGAAGAGGAAGACCACCACCAGTTTAAGATTGATATTAAAAAATTGCGTTGTTTTTATTTGTAATGAAATTGTTATTCTTTGGTATTAAAACCTTTAAAAGTCGTTTTCAGTCATGATCATTCAAGTAAAAATAGCAGGCTTTTAATTGCTGTAAATGTATTGATAGCCCAGATGATCCGTGTTATCTCAAAGAATAGTTTTCAAATATGCAAGAAAAACTTTGTAGGCCTACTTTAAAAAGTACTTTAAATAGTAGCCTAATTTGTTTTTATTTGAAAAGTTTCGTTGCAAAAGAAATCTCGTTTTTTGGTTGTGCATTCCAATTAATATCAATTCAACTGCGGTTGGTTTGTTTTGATTTAAACCTTCATAACTTAAAAAATACAGCTAAGTAGCACTATAAAACAAAATAATAACATGATAACATAATAATAATTTGACAAAAATGTTAAAAACGGAGTTCTCTTGTTTTGCAACAAAATTCTTCATTTAAACCTTTAAAAGTCGTTTTCTTTCAGTCATGAAGTAAAAATAGCAGGCTTTTAATTGTTGTAAATGTATGGATAGCCTACATGATCAGTAGTCTCAAAGAATAATTTACAAATATGCAAGAAAAGGTTTGTACTTTAAAAATTGTTTATTTGTAACAATAAATAATTTATAAACGCAATTTCAGCACTAGAACAGCGCTGTGGGTGTTTTGAAATTTAAGCATAACATAAAAACGGTTCTCATCTCATCATATCCACAGGTACAAAGTCATCATATATAATAAATCTTTGCTGTAGCATTAAAAAACTTCTAAATTAATGCAATATTTGCATTTGTTTAAAGCAAAACATTTAATTTCTTACCAGGCTACAGGTGAAGCAGCTTTTTATGCCTTCTAACGTCTCATAATCGGTCCTCATTTATGTCCAAGACACTCAATAATAATCTTTTAAAACATTTTAACATTTTAATCCTTTGATTTTTCATATTTTAAACGTTTTTGTGCTGCTGCGCATCCATGTGATAAGGCGCGTATGCGGTCATTAAATAAGAAAAGCAATATTTCTCCATTGGCAGGTTTTAGTTGGTCAGTGGCGTAGTCTATTTTATTTGCCTCAAAATACCAACGCACCAACACTGCGCCTGAACACACCTCGTTTTCAGACCAGAAGGCTCATGGGCGCAAAAGTGGGCACAAATGTTATTTGCAAAGACTTTTCTTTTTTTTAGCTGCTGAACCTCATGTTCAGAAAACTCAACGGTAATGTTAAAGGGTGCACCATGGGCGAGGCTAGCCCCTTTTTAGGGGTGCTTCAGCACCCCTAAAAAGGAGCTCAGCACCCCTAAAACTTGGGGCAAGAAATTTAATTATTCTAAAATGTTCGTTCGTCTTTGACCAGGTTAAATAATGTCCAAAACATACTCCGTAGTTTGTGGTTTAAAATATATAATAAGGTAGAAAATGAAAACCTCCCCGCTTAGCAAATGGTGTCAGCCTCTTCTACTTCTCTGTACCTGCATCGCTTAGCCCGTCCGTCATTCAGCGTGAAACACACGCAGAGTGAGAATCAGATAGTGTTGTGATGCAACTTTTTTGTTTAAATCTTACAAAATGTTTACGTTATGTTTATAATGAGCGAGTACATCACGAATCAATCTTTCAAGTCGTGTTTTTGTCTTATAATGAATCACCATGGTACACGTATAATAAGTGTTTATTTTCGGATTATTTAAGTCCGGCGGGTACCCGCGCGCTGCGGAGTAGCACAGTACCTGGGTGACTCGTCCATAGACTTAAACGGAGAGAAGTAGCGCCGGTTACAATGTTCTTCCGCAAGACGCATGCAGTGCGTCTCAGTGGGTAGTTGCATACGTGTGTCTCCGTTGTTAAAGTTTATTATGATTTATCGTTAATTTGAGACTTATTTTAACAATCGGGAGTCATGTAAACATGACATCACGGGCGTCTTTTCTGGTCAGTCGTCATGAAAACATGGCGTTTGGAACAGAGTGAAAACAAACTACATATCACTGTATACCACCAGTAGGCTACCGGTAAGTTATGTGTGAAATCACTAACTGTCTGACTATCAAACTAGACAATAAATATTTTTTTAGTTTGTCACATGTAGACTAATATGAAGGTGATAACGTCTTTAACCCTTAGTGCAGGAGTCACAAGTGTTTTGTTTAGACATATAGTAAAGGTAATGGTTCAATTAAAGGACTGTTAAAAGAAAAGCTGCAAATTAACAAACTATTAATAAACCTACCATATGTTGTAGGCATAAAAGTTATAAATTAGGAGATTTGTCATTTTGACAAAAGCAAACGATACACTGTATATTCACATAAAGCCATACCCACACTGCTGGTGTAGCCCACCTTTTGTCCTGAGACTTTAATATGGCATTAATGGCAAAAATGTGCTAGCTCACCATTAATTAGAAATAAAAAGGTTGGCAAAAAATGCATCTGAAAACTCACCAGATTGATGCTTTAAAATATGTAATTTTAAAAAAATTCTAAGGGGGAGCATGCTCCCGGACCCTAGGGGTAATATTCTTCTCATCTTTTTCACCCCTGACCCATTTTCATGCCTGAAAGGTCTCCAAAAATCTTTATTTTGGAGTTAGTTGAACCAATGTTAAAATGAAAGCTATTTTACAATATACATATTATTGGTTTCTGTAGGAAAAAAGAGCGGGTGGTGGCAGCGGAGCTCATTGGGTGCTCAGCACCCCTAAAGCTCTAACCCTAGAATCGCCTCTGGGGTGCACCATCAAGCTGTAATAAAGTCTTCTCACCGACGGTCTTTGTGACCTTCATTCTAAGATTATGAAGCAGCGCAGCTCTCATTATTCAGCCTTAAACCGGGTGTTCATTTCTATGATGTGGGGTGTAGGAGGGGCCAGGAGGCTGTTCGAAATGCGCTATTTATTGCACTACTATTTACAAAATTAACTTATTCCTTATTATAATAGCAAACAAGAGTTTAAAAAAATATTTATTTTATAGGTCAAGTATAGTGATAAATGCAACATAATTTACTCTTTAGGATAACTAATAGGCTTTACTGGATAGGCAGGTGGGTGGGCCTAGCTGACAGGTGGGTGGACCTAGGCCCACCCAGGCCCACCCATAGCTACGCGACTGTTTCACAATGACTGCTTCATGAACCGTAACAAATTTTTGAAGCTGGATTTGCGACGTCTCCTTCTGAAAGTTGGATTACCGTGCACTTCTGGATCACAGGCTGTAAGTATTCATGTTTATTATGTGCCTTTTACGTTACCGGAGCTTAACCCTGTGTGCGTGTAGAGCGAGCTGGCAAGCTAATGTTTTTGTATTGTAATACTGTATTTCATAAACCACATACCATATTTACCCACGTGTATGTTGAATTATGCAGACTATCGTTTCTTTGTGTTTTAACTCGTTTTAAGATGTTGATTTAGACGTGTTTACTAACTTGCTAAGTTACCAGCTAAACTGTTATTGGTAAAGTTTGTTCTCATGATCAAAGTTAAGAAACTCTAAGTACAGATGATTTGTTTATATATATTTTACTGTTGTTTTTACTTGAAGCATTCTTAGATTTTGAAACAAAGTAAACACGTCATGTGTGTTGCTAATGTTGGGGCATGTAATGTGTAATAGATGAACGTTTTAATGAATAGTCTAACCCTATTGTTATAATATGACTTTTTGACTGAATACATGTTTGTTTTATTTGTCTATATCCTAGAATCGCAGCTTTACACTGTATGCAGCAGTAGACGTGATGTACAATGCCAAACATGCAACATGACAGTGGGCATACAGTACAGTACTGGCATATGAGGAAGCAAAGGTGTGTAACACATATGATGTATTTAGCTAGTGATCCCACTACCAGTCTTAAATGTATAATTGATGATGACAAGGTTTCTTCTGCATAATCTTAGAAACCCAGGCAGTAGCATTGTTTCACAATGTTTCCATCACCATCATCAGTGGATGCCTTTGCTATTCGTAGCCTGAGATTTCAGATTTGCATCAAAAAATTTGATTTTCCCATTTATTGGAATGCTGTGCAGGTATTTAAGTATTTTAGTAACTGTGTTAAATAAAGTAGTATTTACTTTTACAATAAATGTATTGCTTGTTTATATTTTTACAGGTTGCAGCCATCTATTACAATATCACCAAGCCGTAACAAAAGCAGGAGAGGGAAAGTACAAGGTTATGTTCCCAAAAAACACAAGCGACATACTGTAAGCAGTAATGTTTTTATTTCAAATATATTTATAAATAAAAACTTCATGTATGAAGCAGGGAAATATATGATCAAAAGAAAAGATTTATTGACTGCAATATTTCTACAGTTATGTGGATGATGTGATCAGACTTGTGTTTGATGACGTATTTGAAGATAAGCTGAAGGAAACCCCGATTCCAATGGACGGGAAGATCAGGAAGCTCCAAGCGTATCTGGAGAACAACACATGACAGGATGATAACCCTACTGTATAGTGTCGTCTTAGATAGCACCAGCTGACAAAGCTTTGATATGCCATTTATCTGTATAGATAGCTGTAAGAAGTGAATTGAACAATTTTTAAAAGAAGAGCACAATATGGTTACTAAAGTATGTTTATTTGTATATTGTTTAACATTTAAATATATATTTGTAATAAATAAATAAACTTTTGACTGAGTACTATATTTTCTTTGTTACATCTTTTGTTCTTTTGGGTACTTTGTTATTATAATGCTACTTTAGTGTTATTAGTTTAAAAATGTAATAAAACTTTTAAACACTTACTCTAGTGTCCTGCGCCTCAAAGGCTTATAGTCGGTACAATAAATGTTCTGTGTGTAGGGATTTACACAATTTGTGCAAAACCTGGATGATGAATCACGCAGGTAAGAGGTCCTGAAACTTGTTGCATTCTCCTTAAAACCTAATAAGTAATAACATAGCACTAATAAGTAAGCAGTCTTTCATAATAAAGTTTACCATAGTGAAATAATGTAGAACTAACATTCATTTCAATTAATACTTTCTATGTGCTACATTTGGTGTTTCCATATAGCTTGCACAGTAATATAGTATGTAAGCAGTCTTTTATAATAAATTTTACTATAATAAAATAATGTTAACAAATGAAATAGTTTTATAATCATTTCAATGAATACTTTCTATGTGCTACATTTGGTGTTTCCATATAGTTTGCACAGTAATATAGTATGTAAGCAGTCTTTTATAATAAAGTTTACTATAGTAAAATAATGTTAACAAATAAAATAACAAATGAAATCATTTTATAAACATTTCAACAAATACTTTCTATGTGCTACATTTGGTGTTTCCATATAGTTTGCACAGTAATGTAGTACATTATAATGACCTTTTGGATGTCTTTGCAACACATTTTCTTCTTCGTTTAGCATTCTGGCAGAGCTAAAGACACCTAAAAAAGTTAAATCAAATCGCGTTCATTGACGGACATTGTTTATATTGTAACGGCCGTCTAAACTCTCTGGATCGAGCTCGAAGTGGTAATTACCACTTCGGCAGTACAGACACCATCGTTTATAGAGAAATATAACTGCTTGTTTACATTCATGCCTGTGAATCTCAGTCAGAACCGGAAAACCCACGCGTAGTCAGGGGCGTAACCTTTCAAACACACTCTGAACCCAGTTGACCAATAACAGTTGAGTAGGTCATCTGACCAATCCGAGTACACTAGGCATTTTGGGAGGCGGAGACAGGAACTAAATCCGAGCGTTTCCCAGACAGGGAAAAATCTGTGAGGTATGTAAGCAATTTATAAGACTCATAATGCATTAGTTCAACTTTTAACAACATGCATGTACTATGGGATATAACAATAACGTGCTAACGTGCTAATTATTAGCATAATAGGTGCTCTTTAAGGGAAACAAACATAAGCTCAAATGTAAAGTACTTACAATGGAATCAAATAAAGTTCTTGGGTGTCTGGCCAACACTCGTCCAGCGAATGTTTAATAAGACACTTAAGACTATATTAGGATAAGTAGATATATATATCCCAAAATTTTTCAAACAGCTGTAAGAGCAGGTAGCGATACCTTTAATGATTAGTGACTCCAGATTATAAGCATGAACTACAAACAACATCATGTGTAATACAAATCAGACTTTATTGACTAACGAAACACATCCCACTAAACACAGGACGTCGGATAGACATGCAGATCATGTCTATATTGGGTCCATCGGTCCATGACCAATTCTGGACATCTATTTGACGTCCAAACTAGGTCCACTATTTGGACCTCCAACCATGACCCTACTTGGACGTCATATTTACGGGCAACATTTGACGTTTGAACTGGGTAATTTTTTGGACGTCATATTTACGGCAACATTTGACGTTTGAACTGGGTAATTTTTTGGATGTCATATTTACGGGCAAAATTTGACGTTTGAACTGGGTAATTTTTTGGACGTCATATTTACGGCAACATTTGAGGTTTGAACTGGGTAATTTTTTGGACGTCATATTTACGGCAACATTTGACGTTTGAACTGGGTGATTCTTTGGACGTCATTTGGACGTCTATGACAGGCCTATGTCTATATTACATGATTAGGCCTATAAAAATGTGTTTATTTACAAATGATTAATACTTACGAATAGTCTATATTATTTATACAGTAATGTTTTTTCTGCTTTCTTGAATTATATACAAATTCATCTAAATGTACAGTTAAAAATCTGTAATTAAATGTGTAGTTCATTATATTAAAAGTATATGATCATACACTCAAAAAAACGATTCCTGGCAATATTTACTTTTAAGTATTTGGATCATTTAGATTTTATTTAAATACTTGTTTTTTAAAATATATGTAATCCGATTTATTAGAATATATATAAATCTGTTCAATTTAAAAAGTATTAGATTTAATCAGTTAAAATGTATGAATATGAATTAAATAAATCTAGCCGTGAAACAAACCGGATAAATTCTATGAGATTGGTTTACATACAAATTTCAGGAAACTGACTTTAGTAGAAGCGGAAATGACGTCTATTCACACTCCAGTCAGGAGGTGGCGCCAAAATCAAAAAAAAGACGCTACAGCACATGGACTTCGCCATTTTGCATTGGACTGGATCGTCATCTCACTAGTCTACAAACGCCAAATTGTAGGTGAGTACAGTTAACAAGTTTGATGTGATTATCTTAAATATAATTGTCTGTTGTTTAATTACATGTGTGACGCGTTGCATGTTTCAGAGTAAAATACACCTCACTATGGAATGTAAGTTATACTTGCAGTGTCTGTTGCTTTTATTGGTTAATTTTTGTGGTTTAATGTTTGAAACCTAAGAAATAAATAAAGTCATAGGCTACTGTAGGCTTATCAGAATAAAATAATCATAATCTCTGTGACTTTATTAACAAAAGAATGTTACAATTATACTATGTTGTTGAGTGCATTGTGTGTCTAACTAAAACTTTTTTTTTTACAGATACAGCATCATTTTATCGTCTATATGGTGGTACAACCTGCTAGACAGGGTATGTAAGTTATGCTACAAAGATATTGATTTCTGACACCGGTAGTGTACACACATGCTGGGACACAATATTTCTGAAACAGAAAAATACATACTCTTCGTCTCACAAAATCTTTATCTGTCTCTATAAAAACTATTATCTACATAAAATATTGTTAAAGAAAATCATTAAATAATGTGGGTTTTTTGTCTTGTTCTAGTTGAAGACATCTGTATCTACCTCAAAGAAGGCATGGAGAGACACATTAAAGAATATGTGGTAAGTGTATGTCAACCTACTCTATTTTTATATCTATCTATTTATATATATGTATGTATGTGTACGTGTATGTATGTATGTGTGTGTATATAAATATATTATGGATAACTAGATGTTTAAACAAGGTGATTATCTGTTTTCAGGTCTTTTGATGGTTTTGTGACTAATGTTCTATTATTTTACACGTTTGAATCAGTCTACATATTTTAAATATCAGAGTTTGTAAAACAATTTGCCTGCACATTTTTGAAAATTTCACTTTGACTGCTATTGGGACTGATTTTTTTGTTGTTCTTCTCCAGAATTGTGAAATTGGTGAGTTGGGGATTGCACAGACAGTGGAAGTTTTGCAAAACCTACTTGGTGTCACACATGGGTGTGAAATTACTTTTTGGACTCATTTATGCACTTAAACTGAACTACCAGAAGAACATCAGGTGCACCTTTGACCTTTCAAAAAATCCTAATGGAACTGGACTTGATACAACCAAGCAATCACTGAAAGATGCTTCAGTGAATACCTGACAGTCATGCTGATGCATCCCCCTCAAAGTGGGTACATTTTTGTACATTTACAAGTGAACTTTTTAACATTAAAGGAATATTGCACTTTCATTAAACAAAAATCCTGATAATTTACTGTCTGTCATCGAAATGCTTGTCTTTTTTTGTTCAGTCGAGAAGAAATTGTTTTTTGAGAAAAACATTCCAGGATTTCTCTTAATTTAATAGACCTTATTGGACCTCAACAGTTAAGTTTCAAAGCAGCTTTAAAGGGCCCTAAACGATCCCAATCGAGGCATAAGGGTTTTATCTATTCAAAAGATTATTATTTTTGGCAAGAAAACTTATAAAACACAACAACTTGTCTTGCATTATCCATGTGATACACAGTGCGACATTGTGTACTACGTAATAACGTAGTACGTAATAATAACGTAATAATAAACGGACCCAAAGACATTAAGTAGTATCATTTCGCATACAACAACATCTGAACGCTCCTCTTTCTCCTCGCTTGTAAACGCTGGAGCGGTAGTTTCAATTATGTCATGCTAGCGTGTCACACAGCTAGTGCAAAACGTTGTGATTTAAAAGTCCTCTTTTATTTTTATTTTTGAAAATGACAATCGTTTAGCTAGATAAGACCCTTATGCCGTATTCGGTATAATTTAGAGCCCTTTAAAATCTGCATTGAAACTGTAAACTTGAGGTCAAATAGTCTTAAATTGAGAAAAATCCTGGAATCTTTAACTCAAACTTTATTTCTTCTTGACTGAACAAAGTAAAACATAAACAAATGGGGTTAGAAAATTATCGGGATTTTTGTTTTATTAAATTGGAATATTGCTTTAACAATTTTAAAAGTTGAAAAGTTTTTGAAAAATGTATTTGATGAATATCTAACATGTAATTAGAGATGCATGAAAATTGTTAATGGCACACAGCCACTCAAAACACTAAGCAATGTGCCAATGTGTGTTTTTTTTCTTACCACCCAATCATTCTAAATTATTATTATTACATCATGTCACAGATTTCTGAAAATGTTAAAGTAATGTTGTTGTCCCTGATTTATGTCTACCTCGAGTTTTACAGGGTTTTTTTGTATTTCTGCAGCCTGTTTGCTCAAAATGTTTGCACTTATTTGTGGAATGAGGTTGATTGTGGCTGAAATGTCTGAAACACACTTATTTATTTATTTTTGCACACAATACGAGGTGTATAAGCCATGGCTGTCATGCTAGTTGTTAGCTGCTCTTTTTTTGCTGCCTTATGAGTAATGCCTTGAAGTATTAAATAAATTGATAAAATGTAAAACCAAGTGGTCTGGCTCTTCTTTTATTTTTTGTGTTTTTTTGTTATAGCATATTGTGATTTAGGAGGGTGAATGGGGGAGGAATATATAAATGTATAAATGGTTTATTAGTAAGATACCTAAATGTAATGCATTTTAAGTGAATTGGGTTTATTAATAAAGAATACATAATCCATTTTTTTAATGCATTTAAAACACATTGGATTAAGTAAAACTATTACATACATTTTACTGGTTTCATTTACATATATCTAAAAAATATCTATCATATAAAGTTTATTTGTTTTTTTTAGATTAGAAGTATGTAATCCAAATGGATGGAAATGTTACATGTAATCAAAATACATAAATCTTATGAATTAGGCCTAAATATTTTTTTGAGTGTACTAACAATTTAACATGAAAATACTTATGATAGTCCTGAAAGGACTCAAATGTATCCAGAAAGAAGAACTTAAGAGATGTGTGTGTTCCACATACACAACTCATATAAGAACTCCGTTAACAACTCCCAACTCAGAACAACATCTCGCATAAGAAAACCTCAGAACATCTTCCAACTCCTAAGAACTCAGAAACTCAGGGAGACTCAACAGAATTCGGGATGTGTTCTTAGGCAGGGGTTTTTAGCCATGAAGAGGTCACACCTTAAAGAGGTGTCGGACCCAATCAGAGGTCATACTTTTAGAGGGAAAGTTAACTCTCTTTGTCTTCCAACATGCTGTTTTGCATAAGGAATTTAGTTGGATGTTGAGGTGGAAATTATAAAGAGTTTCATAATATTATTATGAAGAAGAGTTTCCTAAACATAAAGCATACTATCATTCAGAAAATCAAAAATGGATCACACAGATACCAAACAAGGTCTAGATATGATTTGAATTAAGTAAGTAATACTACACATTCAACGTTCATTTAAACTAGTTTGGGCTAATATACTGGTATAACATAAACACCAAGAACATAATCCATGATGAGATTAGAAATAGTTGATTAAGACATTTCCATTATACATTTATGAGTGAATACATGCATGACTAAATAGAAAGTTTCTTTGTCTGTCTCAAAATCTCCCACATTCTTTTGTGGTCATAAAACTCTAATCTTGATGTGTTGCCATAGTCACAAGTAGACCTGTTTGAGTCGTGACTCACTCGGATCTTTAACCCGGATCTTTAAATTAACTCATGAGTCGCGAGTCTCTAGTATCATTAACCCGGATCAGTTGAGTCCTGCTACAATTCAATGTAAAACCATAAACAGCGCCACCACACACACAAACCTCTTTCAACATTATTGATGAGACTTCGCTCGCTCTACATATCCACTCTTAACCGGCGGATATGCGCGAGAACTGACCCGAGATTCTCACTCACATTGCGGACTCTCTCGAGTCAGAGCCGGAAACACTGCAGATTCGCATATCTGCCGGAAACATTGCAGACTCGAGACTCTCCGGTTCTGACCCATTGTCTTTAACCATAACATAGTAGGAAGACTCACCATTTCAGATGTGGTTTCGAAGTTTATGAAAAATAAACCCCTTTTCAATGTTTTTAAACTTGACTTAAACATTTTTATAGATTGTATTTCTGGATTAAAGGGTAAATCAGCGTCAAAATGTATGCAATATTTAACTGATTTAACGTAATTAATTGAACTGATAAAGAAAAATAAGAAATATATTTCAGATGTGGTATTTTGTAGTCTGCCATATTACCGGCTTTACTATGACAGCAGTTTTCTGCAGTGTTTTAGTTCTATGGTCTGCGAGTGTGCAATGTTTCCGGCTCTGAGAATCTCGAGTCGCGCGGATCAGACGGTTACAAGTGGGTCTGTACTGAGTTTCCTTGGCGATTTAGCAATACTGACTCAAGTGACTCACACAACCCGTTACAGCAGACAGCGGAAAGTGCCTTTACACAAAATCCCATAAATGAAGTTTTTTTAGTCTCGCTGGTGCTGAGCAGTCTGTTAGCAGCACTAATGAGTTTTTAGCTCCAAAAACGGGTTTTTTCCTTTCAAAGTAAAATTTCTATGATTAAGGTTTTTTGATTGTAGTATCTAAAAAATTATACATAGGTTTGAAAATATTTTACACATGTTTTAGTGCTTTAGCAGGCTACACAATGAGTCTATACAGTTAGCATAATGTTAGCTCTTAACTGCTGGATCATGCTTTTTGTTCAGACTTGTAGGTCTGGGGTGATTTGTGCCAAAGGGCCTGGGTTAAGTTGTGCCAGAGGTACTCAGGAAACTACCCACACCCCAATCAAAGGGGCGGGGCGTACACGTCATGGTGAAAATGAAAATAATTTTTATTAAAAACACTCAAATAAAACTTAATTTTGAAGAAACTATGACAGAACAATGAACACATACTAGACTATTAATGAATTAAATGTTTTAACAGAAACCTCTAACAGGAAAAGATGTGTGATGAAGTGAAACTAAAGGGTTAATAAACACAAACAGAAGCGCTTTCTATATGACGCACTCTGCATAATATTAAAGGGGGGGTTTAATGGTATTTCAAGCATTCTGACTTATTAACACAGTTATAGAGTTGTTTCCTCATGCTAAACGTAGGCAAAGTGTCAAACAGCAGTTGGGCGTGTTTCAGAGTATTTCTGTGCGGAATGCACTTCGCCAGGGTTCGTACAAGTTTCGGCTAGTTTTTTTCGATTACAGTTCTAACTGACGTTTCAGGGGTTTTCGATACGTATCACTTCTTTATATGGGCTTCCGCCGGAAAACTTCCCCCGGAAAACCCCGCCCAGCCGTCAGTCAGCGGGAGACGCTAGAGCTTGCTAACAGCTTATCACGCCACTCAGCTTTGTTTAATTTCAAAAGTCAACAATGGCACAACAAGAAGTGTGTTTTTGGATGTAAGGAGAAGACATCCAGCCTTATGGAAACAATGGATATAGTTTATTATCCGGATTAGCAGCGGAGTTTTGCGTGTGTGTTTGATGCGGTGAATTTTCAGAACCGGGTCATGACGAGTTACACGTGGTAAGTAAGACTTCTGTCTTATGTTGGAAATAGGCGCGTGTATATTATATAAATGACACGAACATGTAGTGAATCATAAGTTAAAACAGTGTTGTATAGTGTTGCATGACTCGTATTCGCTCCTCCTGCGGTAGTAACTCCTCCTTCATTTTTTCGTACGTTATCGGAAAGATTCAGTAAAGCTAATCTTTCTTTTATAAATCTGATTAAACTAAAGACTCTTCAGAGATATAAAGGATGTCATACTACTCTATAGGTACTCCAGATTAACATCAGAAATGCAGAAACAGCGTGTGTTACGTGAGCTTTAAGCCTTATATACAACATAAATGTACAACGTGCATCTATCTGCATCAAATTAAATACTTCAACTAAGTTTTTAACTAAGTTATGTAAAAAAAAGAAAGTTTAACTCCCTTTGTGGATGTGCATCATAAACAGTGCGCTTTGAAACACGTCCAGTCAAAGCACAAGCTTCATAACATTAAGCAGCTTTAAGTCTTTTGCTATCATTTTAGCGATTAGCTGTGTTGTGTCGTCCCCTTACCTGTTCTCAGTCAAGATGTAATGTTAATGCTTGTATAGCTCTCTGGTATCTCTTGACATTTGATGTTTAAATATGAGATAATATCCCATTGAACTTTTGATGGCGCTGTACATTTTGCACCTGACTGACTGTTTTTCAGAAAATCACGGCATCCTTTTAAACCATAGTGCCTCAGTGATGTGAGGTGTGGCCAGTGCCGGTCCTAGATGCTGGGGGGCCCTAAGCAAACCTTTTTTGACTAGCCGTCTTTGTCGGTGCATTTTTAAAAACCATTCAATGTTGCTGTTAGTTATTTGTTAACTAACCACATAGTGTATTATCTTACAGCTGTATATTTTTCCATATACACATTACTTTGAAACCCTGACTGATAAACTTGCTGATTATAACATGAAACATGTATTTGATGTAAAGCTGTTTTACTTTAAAATGTGTTATGAGAAGCACAAAACATAAATCTGATTTAAATTTAAGTTAATTTAATGAATTAAATTAAATATAAATACATGCTGTTAATACAGTAAAAAATAACCATTTAAAACGTTTCACATTTACCAAACCTCAACAAACTGAAAGACAAACACATTAAAGTGCATAAATGTGGTTAACTTTATTTACTGACAAATTATTATTACTGAAAATTACCTATAAAGTGCAAACAAAACAATTTGGAAATTTGAATTTGGTAATCTGTAATGGAGTAGGCTATTATTTTAAAAAGATTACACTGCTTTGTTTGGCAATACTAAAAATACTTTAAAATATTACAAACACATACCTTCCTCTTGTTCCCTTGCTTTACGTTTTTTCCTTTATTCTGCTCCAGACGGATAGTTTCGTTTTAAAGCAATGGTTGGCATAATTATATGCGCATCGTTAGCACATCACTCTCCTGCGTCATGCACGCGGCCGTTTCTAAATACGAATCCTGCAACCTCCGGAGGTCGCATATGCGCGCTGCACGTCATCTAGCTTCGTTTATTCAAAGGAACAGTATGTAAGAAATTTATATCAATTAATCATAAAATGGCCCTGATATGTCACTAGACATTAGGAAATCCTTTTCATTTCAAATATTTATATCACTGACACTAGTGGTCTGGCAAGGCAAGGCAAGGCAAGGCAAGTTTATTTGTATAGCACATTTCATACACAGAGGTCATTCAAAGTGCTTTACATAGAAATGAGAAAACAAAAAATCAAATATATATGAATTTTAAATATCAATTAAAAGAAAATAAATGTGATTTTAATAAAAACTGTTTAAATGTATGAAAAAGAATAAAACAGGAATACAAGTATAAAACTGTTAAAAATAAAATAAGAATAAAAACAAGAGAAATAAAAATAATTAAAATAGTGCATATAAAATATAGTGCAATCAGTTCGGACGCAGCATAGTGCTCATTCAGTAAATGCATAGCTAAACAGATGTGTTTTGAGTCTGGATTTGAATGGTCCTAGTCCATTGAGTGATTTATATACCATTAATAATACTTTAAAATCAATCCTAAATGTAACTGGTAGCCAGTGTAGAGACCTGAGGACTGGTGTGATATGTTCATATTTTCTGGTTCTGCTCAGAATCCTGGCAGCAGCGTTCTGAATGAGCTGGAGCTGTCTAATGGTCTTTTTGGGAAGGCCAGTGAGGAGGCCATTACAATAATCCACCCTGCTGGTGATAAAAGCATGCACAAGTTTCTCTAAGTCTTGTCTGGAAACAAAGCATCTAATTCTTGCGATATTTTTGAGATGATAATATGCTGATTTAGTTATTGCTTTGACATGACTACTGAAACTAAGGTCCGACTCCAGAATCACACCAAGATTCCTGACTTGATTTTTAGTTGTTTGACCCCTAGCGTCAAGGTATGCATTCACCTTGAGAACTTCATCTTTGTTTCCAAACGCAATGACTTCAGTTTTCTCTTTGTTTAACTGAAGAAAGTTTTGGCACATCCAACTGTTAACTTCATTAATGCATTTGCACAGGGAGTCAATAGGGCTGTAGTCATTAGGGGATAGATCTAAGTAGATCTGAGTGTCGTCTGCATAACTGTGATAGGCAATTTTGTTCTCTCTCATTATTTGGCTTAGTGGGAGCATATACAGGTTGAACAGGAGTGGCGCTAGAATTGAGCCTTGCGGGACTCCGCATGTCATGGATGTCCACTCAGATTTATGGCCACCTATACTTACATAATAACCTCTCCCTTCTAAGTATGACCTGAACCATTTTAGGACCATCCCAGAAAGCCCGACCCAGTTTTCCAGCCTGTCAAGAAGTATGTTGTGATCAACAGTGTCAAAAGCAGCACTGAGGTCGAGTAACACCAGCACTGATAGTTTGCCTGTGTCTGTATTGAGGCGAATATCATTTATTATCTTTATGAGCGCTGTCTCTGTACTGTGGTGTGGTCTGAAACCAGATTGAAAAATGTCAAAGTAACCATTAGAAATTAAGAATTTGTTCAGCTGATTGAAAACAACTTTTTCAATGATCTTGCCTATGAAAGGAAGATTTGAGATTGGTCTGTAGTTGCTCAATACAGTGTTGTCTAGGTTGCTCTTTTTCAGGAGGGGCTTAACAACTGCAGTTTTAAGGGACTTTGGAAAAGTCCCAGAGATAAGTGATGAATTTACCACTTCTAGGAGATCTGGTTCTAAACAGTTAAAGACACTTTTGAAAAAAGATATTGGGATTGTGTCAAGGGCGCAGGTTGATGTTTTAAGATGCTGTACTGTTTCTTCCAGAATTTTACCATCAACTGCTGCGAAATCAGACATCGTAACTACTTTCTGATGTTGTGATCTGACTTGTCCGACCCCGGCGCAGCTCAATGATGTGCTGATCACCTTTCTGATATTATTGATTTTCTCAGAGAAGAAGTTAGCAAACTCACTGCATTTGCTGTCTGAGAGCATTTCACTAGGAATGTGACTTGGGGGGGTTGTTAGTCTCTCTATAGTAGCAAAAAGAGTGTTATTTATGTTGTTGTTTATAATATTTGAAAAGAAAGTCTGTCTAGCTTTGCCTAGTTCCACACTGAAAGCACGAAGGCTGTCTTTATAGATATGATAATGGACTACAAGTTTTGTCTTCCGCCACATGCGCTCAGCTTTTCTGCATTGTCTCTTCATATTCTGCACCTCTGTTGAGTTTCTCCAAGGTGATTTTTGCCTGCCATTCTTCTTCCTGACTTTCACAGGAGCAATATCATCGATTGCACTCTTAACTTTCGAATTAAAGGAATCAAGGAGAAAATCAACAGAGTCTGCAGATATGCTTGGTGTTAAAGATATAGCCTTCATAAACAGCACACTGGTGTTCTCATTTAAGCATCTCTTTTTGACAGACACAGATTTAGTTTCAATAGTAGGAGAGATTAATATATCAAAGAAAATACAGAAATGATCAGACAGTGCTACATCCTTAATAACAATTGATGAGATGTTTAAACCCTTACTGATAATTAAATCTAGAGTGTGTCCACGATTGTGTGTGGGTCCATGTACATGTTGAGTCAGATCAAAAGTATTTAAAACAGCTGTGACATCTTTTGCCATAATACTGTCTGGCTTATCTATGTGAATGTTAAAATCTCCAGCAAGAGCAAAACAGTCAAACTCTGAGGAAATCATTGATAACAGTTCTGTAAAGTCCTCAACAAATGCTGGAGAGTATTTTGGGGGCCTGTAAATAATGATCAGTAGAATGCGTGGGGTACCTTTCAACACAATACCTAGATATTCAAAAGACGGGTAATTCCCAAATGACACTTGCTTACATTGATAGACATCTTTAAAAAGAGAAGCTACACCTCCCCCTCTCCTAGCAGTTCTGCAGACATTCATAAAAGTAAAGTTAGGAGGGGCTGTTTCATTAAGGACTGTTGCACTGTAGCTTTCTTCTAGCCATGTTTCATTTAGAAACATAAAATCCAGGTTGTTTGTGGTTATTAAGTCGCTGACTAGAAGTGATTTATTTTTAAGTGAACAGATGTTTAAAAGCGCTAACTTAACAGTACTAATTTTTTCCCTAACAGAGATCTTAGTTTGATATATCACAGGCAGCAGATTCGATTGATTTGCCACACGGTTTGATACAGCCTTAGGCTTTCTATCATGTACTAAAACAGAAATAGAAAAAGATATAGGTACACTGAGTTCCTGCTTTTTATGTATACAATTGAAAGTATTAGTATTTTCATAGCAGAAACTCGACACACATCACTGAGAGCCGTTATCAGTTGTTTTTGGTTCACCTACAGTAGATGGAGGAGGGTGTGTGTCTTGGCGTTGTGTCTGAGACCGAACAGCTCTCACAGGATGAGGAGGGGGAGCTGGGCCCACTGGTTTTGGTGGTTGTGAGGCTTGCCGTTTTCTGGTCGAAAGCTGGGGGCTCGCAGCAATAGAGTGGGATAGTTTAGTTCCAGCATAAACCAGTTCCTCCATTTTTCCGGAGAAGGTCAAAAGTGGGGATGCTGGAGACAGGAATGACATATCTAGTGAGGAGGAGTCCTGTTGCTCTGATGTAACCGGAGGCTGTGATATGTAGTCCTGGTTTCCCTGGCTGTTTTCCAGAAAGTCGTCCTTGGGTGCTGAATCTTGGAGCAGTTCTAATCTGACACAGTCTGACTGTGGTGAGCTCTGTGGGCAGGACTCAGCTGAGATTTTGTCCATGAGCAGTGGTTGTTGTGGCTGCGTGGTGTTATCTCTGTCCTTGTGGGATATGTCGACGTCATGTCCATTTAGGTGCTGAAGAGAAGTCCTGTGGTCATTCATACTCTGTCCAGGTGTGTGTGTGCCATTCAGGTTGAGTGGATTGGCACACACTGCTGAAGGATGATGAAGGGAGAAATAGATATTGTCCTTTAGCACTCTTGCACCCAGTCTGTTTGGGTGGATGCCATCCTGTTTAAATAGTTGTCTCTGACTCCAGAAAAGATTGAAGTTGTTGATAAAGTTCAGTCCCTTTATGTTGCAGGTTTTTTGCAGCCATGTATTAAGTCCAAGCAAACGTGAAAACCTATTTGTCCCTCTTGCTGGAAGTGGTCCACTGATGAACGGCTGAACTTTCACTGTTCTGAGTGTTTCAAAAAGTTTGTTGAAATCACTCTTAAGGAGTTCAGATTGCTCTTTGTGAATATCATTCTTCCCCACATGAATGACAACTCGATTTACAGTCTTATGTTTCATCAGAATGTTTTGAAGTTCCCTGTTTACATCAGAAACAGTTGCTTGTGGAAGGCAGCACGTAGTTGAGTCCCTGTTGATAATGTTTCTGATAAGTGAGTCGCCCAATATCAGAGTTCTGGGCTCGGATGCGCTCTGCGCTGAGTGCCGCTGTCTGCTCGATCTTGAGCGGCGGTTAGCATCAGTGTAAGCTGCTGGCTGATTAGATCGGTGTTCAATCACATTAATCACATTTGGGGATTCCTCACTCATATTCATTAATATTTCAAATCTGTTCTCAAGATGTATAGGTGGTGGTAGAAAGTCAGTGTTTGCAATCCTTGTCATAGCTGTATCTGGGGTAGAGGAAGCTACTGCAGCAAAATGTGATGCTCGTGACAGTCTGATTTCTTGAGTGATTTTGGGTCTTGCTCCCTGTTTGTACCATTGATTGGTGTGTTGATCATTAGATTCATGGGACTCACCGGCTGTTTGCTGAGGGCGTCCATGATGACGAAGCTCTGTTGTGTGTTCCGTCTGGTTTTGTAGTCCTGTAAGTAACTTTGTTTCAAGAACAGCAATCCTTTGTAAAAGTCTGTGGCAGTTTGTGCAGCAAGTAGATTTTTGATGAGGCATTCCTTTTTCTTATCCTTTTGAATGAAGGCAGCTGTGTTTTTCCTTCTGGAATGTAAGCTGATGGCGGTGGGAGGCTAGACAGATGAAAAATGCCACTTTTTTGTAATCCTCCAGTCCCGAAAGTTTAACGTTGATGCCAAGCTTTGTTGTTTGAGCACTGTGCTGATTTGCTGATTTGCTGAAGTTAAAATTATAAGATAAAGTATAAAAAGCGATAGAGCAAAGCGCAGAGCAGTAAGCAAGAGCGTCCGAACAGTAGCGAAGCAGGAAGTAAGAATGGCCAGGATATTGTCATTTAAAAAGTTGAGTTGCAGCCCTCAACTGATGTTTATGTTGTCATTTTGTCTATTGGCCACTAGGGTTGTGCCGATAGACGATATCATCGTCCATCGTGATGGTTGACTGACATCACGATGGAGAGACACCATCGTGATGCCACGCCCCCTCCCCACTCCGCTGCGAGTCGACATACACTTACTCTCTTCTATATAGACTATAGTTAACCTAATATCTTTGCGTGAATTGCTCTATAAATTAAATAGAAAATATAACTAATGCATATATGCTATTTTAAATACTGTAGTCTATGCCTGAGACGTGACGTGTGTTAGTCTGTGAAAATATCCTGTCAGGCATTTGATCTTGACTAGGGATGGGCACGGATATTCGAATGGCAATAATAATTCGAATTTAAAAAATGCTATTCGAATGTTTGTTTGTTTTTACTGTGCCACCAAAGGGTAACAACTTATTTAATGCTTTTTCACTTCATCTATACTGTCTTTTACAGACTTAAATGTAAAATATACATGAACATTAATTTGTATGTATTTCTGATTGTTTGGCAATGCAGATTGCAGACGAATTTAAGTTTTTCCTTTTATCTCCGGGTTTGTCCGCGCCGCGCCGTATTTGGCCACTGGCTCAGTGAGGGCTCACGTGTTATTAAACGTGCTTCTCCGCCGCCCGAATCAACACATCATGAGAGATTTGTAAGCTTTCTGTTATAAAGTCTACTTTGTTTTGTTAATAAGGAGACAGACACGGAGATAGGATAAATACGGTTTTCTTTATTCACAAATACATGTCAAACTAAACTGAGAAGATATTTATATGGCGACTGAGCAGTCGGTTATGTAGATGTGTTTTTTCATTTGCTCCGGGCTCTTGGTGTTTTGAGTCTGTTTAAATGATGATAGCCTACTTTGTCAAGTCCTCAAACTTTAAACTTCGCAAGTCCTCAAACTTCGCTTAGATTTGGGGTTAGTGTATAATATTTGGTATAATATAATGTATGTAAGATCAAACAGTAATGAATTAATACTAACGACCGACTTGAAACTAAGGATTTGACAAGACTTCGCTCCACATTAAGTTTTAACGCATTTTTTTCTGTAGGATATTTTTTTTAAAGAATTTAAAATATATATAAATAAAATATATTTTTTTACAATGTTTTCAACTTAAAAATACATATATATATATATATATATATATATATATATATATATATATATATATATATATACATACAGAATATAAGTTTAGCTTGTTGTGGATATTTCCTAATTAAGCCTTCTGTGAAATTATGACAAAATGAAAAATACAAAACACGCATGTCTTAATAAACATAATTTAAATAAACGAATATTCGTTCTTTAAGAGCTTAAATATTCGAAAAATTAAATATTAAAAGTAATAGTAAATTACTGGTAAGTGTAAGTTACTGGAAAATGCCCATCCCTAATCTTGACATTGCTAGAATCTTGTCTTTTTACATGTTGTACATTTATCTTAAAATAATTAATTTTGTACAAGAAAACAGCCCATATTAATCATTTATTAGTAGCCTATTGTAGTGTCTCGGGAGATCGTGCTCATTGTTACATTGAGGCTATACTGCACTGAAGCGGCAGATTAGGATATAAACCCAGAATTCAGCGAACGTCAAGAACAAGAAAACGGGAACAACACTCCGACCGAAACGCGGGATTTACATACACAGACCATGTTTAAATTTCGATGTGTCTGGCCCTGTTCATTTTGTCTAGTTTTAATAAGCTGCGGATTGAAGTGCTGGCTGCTCCCCGCGGTGCTGAAGACCCGCTCTCTGACGGAGTACTGGTGGCACATATGCACAGATATTTACGTGCAAAATTTGGAAAGCGCGGAGGAGTCGTTGGGTTAGTAAAATAACGAAATTATAGCTTTTAAATAGAAAAAAATATTTATGTAAAGAGATTAAAAAGTGCTTAAAAGTGCACAACTCTTCTTCAGTGGATTAAAGCTACTTTTTCCCCTTATGTGCAACCTATAGGAAAGAGACATTAGTTGGGATAGTAAAATAACAAAATTATAGATTTTAAGTACAGAATAGTATTTATGTAAAATATATATTAAAATAAAAAGTGCACAACTCTTCTTAAGTGGAAGTAATAAAGTAAAATAACGAATAATAATTATATAATAACGAATAATAACGAAAAATTAAAATACCCCCCCACCTAACGATATCATCGTCCATCGCGATGGTTTACGTAACCATCGTCAACTGCCAATTTATGGGGACATCGCCCAACCCTATTGGCCACCAGTTGTGTGATTGCAGTACCAGTTTTAGCCACAAGTTTTGTGATTGCAATACCAGTTTTGGCCACAATCCTACATACTGTTCCTTTAACTTAAATAAGCATTTAATTTGCAAGTTATAAGCATAATATAACAATTAACCGTTAACTAAGAATAATAGTCAACTTTATAATTGTTAATATTCTGAAATAGCCTACTTATTTATGACGCATGCAGCCTACAAATGTGACTTCAGATTAAGAAACGGCCTGCATTTTGTCCGAGTACATATCAATGAATAAAGAAATCAGTAGTATTTTTTTTTAGTCTTGTTTTCATTAAACATAATAATAATTTTGATTTGGTATAATGGTTTTAAATTATCTTGAGATCAAGGGGGCCCCCTAGTGGTGCGGGGCCCTATGCAAATTGCGTAATTTGCGTATAGGAAAGACCGGCACTGGGTGTGGTCGGCTTCACGGGATTGGCGGGCTGCCACGCATTGCAAGATTAATTATATTTAATTTATGGGCCATTCTACCGAATTGGTGCAAATTGACACTTCAAAACTTCTTGAAAAAATTGTGTTTTTTCCTGCAAGCTTTGTAGTCATAAACATAGTATAACATCTAAGGAACACTAATCTACTGATTGGACACTTTAGTTTCCTAGCATGTTTTTATACCGTTTCGAAATGTTTTCTCTCTCCCAAAATTTGTCACTACCGAAACACAACAACATTTGATATAAAAATTAGGTTTTAAATAGCCTATTCTAATTTTCTTTACATTAACCTTCTAAATATATTTTTTACATTTTTTTAAAGACAGTGTCATGTATATATTGATTAGAAATATTATTTTAACAAAAATATAAGAGTGGTTCATCAAATTAAATGCATTTTGAAAGCAATATTTCTCTGTAATTGCCATACATGCACTGATACAGTTTTCAAATTCAAGGATTCATTAGTTTAAATTTTTATCTAACTAAATAAAATTATGTCATCTTTTCTGATAACAAAACCTATTTTATTTTTCCAGAACATTATTTGTTTCGGTCGTGACATCAAATGTTCGGTAGTGACGACCATATTGGATTGTCCATATTTTGTGTAAAAAATAGTAATTAGTTAGTCAAAAATGGTTGGCATTATGCAGTCAAAACATACAGCACAAAGAATATCTAACGCAACACCACATAAAAGCACTTTGCACTGAAATTACGCTGAAGAGATGGCAGATAGTTCAGACCTTGAAGGGATGCAAGATGCTGTGTTGATTTTCACATCTCTTGAGAAAAAGATGACAATGTATGTCCATATAAAACTTCAGGCCCACAGTATAAACTACAGAATTTGGTGTGTGTGCACCCATGTCCATCTGTAATGTTGGTGTACACATGTGTGTCTGTTTTTCCATTACACATTCTAACTTCTCTAAACCTCCTTAACTGATTCTCTTGTTGCTGAGTTTGACTTTTTTGAGTTTGAAATCAACTTAATTTTTTATTTGATTTGAGGTAGGTTGAATAAATTTTCATATAAAAGAACTAGTGATAGACCGATATATCGGCCGATTTTTGCGAGTTTTATGTGTATTTGCATTGGCCGATTTGTGGCTGCTGTGTTCACAGAGTTTTTCCGGCATTATTTACAGACAGAAATATAGTTTTTTAAATTGAGACTTATAAAAATGACACGATGATGCCAAATGTTACAAGTAAACTAAGTGAGCAAAAGAAGTATCGGCTCAAGAAAATAGGCTCTCTCAGTCTGTCCGCTCTACTTTCATCTTTCCGTCTATGCATGTTGGTGATTCCTCTCTCTCTGTAGCTATCTCTACAAATTAACCAAAGATATTTACATTTACATTATTAGTGTGAGCCTGCCCTGTCTACACTTAACAATAACATGTCAATTTACAATGATACTGATAAGTGCTATCTGTTATGTCATTTATATAAAGCAATCAGTCAAAGTCCCGCTAAATTAGCGCAGAAAGTTTTCCTAGAGACCAGAGGTAGAATCATATAGCCTTCATTTATATCAATAATGAGTCAAGCTTCTACTGTATGAATTAATTAAATTAATCTGGCCTAGTTCATTTTATCTTAGTTTGTAGTCCTAGTCAAATCACGTACAACATTACAGAAATATGACTAACAAATTATTTGTACTGAAAAAGAATATATGTGCACATGAAAGTTTCTATTTATTTATTAAAATAAAGAAATAAGTGTCATTTTGTCACTACCGAAACAATCGCGTCACAACCGAAATGTCAACAAATGTTTCGGTTGTGACTGTTTCGGTAGTGACGATTTAAGCTAACTTTGATCCTACTGCTAAGATACTAATCAGTACGTAGTTAGCTAGCACAGTTCTCAACATTGAAACATGAGTAAAACCTAAATGACCAGTAGAAAAAATAAAAAAAACTTAATTAATCATTGAAAACGTGTGATCGGTAGTGACATTCATAAATGTCACACACTGATTTCCAAACTTTTGATCACATTTACTTCAAAACCATGGGACTGATCTACTCACCATGTCACCACAAGGGAGAGAGGCACAGACAAAGTTTCTGGTTCAAAATGGAGGGGAGTGGCTTAAAGCATTATTGTATTATTGACCAAACTATGCAATGTTTCGGTAGTGACGTGAAAATGCGGGACAGTGTTTTTTTTACATGATTTTACATGATTTTTACTGAAAATATCCAATAAATATATTTTTGGTTTTAATTAACAAAAGTATTCAAAATGATACTTCTTAAAACAATGATAAAAAAAATTACAAAAATTATTTCATATTTTTTTTCCTATGTTGAAATTCAGACCTTGGGGTTTGGGACAACCACCTCTCAATTGAAAGCACCATATAAATGATGATATTTTATATATAAAGCCTGCCGCTACCTCAAATATTACTTTGGGTTTTGATTGGTATTTGCTTATTTTTTTTATTATCAAACATTTTCCTACATTAATGCTTTTTAAATTAGTTTTTTGGTTCCGGGACAGCAATTTGCACGAATTCGGTAGAATGGCCCTTATATAATAAAGAAGACCTCTGTAACGGGTTGCTTTAATGAAAGCGATGTGAAGGGGAATCCATGTGCAAAAGGTGTTTATTGTGTAAAATCCCAATAAGGGCCAGCAAACAAATCCAGTAGGGCAAATCCAAAGCATAAATCCAAATACAGGCTAGGGTTCAGGGCAGGCAGAATAACAATCAAAATCCAGAAACAGGCACAGGTCAAAACACAGGAACAGATACAGATAACAACAGATCAAACAGGATAAACAGAATACAGGCAGATAAACAGACTAGGTGTTGGCGATGTAATAATCAGCCAGGAACAGGTGAACAGGAAGTGACTTAAATACAAAACAGACAGGAAGTGTGAACTGTGACATGCCATGATGCATTTCAAAATAAAAGTCCGAACAGAGCAGGATAGCAAAATACAAGTACAAATAACAAAAATACTCAGAACACAGAACAAAACCATTACAACCGTGTTAATGTTTATTTGATTCTATTTATGTACCTAAATACTACTGTTAGATCTTACTTTATTTGGAACTTTGTTCTTTTCTATTTGTCTATGCTAATAATTTCTTAATTTGATCTTATTTTATTTTCCCAGCCCCAGTTTTGCTGATCCGAAAATGATTTGATCTATGATTTAAAAACGCAATGTAATCCATTTAACTAATACTATATAGTAAAATTATGTAATTTGAGAGTAGGCATTGAGGTCCACCCTATTTTACTCCTATTCTGTTTAAAATTTCTGGCCATGCAGTGTTTCAAACGAATTTGAGGGGTAAAAACGTTTAGGGTTTGAGTTAAGGGTAGTTAACTTTGATTAAAACCAGGATCAGATGGGTGCACGTTGTCGTTGAGATTTTTTAAACAAATCTTTCCTGTTTAATGGTCTTGCTTTATCCAAAGCTGAATTAAGATCTTT
Source organism: Misgurnus anguillicaudatus (assembly GCF_027580225.2). NCBI lineage: Eukaryota > Metazoa > Chordata > Actinopteri > Cypriniformes > Cobitidae > Misgurnus > Misgurnus anguillicaudatus. Next base: position 3,052,663 of record NW_027395283.1, read on the forward strand.
CTTCTTTTATCCTCTGCGCTGAAAACATTTGTTCATATCTTCGGCCTGCACTTCAAAGTCCACAACAGAGTCACAGATTCTGCGTAGTCTTTGAAATTGCCCATAAGGGATATTTGAAATAAGTGTGCTAGGATGAAAACTATGATCCTGCAAAAGAGTGTTCCTATCCATGGGCTTCCTAAAAATTAATGTATGGAGAAGGCCTAGCTCATCAAGAGTGATTTTGAGTAGAGGTCAACCGATATGGCTTTTTCTCTGGCCGATGCAGATTCCGATATTTAGAAATCAGGGCAGCCGATGGCCGATATGTTTGGCAAATTTTCTTTGTACATAATAATCAAAAAGTTCTTATCATTAGCAGATATTTTAAATGTAAAAATGACACTATTTAAGCCAAAGTATTTTAAAAAATTATGAATGGTCTTTCTGAAGAGTTGTACAACCTCCTCTGCACCATGCATTTATCAGACACAGATATTACCTGACACTCTGCTGTCATCATCTTTGATCAGTTTTTTACCATGGCTTTTATTGCTTTGTAGGATAAAATCCTTATTTGGTAGACCTCATAAATTATTTATTCATCATAAAGTTAACATAGTAAATGTCTCTGTTTTTAGTCGAGACTGTTATTTAGGGCAAATCTTTCTAAACACATTTACATTCTCATTTCTGAGGCACTATAAGTGACTGATTGTGCTAACAGTGATATCTTGTGAGTTAAGTGTTGGGACAGATCTGTTGTTTCAACCATTCATTCAAACGAATCCCTTCAAAGGAGTCAGTTCGCGAATCGGATGCGTTGTATGCTAATCCAGGCTTAGCAAAGGAAAACTGTAAACAAAGTGTTACTGTAACAACACAAAAAACATTTCATTGGTAGATTCGGTCTTCCGACCTTTCGCCATTGTGTCAGTTTTGTTTTGAGTAATATGCGCGAAGAAGTAACCAGAGAGACGGTTTAAAGACAGGAAGGGTGCGCGCGCGGCTCTGCTCTCTCTGCCACACAAACAAAGATAATCACTCATTAATTACATGAAATGAGCCCAATCTTTGCATGGACGGTGCACCGCGAGACATAAGCTCGCCGCGCTGTTGTACTGGCTGCTTACTTTACGTGATCCCGCCATCGTTCACTAAAGCTGTTTGTCAACAAGGCACGGCTGTAGAGTCTCACACACATGGGAGCGATCTGCTTGCAGCAAGAGGCAGCGTCACGAGTCCTACAACAACGCTTAGATGCCCACAGATGCGCCTGCCTATTAATCGGCCTAATTTGCAGCAAAATCGGCCAAAGCCAATTTTTTAAATATGCCAAAAATCAGCCAAATTATCGGCCCATTTTGAACATTAAGGGGCGGTTTCCCGGACAGGGATTAGACTAGTCCTAGACTTAAACACTTTTAAGAGCTCTTCAAACTAAAAACAACTTGCACTTACATATCTTAAAATACATCAGGGCTCTTTGTTTTACCTCAAAATGCACACAGGTAATGTTTTTAGTAAGGCATGTTTGTTAAAACTAGTTATATTTCCTAATTAAACTAAGGCCTAGTCCTGGATTAAGCTAATCCTGGTCCGGGAAACTGCCCCTAAATCCTAGCTAATGAGATTAGGGATGCAAAGAAAGTGCCGGTGCTGTTGAGGGGATCGAAAAGTATGGACTACTTCGAAGTTTGGTTGCTCCCGACAAGCCTGGGGATATGGACTTTGACAATATTGTGAGAGCGTTGCAAGCTCATTTCGCTCCAAAGCCGTTCCTAATTGCGGAGAGATTACGGTTTCACAAGCGAAATCAGGGAGAAGGGGAGACCGTGTCACAGTATGTTGCGGTATTGAAAAGACTTTCGGACCATTGTGAGTTTGGTGCTTACTTGGAAGATGCACTGACGGACAGATTTGTTTGTGGGCTTAAAAGTGAAAACGTGCAGAAGTGCCTTTTGAAGGAGAAAGATCTCACGTTTCAGAAAGCATTCAATTACGCTGTATCGGCGGAGACAGCAGTGCATGACGTGCAGCAGTTAAGTGGCTCGCTCAAAGTGAACGTGATGTTTTCTCAAAAATGCTGTCGTTGCGGGAAAACTAATCATAATGATGAAGCCTGCTGGTACAAACAACGTGACTGTCATCAGTGTGGGAGGAAAGGCCACACAAAGCATGTGTGTAAGAGCAAAGGCAAGAACGATCGTGACCGAGAATGGAAACAGAAAGTGGAAAAACCTGAAAAGAGAGGTAATGCAAGTAAGAGCAATGTAAAAGAAGGTAGAAAGAAGAAAATTTTTCACGTTGAGACAAGAGAAGATCAAAGTGAAAGTGAGGAAAATAAATCTGATACTGACTGTAGGGGTGCCACGATTCTCCAAATCCTCGATTCGATTACATTTTCGATTCTAAGGTCACGATTCGATTCGATTCTCGATTTTTACTTTTTTTTAAAGACAAAAAATGCTATGCCGTTAATATTTATCATTATTATTATAGTTTCACATTAACATGCACATTGCATGCTTTTCCTCGCATGGGGGTTTGTCGGCTTCACTTTAGACGTGAGAGAGCTTGTAGAAAGAGGATTCCTTCTTGCACGCACATGGACTTAATGCGTGCGTCTTGGACTGGCATCTGAAATAAATCCGACGCATCATAAGCAGCTGCGCTTCTATCCATCTCACGTGCACACGCTCTTGCATCTGTCAGAAGTCTAAAAAATAAATTAAAGTAGTAATCCTTAGGTATTTGTTCAGTTTTATGCATTTCATGCGAGCTGAGGCAAACCATCCCTTTTGTTTAAAATATAATTTGCTGCATCTTGGCGCCTCACTCTCGCGCACGTGCAGAGAGCTGTGCTCTGTCCGAAGTCAGATCAGTAGGTGGTTATCCTGTTTATGATATGCATTTCAAGGAGTTGTAGCAATACATCCCTCATGTTTAAAATATTAATATCTGAGAGCTTTTTTCCCCCGCTTGGCAAGCCGACCGGACGTGACATGGGGGCGTGGCAGCATCGACGATCCCATTTTTTCGAGGTTCGAGGTTCGATTTAAAATTGAAACGTGACACCCTTAACTGACTGTGAGCTGGGACTGTATGCTATGTGACAAAAACGGAAATATTCACAAATCTCAGTGCTGCCTCTTGTAAATGGAAAGAAAATGGAGATGGAATTGAATACAGGGGCTGCTTTGTCTTTGATCCCTTGGGAATGGTATAGAAGCACGCTGGACCAACTACCAGATAAATATCTACATAATGCTTGGAATGTTAATCAAAAACAAATGAAGAGTTTTGTTGCAAAACGAGATAAATCCATTTTTTTTTAATTTTTCTCAAAACATGTTTATTATTATGTTTTCATGTTATTATTTTGTTTTATGGTGCTACTTAGCTGTATTTTTTAAGTTATGAAGGTTTAAATCATAACAAACCAACTGCAGTTGCATTGAAATTAATTGGAATGCACAACCAAAAAATGAGATTTCTGAACAATTAAAAAAATGGTGATTATCTCGTTTTGCAACGAAACTCTTCAAATATTGACATTCGCTGGGAACTGTATAAAAAGAGGGAAACGTACTGTCTTTCTCCTGTGACTGCATTATCTATAATGAGCCACACCCCGCTCAATTGAAAAGAAGAGCAGAGATCATCCATATTCATTCAACCCCACAGTCAATGGACACTCAATCTGATCTCTGCATTCAGTGCTGTGTTAATCCGAGTGCTAAAAACATCACATTTAAACCGTTGTTTACTCCAGCCTGTAACTAAAAGTTTTCTCCAGACATGAATGTTTTCCTAAAACTCCTATTTGCGCTTCCATCAGACAGTGTGACGCTTTCGACGGCCAAATGCACACACAAACACACGATGCCTCATATTTGACACGTTTTGTGGGATTCTTATTAAAGACAACTGCAAACATCTCACCTTAATACTTATTTACTAGCGGCTGTAACTAAAAGTTCTCCCCAGACGTGTTTGTGCTTCATCAGACAGTGTGACGCAATTGATGGCCAAACACACACACAAACACACAATGCCTCATATTTGATGCTTTTGTGGTATTCTGATAAAAGACTATTGCAAACAGCGTATACAGTAAGTTTATTTAACATAGGATTACGCATGGGAACGCATTTATTTTGTGTTGCTTTCACAAACAAACACGTGATGGAATAATGGCGTCATCTTACATTCATGCCTAAAGGCTCATTATGCAAGCCTTTTGTTCCCTCAGCTGTCAATCACAGATTATTTAAGAGCTTCCCAGCCTCCTTGCATATTGCCTTCCTAACCAAAAAGTGACTTTGAAATTGTAAATCAATATATTGTAGGCAGAATGATTTTCACATAATTTTCAAGAAAAAACTCTAGACTACAAGATCCTGTTGAAAAATCTTGGGAAAACATGTTTAGAATGAGTTTTGTGGACTTATATCAGTCACTTAAAAATTTAGTTTTTTCAAAAACCATGCATAAACATTTTTCTCTCAAAAATACTAACATGTACATACATGTTGATCATAAAATATTGTAGCCCAGTTTGTGTTGAACACAGTGTTATGAGACTTTCGCCATTATTATGTTTTTAAAGGAACATGCCCAGATTTTGGGAATTCAGTTTATTCACCATATCCCCCAGAGTTAGATAAGTCCATACATACTTTTCTCATCTCCGTGCGTGCTGTAACACTGTCTGACGCAGCCCCCACTAGCTTAGCTTAGCACAAAGACTGGAAGTGAATGGCTTCAGCTGGCATACTGCTCCCAATAAGTGACAAAATAACGCAAGCATTTTCCTATTTATGCGGTCAAACTAAAGCGACTGACGGAGCTTGGGGTGATCTCACCAGTGGAGCATAGTGATTGGGCCACACCCCTGGTGCCAGTCAGCAAAAAGTATGGCACATTGAGGCTCTGTGAAGATTTCAAGATCACCATCAACCCAGCTCTGTAAGTGGATAGGTATCCAATCCCACGCATTGAGGACCTTTTTGCCTCTCTAGCAGGAGGCCAACGCTTTAGTAAGTTAGACTTATTAAATGCCTACAGATGGAGGTAGAAGAGAAGTTTAGGGAGCTGCTGACTATTTCTATACAAAAAGGGCTATTTTGTTTTAATCGCTTACTATTAGGAGTAGCTTCATCGCCGCCTTATTTCAGAAGGCTATGGGGCAAGTGCTTCTCGGGCTGCTGTACATGCACTGCTACTTGGACGACATCCTTATCAGTGGTCCTGACAAGCTGACACATCTAAAAACACTGGATAAAGTCCTGGGCAGGCTAGAGGAACGGGGCCTGCATCTCAAATCAGAAAAGTGGCTGTTTTTCCAGGAGTCTGTGGAATACTTGGGCCATATCATTGACGCAGCTGGACTCCACAACTCACCAGAGAAGGTAAGTGCCATTGTAGAAGCACCAGCACCAGGAGATGTTAGTCAGCTACGTTCGTTCTTAGGCATTCTAAACTATTACGGACATTTTATTCCCGACTTAGCCACCGTCATGAAACCACTGAATGATCTGCTAAATAAGGGGAAGAAATCCTGTAAGTCAGTGTTCCAGATATCTAAGGAACTACTTGTATCACAGGAAATGTTGACTCATTACAATCCAAAACTGCCTCTCCAGCTCGCATGTGATGCTTCGCCTTATGGAGTCAGAGCTGTGCTCTCGCAAGTCATGCCCAATGATGAGGAAAGCCCGATAGCCTATGCATCACGAACGCTCAGCAAGGCGGAGCAAAACTATGCTCAAATTAAGGAGGCGCTAGCAATATATTTTGGAGTATGCAAGTTCCACAGTACCTCTATGCTAACAAGTTCATTCTAATGACTGACCATCGGCCTCTGACCTCCATTCTGAGCCCATTAAAAAGTACACCGTCAATGGCTGCAGCCTGAAAGCAGCGTTGGGCGCTCCTCCTGTCAGCGCATGATTATACTATTCAATACCGGAAAGGTGCATTACATGAAAATGCAGATGGACTGTCATGGCTGCCACTCCCCTACACTCATAAAGAAAAGCAGAGTGCAGTAGAGGTATTTTACACATCTCAGTTGGACACACTACCAGTCAGTAGCACCGAGATCAGAGGTGACACCTTGTCTGACCCCACCTTGGCTCGTGTCTTTGAAATGGTCTTAACTGGTTGTTTTCCAGCTGCAAAGGATGCAGGTAAAGAGCTATCGCCCTATCTGTTGCGCCGGCATGACCTCACAACCCAACAGGGATGCCTAATGTGGGGTGTGAGAGTGGTTGTGCCACCTAAACTGCGCCCCCGAGTTCTGGAAGAGCTCCACTCAACACATCCAGGTGTAGTGAGGATGAAGAGTTTGGCACGCAGTTAGGTTTGGTGGCCCGGTAAAATTAAGCTCCAGGCCAAATCTCGCCACTCATTTCAGAGCGTAAAAAAAGAGCCTGGGCTAGCACCTTTATACCCCTGGACGTGGTCCTCCAGTCCTTGGGAAAGGATACATCTCTACTTTGCAGGTCCATTTGAAGGACATATGTACTTGGTCACAGTGGATGCACATTCTTAGTGTCCTGAGGTGCATATCATGGACAGCACCACTGCCAGCACGACCATTCAAGTGCTCAAGGGCCTGTTAAGTCGCCATGGCATTCCACACATCCTTGTGTGATAACAGACCACAGTTCTGTGCTGAAGAATTCAGTACATTCCTGAAGTCCAATGGTGTCAAACACATCCGCTCAGCGCCATACCATCCTGCCGGTTCGTGCAGACATTCAAACATGCCTTAACCCTCTGGGGTCCAACCATTTTGGGACACTGTCAGAGGTTCTGACATGCTCTTACATTTGGTCTTTTTTCAGTTGCTTTAAAACATAATAATGGCAAGTGTCTCATACCACTGTGTTCAGCACAAACTGGGCTAAAATATTATGATAGCTACATGTATGTACATGTTTGTATTTTTGAGAGAAAAAGGTTTATGCGTGTTTTTTAAAAAAGCAAAAATTTTAAGTCACTGATATAAGTTCACAAAACCCATACTAAACATGTTTTAACAAGACTTTTCTAAACAGAATCTAGTAGTCTAGAGTGTTTTCTTTGAAATGATGTGAAAATCATCCTGCCTACTCATTCACATAAACCAATAATTTGATTTAGAAATTGTAAGACACTTTTTGTTTAGAGTGGCCGTATGTGAGAAGGATTGATTGACAGCTAGCAAACAAAGGCTCGCATAATGAGCTGCATAATGAGGCAGGAGGGAACTACAGTAAAGAATGTGAGGACAAATGTACATGTTTGTTTGAGGTTTATTAAGAAGTTAACAATATAATCAAAATAGAAATGAAGGTCAGTAGGACATTTTCAGTTTATTTGGAAACGAACCCTATTCAAAAACTTAACTTGTATAAGAAATTGATAAACAACAGAGCTGTAAACTTCATGTGGCTCATGTTACTATATAACTTTATGTCCAAAAAGTGTCAATGTGTTTTTCCACTTCATAGTTTTGTACTGATGAGAGGGATGCAGACCTGTAAGAGAGTTATGAATAGCTGTTAGCATAAATTGTCCACAGAAATACCCTTACATACATAACTGATGGGTAAATGATAGCACTACATTCAGATAAACTATCATATAAACTAAACTAGTATCTCAGATAAACATCTGCAATGATTAGTTATATAAAAAGCTGTTTTCAGATGACTGTTTTCAGATGCCCATCCCCTTATCGTCTAGCTTCTGTTTTAAACACGTTTCTGTAAGCGAGTATGAACTTTAAAAACACATCGCATATGGAGTCCATGCGAGCTTGCGTCTCCGTGTAAACAACGCGGAGCTCATAATAAAACAGTGTCGCGTGTAAAGCGCAATGTATGGAATGCGTTGCATGTAAACAATATCATATTACAGCAGATCCCCCAGTGCAGCATTACTCAAAGTTGCCATGAAGGATACGAAAGTGAATAACTGTGTCTAACACTGTACAGCATGTAACAATGAAATCCGCCATTACGTGATCACGCGCCCTTGTTTGTAAACAATGCGAAAGTTTTTAAATCTGATGTTGCTTATGTAGGCTGAACTGCACAAGCCATAACATATTACATGAAAGCAAATATAAATGAAGACAAATGACTTACAGTTTCTTCAGGAATACATCCTCCTCCATTGCGTCTTCCATTGTTCTTCTTCTTCTTAGGTAACGTTAAAGATAAACGCTTCTCTTCCTCAATGTCCAGACATAAATTAAGATATTCCTCAGGTGTGTGTATAAAGTTTATAATCCAAACATGCGGTAAAGTCTTTAAATCTGATAAAACTTTACGCTTTGTTTATTATTGTCATGTCAACAGCCTGTGGGCGTGACCGCATTAGAGATAATAAGCTCAGCCAGGAAAAACGGTACTCTCTTTACTTCAATGCAGATTATATAAACAGGAAATATATGTTTTTGATTATAATTAGCTTGTTTAAAAGTAGACATTTCAGGCTTTCTTTGGATATGTGTATCATGTTTGTGTGACGAGTATTCGCGGAGTTTCAACTGATTTTTGTAACGTGATTTGAGAGACAGCTGGCGGAGACAGAAATGTCTGAATGCGCACCCTGTTTATTTTCTTTATTTGACAAAAACACAAAGATCTATTGTTATTGTGAATGTACACAAATTCAAAAGGACCCTTCAGTGTTTCAAATTATGTCAAACACGTAAGTGATTATTAATGATGGAGTATTTTAAGTTGATTCTGCTATGATAAGGAGAAAACACGTCAAAACGAGTCCCCGCGTTTTTGGACCCCTGGGGGTTCAAGGGCCATTTCTTTGATAGGAACATTAATCTTTATGGAAAGTGGGTCATATTTGTAGTCGAAATGTAACAAATTTAGAATTTTGTGCCTATTTGACCGAGAAAAGACAGAACGTGAGTTTAGAGCACATTTGTATGAAAAACTACAACTCCCACTATGCACCACAATGCACAGCTCTGCAAGCCACTCCCATTAATCGGAACACCGCTAAGATGTGCTATTGTGTACAAAAATGCCATGTTAGTAAAACAAAGAAAATAGCCACCACCATTGTGGCTGACAGACACCAATCATGACTTACTTTTAAACGTGATGTTACATTGTGTTACACACAATAACACTCTGGCCTGGTGTGTAGCAAAGTCTTATTCAAACAGTAACGTGAGGTGTCAGATCTGCAGTACAAATGTCTTTTCAAGTACTTAAAAAAGGGTATGCATTTTAAATGTTTATTTAGTTTTACCAATTTTCTTTTTGTCTCTTGTTTACTGTAATTACATCTGTGTTATATTGGCCTCATTGCTTTCACAATATAGACAAATAAAAAACAGCTCAGATATGCTATTGTGTACATAAATGCCACGTTAGTATAACAAAGAAAATAGAAACACTCACTTTAGTCAGACATCCGTTTATCCCTGCATACTGCACACAAACGCGTCCCCTGCACAATATCTCCACAGATGCGCTGCCTCAGCTCTTGGAGCTTGTGCTCGTAAGCCAAAACACGTCTTTGAAATAAGCCACGCCCGGAAACATTCACAAAACAAACATTCATATCCTTATCTGATCCAGAAATGTTAAACAGAAAGCACACAGCGAGAGTCCGTCCAAGCTCCTACTCCGCAGCGCGTCTGCTCGTAAGCCGAAACACGTCTGTAAAATAAACACGTCCAAACACGCGGTGTTTTCCCTGGGCTCCTCTACTTAGCCGAAGCCCAAGCTCCGGCCTACTCCTCCGGCTTCTGTTCCTCCATCTGCCTCAACTCTTTGCTGTATTGTGGCTCATAAAGGTGCAATGAACAGCGGATTAGAGCGGCACGCTTGCGAAATCACCTTCTTCTATATCATATTGATTAACTTCCACTGTTATTGTAACATGAAGTCTGACTAACTCCACAACTTCTGTTTAGCTTAGCTTAGCATAAAGATGGCGGCTGATCATTTTTCTCCGTCTGTGTTCGTATATTTTCGTAAGTCCCACCCACTGATCTGTAATAGGTCTGTAGCGTGAGTGGGTCCCACCCATAGCCCCCACCTTGGAAAAATTAGGAATGAGTGTCTGTAGTCTTTCACCCTCGACAAAGATACAGGATTTCCTTCTTTCAATTACGCAAAATGACGATTTTTACATCATTGAAAGAAGGAAGTGCCTCACTGAAATCAGCATTTTTTCCCGTCTCAGGGGAAAACGAGGGAATGATGCACAACCATTCAAAAACATGACTGGGGTTCTAACGATACAAAGCTTAATGCAAATGGGTGAAGTTTCCCTTTAAAAGCATCCAAAGGCACAGAACATGTGCGTCAGCGACTTGAGGCGTTTCTACTGACATACCGAAACACCCCGCACGCAACAACGAAAGAAGCGCCGGCTATGATGTTTCTCGGACGAAGGCTGCGCTCTCGACTGGATTGTTTAAAACCGAGTGTTGCTGGAGCAGTACACAGGTCACAGGATGCCCAACAACAACAGCGCCAGCATCACTCTAAGGCCAGACAGTTTGAGGTAGGGGAGTCAGTTCTTGTGCGTGATTATAGAAAGGGGGAGGAAAAGTGGGCACCAGATGTTGTTAGGGAAAAGACAGGACCAGGGTCGTACAAGGTAAATGTGGGATCACCAGGGGTATGGAAACGCCATGTGGATCAGATGCTGACACGCCTGGACACAGCAAACTGCAGTGAACCATCCTGTAAGCCCACAGGTGTTATTACCTCAGTGATAGTTGTGCCACTCGGCACCCAAATATCCTTCACCAGAAAAAATGATGATCAAGTTCCGGAAATCATAGAACCATTAAAAACACACCAGTCCAACGAACCACTATCTACGGAACCTACACAGAAAACAGAGACTGTGAAACGCTATCCCATGAGGATCACAAAACCACCAGCACGTTTTCGTGATGAGTAAACAGTGATTAGTTAAAGGACAAGTTCTGTATTTTACACTTAAAGCCCTGTTTTCAGATTGTTTATGATGAAATAGAACGGTATTGACTGAAATTTCGACATATGTGGCTGCCCCGAGAATTTTTGGGTGTTTGTTGTTTCACCTCCCACCTTTACAATGGGTGTATAGGTGCACAGGAACAATCCTTCCTAAAATGCATTAAAGTTTCGTTTACAAAGACGTGAAACTCACCGAGTGGTCAGGGGTGTTCACTGATATGCTCAGACAAAAATCGCTGCAAAAGATGCTTTCCAACAGGTGTTTTACCATTCGTTGTAAACTTGTGGACCTATTTTTCCAAACGCCTCACATACACACTCCAGCCCAGTTGGTGGCGATAATCTAACTTTTCCAATTGCAAGAATACAAACAACGTTCCCGGCGTGGAGTAATACCGTACCTCACAGCACATCTAATACAAGTCAATGGAGTTGGACAAAACTACGATAAAACCTGTTGGAATGCGTCTTTTGCAGCGATTTTTGTGTGAGCATATCAGTGAACACCCCTGGCCACTCGGTGAGTTTCACGTCTTTGTAAAAGAAAGTTTAAAGGCAGGATAGGCAGGAATTATCTAAAAAACTTTTTTACAAATTTGTTTAAACTATCTTTATATACCAATACATTAGTAAAATGTAAGTACTCTGAAAAAGAGTATAAAGCTTGAGTGTCTGTAGACCCAGAGGTGTAAAGTACTTAAGTAAATGTACTTTGTTACTGTACTTAAGTATTTTTTGGGCTACTTTGTACTTGTACTGAGTAATAAAAATATAAGCAACTTTTACTCTCTACTCAATTACATTTTTGATTGGGCATTTGTCCACTACATTTGAAATGACACTTACCGTTACTCGCTACATTGTTTATTCGTCAACGAATAAAAACGAGACGAAAGTGTCAGAGGGTAATGGATAGAATCTGTGGTCGCGAGGTTAGACGCACACACACAACTGAGGGACTTCATGTGGTGCTACGCAGGGAAATCGTATGAAATCAAAGTAATGCGAGAGCGAATCAAATGCATATGGAGAAGTCTGGTCTCGCGGTATTTTGATGTCAAACGCTGAATGGCTTGCGTTGAGCCACCGTAGCGGGACATCTGCGTGCTGCGTATGTCAAACTGTAGAGAAGTTCGCGTCTGGTCTGAGAGAAGAGATAAAGAGCAGACATATGAATGCATATCACATTTGATTCTGTCAAGGGACCCTTTGTTAAACTTTTGATGCTACAATCAAAACAAAAGGGAAGCGCGATTGCAGGATCGGGTCATCTCGCAACTCAAAGGCAAGCACAAATGTTTTATATACTGATGTTTATCAGCTACATAACTTACTATATAAGCCTTAATAAACCAGCGATGTCCTGTACTGATTTCCTGAGTAACTTAAGTACGTTATAAGATTGATAATAAGTGTACAATTTCACTGTCCTCACATTTAATCAAGTATGCTGTAGTGTATTTACAGTAATGAGGGATGCATGAGTGAAGAAATGTACTGCACTTAATGTGAGATAGTGGTGTTACGTCTACTACATGTGTTTTCAAGTAATCTTTCAAATGAACAACTTCACATTTTTAATATGCATTATCAAATTTCTGTTACTGTATATTAACTGTAACAACCTACTGGACTCTAATACTGGAATTTTTGAAATATTTAGATTATAACTTTTTAGGATTGGCCTATATAAGAATATTTGGTAACACTTTACAATAAGGTTCATTAGTTAACATTAGTTAATGTATTAACTAACTTGAACAAACCATGAGCAATACATTTGTTACATTAATTTATTAATCTTTGTTAATGTTAGTAAATAAAAATTTAAGATTTAATTGTTTGTTCATGTTAGTTCAGAGTCTATTAACTAATGTTAACAAGATTTTAATAAAGTATTAGTAATTGTTGAAATTAACATTAACAAAGATTAATAAATGCTGTATAAGGGCAGTTCATTATTAGTTCATGTTAACTAATGTAGCTAACTAATGTTAACTAATGAACCTTATTGTAAAGTGTTACCATATTTATATATCACAAAGTTCGGCTATATATTTGTCAGCATGGCACATTCAAGTACACAATGACACTAGACTAAAATTAAATGGATTTAGTTGAATAAAATTAGACTAAAACTAAATCAAATCAGATGACAAAAATATGACTAAAACTAAATTAAATGTTAGTCAAAAGACTATGACTATGTTTAATCTGTGTTTGTTCTGCCAGGTCAAAATTTTGAGGTGTTTGATTTCTTTTCTATATTAGGAAGTAAAACCTCATAAATAAACTTTCTTGGTTTTCACTGACCTACAATGTCTCATTGTGTTGAGGACTAGTGCATCTTTGAGCCAACATTCAGTACGAGTAAAAATACTTAAGTACTTTTAAATTGGGTTACTCTAATACTTTTACTCAAGTCGTATTTAAATTGATGACTTGTAACTTGTAGTGGAGTAATTTTTACAGTAAGGTATCTGTACTTTTACTCAAGTATGGCTTTCAGCTACTCTTTACACCTCTGTGTAGACCTCTCATGACTGTTTTAAACACAGCTCATTATTTCCATTCGGGATGAAACAAGTTTTTGGCTTGCGTGACTATCCCCCTCTCTCGCAACCATGGCACCACCCCTGTTGCTATGGGATCTGTCCACACATGCGCACACTCGATTGATTTGAACGTGCGCGAGGCACTCTGAAGAGCAAAAGTACGGCAGAGAAAGAGCATTCAGAACTCACCTGCATATCCAGTCAGCGAAGGCAAACAAGGCAAAAAAGGAATAAATCAAGAAATCAAACGAGAGTAAATATCGCGTGGGTTTTCCTCGAGTCGACAATGCAGTAGCGGTATTGTCTCCGGAGTGTAGTCCTCATCAGAGTCAACAATGCTTTCATCACGGAAACTCTTCCATACAAAACACTGGCTTAATAGTGAGTACTAGAAGCCATCCCATTTGTTTATATTCATAGTGATAAAGTTAGGTGTATTATTACATGTGATTGTGACATGATGTTACTACATGCACCGCGCTCCCAGTAGATCCGGTCAGAGTTGTGCGTTCATGTGTTTTGTGGGCGTGGCTTTAGAAGAAACCCAGAAGGGAGGGGGTGGAGTGAATGCAAAAATGAGCTGTGTTTAAAACAGTGGTAAGAGGTCTACACCCCCCTACAAAGCCAAAGCACAGTAACTACGCACATGGTCAAAATTGAGTTAAGGTTTGAAATAGGCTTTGTGAGATCTGTTGTGTCTTGTGACAAAGTCTCCTGGTCCAATTTTGTCCCATTTCAGAGAAACGTGTGTGCCAAAATTGCAGTAACATGTTTGACTGGCTGGTGTGAAAAACTTTAAAGGCATTTTTCTCAGTTTCAGTGTTTGCGTAGTTACTGCACTTTGCCTTTGTAGGGCAGTACAGACACTTGATTTTTATACTCTCTTTTTCAGAGTACCTACATTTTACTTATGTATTGGTATATAAAGACAGTTTAAACAAATTTGTAAAAAGTTTTTTTTTAGATAATTCCTGCCTATCCTGCCTTTAATGCATTTTAGGAAGGATTGTTCCTGTACACCTATAGAGGCATTTTAGAGGTGGGAGGTGATACAAGAAACACCCAAAAATTCTCGGGGCAGCCGCATATGTCCAAATTTCAGTCAAAACAGTTCTATTTCATCATAAACAATCTGAAAACAGGGCTTTAAGTGTAAAATACAGAACTTGTCCTTTAATAGAAGGTTATAGTTCAGTTAGAGTGTGGGACATATTGTTTCAACATACAAGTTGTACAGCAAGTAAGATAACTCCTCATTTGTTGTTGGATGTAAAAAAAAACTGTAAAAAATGTACCTCTATTGTTGTGCATGGAAACATGTATCCTTTTGGTTGTGTTAAAGAAAATATTTTGTGAATGGACATCCTATCTTAGTGGGGAGGAAATGTTATATATGTAGCTAAATGTTGAGCTTTATGAAGAGTTACCACTGGGGGGCAGCAGTGTTTTATATTTGGGTGAGTTCTGTACTGAATAAAGTAGTAGAAGAAGTGAGTGAATCAGCAAACAGCGTGTGAGTGTTGCTCTATGTGTTACAAAAATAGTTTTTATATACATACATTAGTAAGCAACATAATATTTATAAATTATTTAAATTATTATTGTTTTTTCTTGCATGATCATTTGTGAGGTGTAACAGGGGAACCTGTATGCAGTAGGAGTAGGGGGAGGCTGCAGACCTGGAGCCGGTAGATCTACGCCCCTGGCAGTTTTACGCCCCTGTTGTTCCTCGTTCGTCCAGTAGGGGGAGATTGTATTTTAGTATATGAGCCTAGTCATATATCAGAACAGCAGACCGTATGATAGCAGCAGACCTTCTTGAAGCGATACGAATTGAGGTATGTTAAATAATCTGCTAAAGTTATTGTTGTTGATTGTATTATAATGATACACGTATTATTTATAAATGATTGATGCGATATACTGCCATTAATTATAAGTAACCATTGTTTCTAACACTATTCAACCTTGCTTTATTTATTTTTTATCAGTGAGCGAGAGCACTTTGATAGCAGGATAAAAAAACATTCAAAGAAGAGTGGCAAACCATAGGAGAGTCATCTACAGGAGTCATGCTGTTAAGAAATAACCAAGTCATGGTGTTGATAATTTTTTTTGTGAACCACAATATTGTCTCTTTCTTTTAAATAACCCTTGGAATTTTAGAAAAGTTACATTGTGTTTGTCTTCATAAAATGCTATGTATGACATGTTTTGTAGCTGTATGACGACCTATTGTGAATTGTACAGCAGATATTTCATTTAGGATCCATGTGATTATTACACAGTACTTTATGTCTAATGACCTAAATTTGGTTAATATCTAAATGTAACGTAATATAAATTCACAACATCATATATCAGTCAGTCTCTTGTATATAAAAAGTTTATAAATAAATATAAATAGTTAAGTGTGACGTCATCATGCACCCTTAATGGGTGCATGAGGAGCAACAGGGGCGCAAAACTGTCAGGGGCGTAAAACTGCCAGGGGCGTAGATCTACCGGCTCCAGGTCTGCAGCCTCCCCATATAGTGCAGTAGCGCCTCACTGCAGAACACGACATCCAGGGGGCGGGGTTGGATTCAGATCCAGGGGCGGAGCTGGATCCTAATCCAGAGATCTCTTCCCACTGCATTTTGATTGGTCGGCAGTTTTACCACAAGACACGTCATGCACGTGTTGTTGAGTTACCATTTCCGCATTAATTTGTAATTAAAAAGTTATTCTTTTGACAGAAAAACTAACTTTATTACTACAATAAAAGTAGTGACTTTAAGGTGAAATGTAAGTGTTTTTGCCATAATGTTTTAGAGTAAAACATTTCGGGCACTACGAGTAATCTTACCACATGCAGTTTAATACCTATGGATGTATACAGTATAAATATGCATAATTATTAACATATATATGGCAAGTTATTTAGAAATTATAAATTGAATGTTTTTCTTGAACTTCTTTTTTAACTCGTCTTTGCTCACAGCCATTCTTAAACATGGTTTACAGTTTAAAAAAAAAGTGCTAATAAAAGATATAAAATAAATTTGTGTTTTTATGTGTAAATATATCCTTCAGTGATATCACCCTCTCGGGAACCTCTCCCCTCCCCTTACACTAACTGTGATCATTCCTTACTAAATTATGAATCATTCTCGACTATATTATTAATCAAACGTACACTTAAACTGATAAGAGCAAACGTTGGCGACCACAGAATGCAACTAATTGCGGGCTGCAACAACGCAAATATACTGCTTCATTTGGCGGAACAAAGTATATAAAGTGGGAGGAGTTGGATCTAGATCCAACCCCGCCCCCTGGATGTGTTCCACAGTGAGGACCATCTCCCTGTATGGAGCTGTTGCCCAGAGGCATCACAAGATCTTAATACGCCACTGCTTATTTTAAGGACTACAAACAGGGCCTGAAATTAACACCCGACCACTGTCAATCTATCGGCCACATTGGCATTAACATACATTTTGCGAATAGAGTAATGAAAAACAAAGTATGTGGGGCGACTGTTTATGTGTGCAGTTTGGAATTCCCCCTCCATCTGTGTGCGCGCGAGCGGGTTTAAGGGCACTTAATAGTGCACATCGGAGAGACGCATTCCTAAAAGCAAGCATACAAATCTTTCTGTTCTTGACAGGGCACATATAAACAAAATGATCTTCACAGTGTTCTTTTTCTAATAAAAACATTTCTTTATGTCTTAAGTGTATGTATAGAGAGTCAAAAACCAGTCTGTGCTTATTTGGTCTTAAAGAGACAGTAACCTCAATTAACATACTTAAAGGTATAGCGGAGGATTTTCTTTTTCCGGGTGGATCATCAAGACTATTGATCCTCCTAGTTGTCAATCAGGAGTGTTGCACAATTGTATTTTTTGAATTGCAAGTGGAGAAGGCGGTTCTTTTCTTAAATTCGAGAAAATCCTCCGCTACACCTTTAAGTCTGGTGTCATTAATGTTAATCAAACAACCTAAGACAAAGACAAAATCACTTTTGTAGCTCTAAAACTAATTATATTTAATTCATACAATAAAGACAGTGTTATCATTCACTATTCAGGCAAAAAAAAAAAGGCTGGTAAAAAGTCAATGTGGCAGGTGGATTTCTAAATGGTCAAAAAAGTTAACTTCAGGCCCTGACTACAAAACAATACATTGTAATACATTTTGATATTGCTTCACCAGATCCTTGCATATGAGACAGCAGGTGCGCCAAGCAGGTTTTACGAGGACATTTCATGTGTGTATCATAATGAAAATAATGCATTATATCTTGCCATGATGAAACTTCAGAAATATAGTAGAGATAATGGTTTTATGTGTACTCAGATGTGATTCATTGTTAACTGTGGGGTGCAGGGCTGTTATGGTAACAGGATACAGCATGCTATGAAAGGGATTGTTTATTCGCCTTAGTAAATTACAGCCAAAAATATTCACCAAGTTGTCCACTCTATTTATAACATATTACAGATATTATATTTATTATTATGAGACATTTTTAATTTCTGGAAATATTTAATACAGTATGACAAATAATGCAGAATCCCCAAAATTTAACATTTTGTTGATTTTGCACTCTTCCTCGATCGCAAACAACTGGAGGGACTGACTGGCAGCAAACATCTAACTCAAGATTTTACAACAGTATTTTGTCTCTGCTAAGCCCTCAATTAAACTAATAAATGTGACCATTTAGTGCATTAGATATGATATGTTCGCTGCCAAGACCGGCACAAATATGGCAGTGGGCATGGCGGATGTGATGTCTTTGGTACCCATGAATTGCTTAATTAACCATGAACATACCCAATAGCTTCTGTCTGAACATCAGATCACAATCTTACTTCAGTATCTTCAGTTTACAGTCAGGATTCTTCAGTACATCAGAGATCAGCTTCACTCCTGAATTTCTTAGTTTATTATCAGACAGATTGAGATCTCTCAGGTGTGATGGGTTTGATCTCAAAGCTGAAGTCAGAGCAACACAACCTTCATCTGTGATATTACACAAACTCAACCTGTAGGGAACAGAGACTTCATGTAAATGATGCTAAACTACAAAGTTTGTCCACAAATCTCTAACCTCCATCTCTTCATATAATGTTCCCCTTTCAATTCCTCAGTAACTGAGACACTGTGTGTTTAAATCTAAAATAAATCCATCACACAGCTGACTATTAGTGTTAGATGTCCTAAACCACATGAACATTTCTTCATAAATCTGTATTGAGTTCATGACTCACACTTGTCATTCTCATCAGGTATTTGATGTAAAAATCTTCCTCTATTACAGGAGGAATATCAGCTGGAGATAACATAACTCTGATGTTACATTTAAAGATGTAACAGTGTTTAAAGATCAATTTCACTCAATCTATAAAAACATTATTTATGTGTGTGTCAGTGTCAATGATGGATCAATGTTTTAATCATCTTTATAAAAACAACACAACGAGGAGAAAAACTCTTCATACACAATAATATCAGTCATAATAAATGTTCACACAAACAACAACTTTTTAATAGACTTTTTTATTTGCTTGTTATGTAAATGATAGAGAAACATTGCATTTTATTATTTTAAAACTTATAAAACATTATTTCTGAATATTCTCTAAAAATATTGCTGTAGAAAACACAATTCACTTATTAGGTTTAGATGTTGATGATTTGTTTAATTTAAAGTCACCATGGTGGTGATCATTCATACTCTGATTCTTGATGTTTGTACATCCCAAATGTACAGCGGTTATCTTTTGTCCATAGCTTCTAAAAATCCTTAAATGACAAACTGTTGTGAGTGCTGGATCTCATTTACATTATTGACAGAAAATAAACTTTTTATGAGTTAATCAATTAATTAGATGACAATCTTTACCACTGTGTACCAACTGCTACAGAATTGCACTACCTTTACATTACTGTACCAAATGTAACCCATCATGGAAACCAGTGACGCAAGTCGGCAGCACAAGTTTCGAGATAATGAGAAACAGAGTTTTTTTTCAAAATTTGTGATTTTCGTTTTATTGCAGAATCTGTTAGTTGAGATCACGAAGAAGCCTCTCCATGTTTTAGATAGCAGTTTTTGTATATTTAAAAGTGTACATTTTGCGGTTGAAAACGGCTTGTTTTTTCGGAGATTCTAGCGTGCAGCGGGGGGCGTCATTGTCTGTGTATATTTACATACTGGATAAGCGGTTGTTTTTGCCCCCGCCCCCAAAGGGAACAGCGTGGCACCTCCTTAATAGGGATAGTTCACCCAAAAATGAAAATAATGTAATTAATGACTTACCCTTATGTCGTTCTAAACTCGGAAGACCTCGGTTCATCTTCGGAACACAGTTTAAGATGTTTTAACGTTAGATGTAGTCCGAGAGCTTTCTGTCCCCGCCATTGAAAATCTTTGTACAGTTTCCATGCCCAGAAAGGTAATAAAAACATAATCAAAGTAGCCCATGTGACATCAGTGGGTCAGTTAGAATGTGTTGAAATCGAAAATACATTTTGGTACAAAAATAGCAAGAATTACGACTTTATTCAGCATTGTCTTCTCTTTCGGTTCTGTTGTGAAGTCACGTGACTGTAGTGACGCGGCTGACCTGTCCCTCAGACATGTTTGCTAAGTTTTTTTTTCAAAGTTACAGCGTGCGCCTCCCCGGACTGTTAACGAAGCTCAGGGGCACAAAACAAAATAAAAAAAACTGCTAACTCTTACTGCTAACTGTTATGTAAGTTAGTGTCCTATAGTTAAATATTAATAAACTAAATATTAGTTTCATATCTGAAAATACAGAACAGTATAACACATACATCTGTTGATTTTCTCAGCAACAATGCAATTCTATAAACTTGATAAAAGGTTTTCCTGAGATTTTTCCTCTACTGTTTGAGACCTTTCTCCTTTCTTCTTTCCTTTCCCTGCTTTGCACAAAACATTTCTGATGTACATCTGCAGAAGCCAATACTGATCGAGTCAAAATAAGATTAGCATTATTATTTATTATATATCTCGTCATGTTTTCATAAGCTAACTCACTCGCGTGGCGTCACCTTTTGAATGTGCCGCAGATGAACGCAAAGACGCGCGCGGACATGGATACGTGCGTGCACGCGTCAATGCGACTGCTTCGTCGCTTTTACAAAGGTGTAGGGGTGTGACGAGACACTTAATCCACGAGACGAGACGAGACGAGACACGAGATTGGGTTCACGAGAACGAGACAATATTTTTACACTTTTTAAGAAACCCTCGATGATAAAATAAATGAATAAGAAACTGAAATCATGTTATTTTTAAATGTTTTAACTAATCAAGGACTGCCCCTAGCAATTATTTTACTAACTGATAATGAAGTAATTTGTTATTTTTGGGTAATAAAAATAGACCCAAGTGAGCAGTAGCCTATAAAATTAAACGAAGATGCAATAATAATTGGTTCAAATAAAGTATTAAAACCAAGTTACATTAAACAACATTACATTAACAAACAAATTACATTTGTGGTCTATAAATAAAAAGCATTATGTATATATTATAACAAATGCCTGCAGGGGGAGATAGTTGACTCGTCACGCGGACGCTATCTTCACTTTCACTTTAGACGGAGAGAAACGCTTATTTTTTAGCCAAACAATGTTTAAATCCATTTGAATATTTAATATACGTCCATTTCTTTACAATAGAAATTAACATGCAGACATTAAATCATGTAAACTCTGTGATGGTTTAATCTGCTGAGACTTCACATCTGACACTGATCAACAGACAAACACAACACGTCTCAGACTTCATACGAGCTCCCAAACGAACATTATTGGAAACCCAAACAAAAAAGCAAATGCAGTAAAAGACAGAATATAATGCATGCACTGTAAGAGGCTAATTACACCAACCACGCTTTAAACGCTTGGAAACGCAAGGCGCGACGCACTGCCTTTTTAAAAAAGAGCAGTGCGAGTCGATGTGGCTTTTAATATTGCTAGGCAACCACCTAGTCAGCTGTCTTGTCAATTAAAAATTGAAGCGTGCTCTCTTTTGCTGTTAACTGTCATATTAGCAGAAACTTTAAAAAGATGACGCTTGCTCTGACCTTGTTTGAGGGTGAGAGTTGCACAAACACGCAGGAGAGAGTGAGCGAGTGGAGTCCGGTTCTTCAAAGCAACTGTAAACTTCCCTCACCACAACGTAAGGCCCGCGGCCGCCGGCAAAAACCGCAAGGCACTCAGCGCGCATAAACAGCGCGCAAACGCTCCATGCCCATAGAATTTAAAAAAGGCGGCTGCAACTGCCATAAACGCTTTTGGTGTAACTGGCGCCTAAAAGGGTCAAACAGAAAGCTGCATACTCGCATATGCAGGCTGCATACGTCATTAAGGTTTATTTCAGATCATTAACTAAAGGACATCACATTTTCGACGGCACAGTTTGGAATATCTATTATACCACCTCCCTATTTTAAATACAAACTTTGAAGGCGGGTTCATGTGTTTAACGGAACGTAAATACCGGAGTGTAATCTGATATACCCTTACATGTTACGATGTAAATAGTCCTCAGATTGTATATTATATTGTATTACCAGAAGTTCATGCGAAATCTGATGTAAACAATAGACTATATATCTATATTTCACGGATTATACCATTTGTGGACAGAAATGGTCATTGGATGATTCACACATCTGAAACAGACTGGATTCGACTTGTGATCAACGCAGAGGTAAAAAGTTCTGTTTATTTTTGCATGTTGTCATCCGGACTTCTGTCACAAAATACTACATATGATGATAGAACATCTGTATCTCAAAACGGCTTTACATGGGGTATGGCTTAGCTAAATGAGATGTAAATGAGCCCTATTGTCTCTTAACTTTTCTTTCTCTATTTTCACAGCATTCTCTTTCTTGAATGTGTAATATTCAACTGTCCACAACTTCTCCAAATCTTATCAGATTTCCATGTGTTACACAGCATTGGAAAGCTTAGAAACTGCATTTCAGAATAACGCAAAATGCCCCAGATCAGACTTGTGTCCCTACTCTCCGCTTTATACACACAAAGTAATGCAACCAGAGAAAAACTAACAAAAAAGTCAAGGGTCAAGATACCAACTTAAACAAACACTAATCACAATAATGGTGACTTTAAATGAAACAAATCATCAACATCTAAACCTAATAAGTGAATCATGTTTTCTACAGCAATATTTTTTACAGAACATTCAAAAATAATGTTTTATAATATTATTAAATGCAATGTTTCCCTACCATTTACATAACAAGCAAAAAAGTCAATAAAGAAAACAGTTGTTGTTTTAAATATTGTGTGAACATTAAAACATGACATTGTTATAACGTTTGAAAATGGTAGAATCTAACATTCCTCTAACGTTTAGACAACCCAGAAATGTTCTTAGAAAATCAAGAAAACTGGACACTTTTTATGTTGGCAGAACGTTTTTGAGAACTTTCAGGGAACGTTCTTGGAACTTTTCTCTGTTAGCTGGCTAAGTGTTTGTCTTCTGTGGACACCCGGTGAGGATAAATGTCCTCAGGTTGTGTTGTGGTGAAACATTGCAGTACTTTGATGATGTTTCGATGTCTCATAATTATTCATGAGACTGCTGATGAATCTGCTTACTGATCAGATCTCTCATTAACTTTATATATCCTTTACATTTAGTGTTTGTTTCTTTTTCATACAGTTTATGTTTAACTAAACCTCAGTACATGTGTGACTATCAGAGAGATGATCTTACCACAGTATCTTCAGTTTACAGTCAGTATTCTTCAGTAGATCAGAGATCAGCTTCACTCCTGAATCTCTTAGATTATTATCAGACAGATCAAGATCTCTCAGGCGTGATGGATTTGATCTCAGAGCTAAAGTCAGAGCAACACAACCTTCATCTGTGATACCACACCTTCTCAACCTGTAATAATGTAAATGATAAACACGGTCACAGAACATGAACTGAAAACTGTAATTAAGAAACAAATAATGAATTTCTCATTGACTCTTTACTCATATAAACATCTCAGTTTAATAGCTGTAATCAGAGGTTAAGCATCAAAGAAACGATGATTTCAAACTCGTCATGTAGGGTCGGTTTCCTGGACAGGGTTAATCCTAGTCCCAGACCAATATGAATGTTTGAGCTGCCTTAGAGGGCATGCACACCAAAGCTTTTCACCCTTGGCCGGCGCATGTTTTCAATTGTTTCCAATGGAAGCTCGTTTTTCAAATAAGCCAGCATCTAGTGGTTTTCTTCCGCGCTGAAAAACCGGCGCATTCACCTTTGGGTGAAAAGCTCCTCTCGTCAATGTCAGTTCTCACATGGCCGTCCAATCACAGTGGAAGAGGGGCGGGACATTACCACAGCAACAACAGGCTCACAGCTAAAGTATAGTATCACAGCTGAAAAACAGCTGGCATTCGGCGTCCTCCAGGCATTTTCAGCCGCGTGTAAAAGTTTTGGTGTGCACAACCCCTTAATGTAAAAACTTGCCCTGTCATATCTGATCATATATTAGTGCCATTGTTTTGTCTCAAGATGTACACCAGTATTGTTTTTTCTAAGGTTTGTTTGTAAAAACTACTTGAATGTCCTAATATAACTAAGGCCTAGTCCTGGATTAATCTAAACCCTGTCCGGGAAACTACCCCACAGAGTTTGTTTGATATATATATATATATATATATGGTATTAAATATAAAAGTTAAAGGTAAGAGTTTTTAAAAGTGAATCAAAAATCTTTTATTGGTTTTACATTAAATAAAGCTTTTGTGTATTGACAGTATGGGTTTTTTTCCCCATACAAAGGTTAGATAAAGCCATGATTAGACTTTAGTTATTTAGGAGATTAAAGTAGTTTTTACATACACACTTCACTAAATCATTACTGGCATCTTGTGACAAAACAATGGTACTGATATATTTAAAGATCTGTCAGTTGTCACTCCCTGCCCATTCTCCTGCACTTTGCCCGTTTTCAGCAGTTACCTCTGGACTACATTACCATTCATCCTCAATGCTCCCTCATCTGTTTCATGTTTGTCATTATCTTCACCTGCCAGCCATCATCATCATCATCATCTCTACACCATATAAGCTCTCTCTGTTTTCCCCATTTATGTCTGTTATCTGTTGTATTTAGTTTGTTTTGTTGCCTGTCTGTTGATTTCTAGTTTTATAATTAAAGTTTTGATTTATTCTTTGAGTCTCAGTCATCTCCTTTTGCACGCACGCCTAACATCATTGCAGCTGTTTTATGTTACGACATCTTGCCTTAAGTCCTGTCTAAGAGATCACCCCTAAAATTTTGCTTTTGAGATTGACTGTTGATTTATTTACAACATTAGAAAAATGACTGCTGTTAGAAAAGATTTTCCCAAAGTAAGAATTCAAAATAAAATCATAAAATAATTAAATTAATTGTATTAAAGCAACACTATGTATGTTTTCGACCTTCAAATAATGTCTCTAGAATTATTTCAGGGGTAGAACAACTCCTCTATGAATTCTACTGCAACCTAGCTGCTACAACCACAATCGTAAGTCCGCAAGACGTGATCGGGTCGGAAAACACAGCCCCGCCCCTCGCCTACCTGCAGAAGAGTGTCTGATACCAGGCACTGTTGCGCTTTTCAACCTCATGGGGGAGCAGAAAGCAGGGGTTAAAGCAAAAAAAAATCCTGAGCCTGAACTTTTGCCGGGGGCCGGGGTGGACACATTGTTGAAAACATTGTTGAAACTAACTAGTAACGTATCTGCCATTAACACTTGACAAGCTTAAACTACAGATTATGATGGGCTATTTGAAACACCAATACAAAAGAAAGGTTACTCAAAATATATTTCACTAAAATATGGTGCAAACACAACATTTTTTAACTTTTTTGTCATCATTTACTATATGCCCCAAAGTAAGCCATCAGACTGAACAAAATCAGTCACTTTGTGCATTTAAAGGTAAATACATCAATGTGGTGCATTATGAGAGTAAAAATAAGTCGCTAGATCTATGAGGGATTTTATGTTCTTATTATTGTCTTGTCCTCGACCCTGAGGACAATGGGACAAACAGACCCAGTTCCGGTAGATGTGAAAGTCGGCACACCTCTCATCTACTGGTCGTCCATCAATGTGATGCCCAGCTGATGCCTGACCAACGACCACCGGCAGAACCCGCTTAATCTCCGCTTAATCTCCGCTTAATCTCCGCTTAATCTCCGCTTAATCTCCTTATCCGTTTATATGTGTGTATATACATATATATCTCCCAAGGGTTTTTCCCTCCTAGGACTTTTTATTTTTTATTTCCTCGGCTAAACAACCCGGGGTTTTTGTTTTTTTTCTCCTAGGGGGTTTTTTACCCCGGGGAGGTAGCCTGCTTGGGCTTAATTTAGCTTCTTCTCCTAGACGTTACATTAGTAATACGCTCGCTCATAATGTCGAGTCATAGCCGCAGCAAATTTGACTGCTTATGCTATTGTGTATTATGTTGTACTATCTGTAATTTTTCTGTGCTTTTACTGCTTCTATTAAAGGAATAGTCTACTCATTTTCAATATTAAAATATGTTATTACCTTAACTAAGAATTGTTGATACATCCCTCTATCATCTGTGTGCGTGCACTTAAGCGCTGGAGCGCGCTGCGACGCTTCGATAGCATTTAGCTTAGCCCCATTCATTCAATGGTACCATTTAGAGATAAAGTTAGAAGTGACCAAACACATCAACGTTTTTCCTATTTAAGACGAGTAGTTATACGAGCAAGTTTGGTGGTACAAAATAAAACGTAGCGCTTTTCTAAGCGGATTTAAAAGAGGAACTATATTTTATGGCGTAATAGCACTTTTGGGAGTACTTTGACTCGCCTGAAAAGTCCGCTCCCCTTCTCCCTCTCATAATGGGAGAGGGAGGGTGCACTCCCATAAGTGCTATTACCCCATACAATATAGTTCCTCTTTTAAATCCGCTTAGAAAAGCGCTACGTTTTATTTTGTACCACCAAACTTGCTCGTATAACTACTCGTCTTAAATAGGAAAAACGTTGATGTGTTTGGTCACTTCTAACTTTATCTCTAAATGGTACCATTGAATGAATGGGGCTAAGCTAAATGCTATCGAAGCGCCGCAGCGCGCTCCAGCGCTTACGTGCACGCACACAGATGATAGAGGGATGTATCAACAATTCTTAGTTAAGGTAATAACATATTTTAATATTGAAAATGAGTAGACTATTCCTTTAATGCAAAGCTGCTTTGAAACAATTGAGTATTGTGAAAAGCGCTATATAAATAAAATTGAATTGAATTGAATTAACAATTTTGTGCTCTATTAGTAAAATCTTTGGTTGCATATATGGTAATAATAGGGCTGTTGGGATTCTGTTTGTGTGTTTTTGATATTATTATTTCCTTGTCATGTTTGGGTTTATTTGGCTTATTGTTTCCTGTGTTCCTTGTTTATATTATGTACTGTTTTTTTTTATTAGGGTCTTGTCTTTGATTGTGGTTTTGATTTGCATTATATCTTGTTTTGTTTCTTATCCTGTCTTTGTATTTGATTAATATTGTCCCTGTGGTTTAAGTATTATTTCTAGTGTTTATGTTTGTATTTGAGTCTTGCCTGTTTCTCCTCATGTTGATTTATTGTCTCCGCCTAGTCCTTTGTTACCCTGGTTACTCATTGTCTTCATGCTCCTCCCCTTGTTTGTTGTCATAGTGTTTCATTGTTCTGGATAATTCATTGGTCAAGGTTGTGTATATATCCACTTTCTGTTCACCCCTTTGGCACGGTCCATTGTTTGATGTTACGGTGTTTGTGCCCTGAGTTTTCGTGTTTGTTTTGCTACCTGAGGAAATAAATATTTGTTTAAACTGCATTTGGATCTGTCCTCTTCTCATCTGTGTGCACATCGTGACAAAATGGACCGTCACACACAGGATCCAGCAGTTTTTGTGAACTCCGCTAAAGGAGTTGTTTGTTCCGATGTCTGTTTGTCTCATGCCATGTCGGATAAGGAGTTCAGGAAGAGACGCACCAAACTGGCTTCACTACGTCCGCGGGATGAATCAGTGGAGGAATTCGCTCGAAGATTCTGGGCGGATTCTCGTGGTCTTCGACTGAACGACACCGAAATGAAGGTGTGGTTTAACCATTGTTTGGGTGAGCCGATTCCTATGCGTGAAATCGATGGACTTGATGTGATGGACTTTTTCGCCTTCGCTCGTTATGTAGATTGGCGTCGCAAAGGGCGTGTTTCTTTCACGCCGGAGATCCCCGAGGCGAGATCTTCAATCTCCTCGTCAAAGACTGCTGAGCCGGTGAGCGCGTCTTCCTCGCGCTGTTCGCGCAGTCAACGGAGAGGGAGGATATCCACACACGAGCGGTCCAATAACAGCATAGATGTTGTTCACTCTTTCCCCATCTGTTCGGCAATGATGTCCGAGTCTCTCCACAAGAGGGCAGCCACCACACCCGAGTCATCGCTCAAGAAGGCCGCTTCTCCAGTTCTTCCAGTTGGTGCTCAGACGCAGCGGTTACGGTGTAGTTTAGCTGATACTCCATTGATGTCTGTACGAACAGCTGTTGTCACGTTTGCTCCTAGATCAGCCTTCTCTGAATCCATCTCACCAGCAAGACCTGGAAGAGGCTCTAGAATGGCTATCAGAAGAACACCTTTTTCCACAGAGCCAGTTAAATCTACACCTATTGTGAGGATGGCTGCCGTTAAGTCTTCAGTTGTCCCCAGCATTATGGTTAAGTCTGCACCAGTGGTTGAAATGGCCACCGATATACCGGCACCCACTCTTCAGAGAGCTTTGGCTACACCTGCACCTGTTTTTAGAAGGGCACTTGTCAGATCTACACCAGTCCTCAGTATGGCAGTTGCCATTCCTGCACCAGTGTTCCAGACAGCTGTACCCTTTCCAGCACCCATTCTCCAGCGGGCCGTTGCTAGGACTATACCTCTCAGAAGAGCTGTTGTCAAGCCTCCGCCTGTTCTCAAAGAGGCAACAGAGGTATGTCCTTTGAACTCTGCTCTGTCTACATTTGCCGTAGCCCTGGGGTGTGTGTGGTCTGTCTTCTGTTCGTCTTTCTCCTGAGATGTCTCCCAAGCCCCTGAGACTGAATCGTTGGAGGATACTGATGTGCTACCTGTCACGGTTGGAGGTTCTGGACCTGTGTCTTCACCTTTTTCTACGACTAGAGGGTCCGAACCTGAACCTCCTACCCAGCACATCACTGAGTCTTTTGTCACCATTAATCCACCTGAGTCACTAAAGTCATGTGAGTCTGAGACAATTTCTATGGTTAATGTAAGGACTGAAGTTGAGTTTTTTGAGTTAAGTGCCTTGACTAAGTTTGCTGAGCCTACTGTTTCCAAGTGTATTGATTTTACCATAAAGCCTGTCACCGAGCCCCCTGTGCTTCCTGTCAAGGATAAGATGGTTAATCCTGTACTCTCTGCGTCATGTAGGCCAGTTTTCATGTGTTCACCTAAGTTTCATAAGCTTTCAGCCCTAGCCAAAATGGCTGTTGACTTACATAGACTTTTTGCACCCATCTACACGGTCTCATTTGACTCAGAACTGTTTTCCCCACCTAAAATGACTATTTTTGAGCTCTGTGCTCTGTCTAATGTCCTGCCCAGTGAACTGCCCTGTGCGCTGCCCAGTGAACTGCCCTGTGCGCTGCCCAGTGAACTGCCTAGTGAACTGTCACAGATATCTCACCATGAACTCGTTACCATGTTTAGGTCCAAAGAGTCTAAGCTGTTAAGTGCCTCTTTGCCTGTGTTGTGTCCTGTTTCTCTGGCTTTGCCACCCTCTCTTCTCCCTGTCCTCTCTTACAGCTCCAGAGTGTTGCGGGCGCCACCTTGGACTCCAGTTCCACCTGTATCACTGTTGTCCACTGCGCCCCCCTGGTCACCAGTTCCATTATGGTCACTAGATCTGCCTGAAGCACCACCTTGGCTTTCCACTTTCTGGTCTCTGGTCCTGCCTGCGCCGCCCTGGCGTCCTGCCTTGCCCGCGCCGACCTGGCGTCCTGCCTTGCCCGCGCCGACCTGGCGTCCTGCCTTGCCCGCGCCGACCTGGCGTCCTGCCTTGCCCGCGCCGACCTGGCGTCCTGCCTTGCCCGCGCCGACCTGGCGTCCTGCCTTGCCCGCGCCGACCTGGCGTCCTGCCTTGCCCGCGCCGCCCTGGCGTCCTGCCTTGCCCGCGCCGCCCTGGCGTCCTGCCTTGCCCGCGCCGCCGCCTTGGCCCCCTGCTCTGCCGGTTCCGCCTTGGCCCCCTGCTCTGCCGGCTCCGCCTTGGATTTTGCTTATTGGACTTTTGTTGGCCCTCCATCCCTCCCCCGTTCCGCCTCCGCTCCACCTCCCACCTGATTTGTTATTTGTTTCATGTAAACGTCTAGTATCCGTTTCCGTAGGGGGGGGTACTGTTGGGATTCTGTTTGTGTGTTTTTGATATTATTATTTCCTTGTCATGTTTGGGTTTATTTGGCTTATTGTTTCCTGTGTTCCTTGTTTATATTATGTACTGTTTTTTTTTATTAGGGTCTTGTCTTTGATTGTGGTTTTGATTTGCATTATATCTTGTTTTGTTTCTTATCCTGTCTTTGTATTTGATTAATATTGTCCCTGTGGTTTAAGTATTATTTCTAGTGTTTATGTTTGTATTTGAGTCTTGCCTGTTTCTCCTCATGTTGATTTATTGTCTCCGCCTAGTCCTTTGTTACCCTGGTTACTCATTGTCTTCATGCTCCTCCCCTTGTTTGTTGTCATAGTGTTTCATTGTTCTGGTTAATTCATTGGTCAAGGTTGTGTATATATCCACTTTCTGTTTACCCCTTTGGCACGGTCCATTGTTTGATGTTACGGTGTTTGTGCCCTGAGTTTTCGTGTTTGTTTTGCTACCTGAGGAAATAAATATTTGTTTAAACTGCATTTGGATCTGTCCTCTTCTCATCTGTGTGCACATCGTGACAAGGGCACACAAACCACATACACAACATGTTAAATGAGATTCATTGTTGGTCAAAACATGTTTAATGTTTGTATAATAATTAGAGTGAGCATTTAATAAATATTTATTAGGGGTGTGACGAGACACAAGATTGGGTTTATGAGCAATAACCTTTAAAATTACATAATAATTATGATCCAATAATAATTGTAAATAAAGTATCAAAACCAAGTTACATTAAACAACATTACAATAACAAACACATTACATTTATGTAGCCTATGTAATAAACCAGCTTTATGTATTATAACAAATGCCTGCAGAGGGCGCTAGAGGACTCGTCTCGCGGATGTTATTTACACTTTCACTTTAGAAGGAGAAATGTTTATTTTTAGCCAACGTTTAAATTCATTTGAATTTTTAATATTTGTCAAATTCTTTACACTAGAAATGATACACTCACTGTCATTCTTGAGCAAGAGCATGCAGACATTAAATCATATAAACTCAGATAAGGGTTTAATCTCCTGACTGAGACAACATATGATCAACAGACAATCACAACGCGTCTCAGACTTTATACGATTTGATTTCCCAAACGAACATTATTGGAAACCCAAACACAAAAGCACATGCAGTAAAAGACATATATAATACAGGCACTGTGAAATGTTCAATAGAAAGCTGCATTCTCCAGACGTCGCATATGCATGCATACGTCATCAAGGTTTATTTATGTTAACTGGTTAACTGAGCATTGCATTCGCAAGTCATAACATATTACAACAACGTGATCAACTAAATACTTTTAGTAAACTTTATAATTCTTAATATTCCCTAATAAGACAGTCTTTATGACGTATATGCAGTCTACTAATTAATTTGAAAAACGGCCAGCATTTCACCTCCACGAAAAATCTTGTGAAATAATTAATTTCGCGAGATCTCGTCACACCCCTAATATTTATTATTGATCTAATATTTATTACACAATCTTTGCACCCTTCATTTGAAGTGGATAATGTAACATTAAAGTTACTTAATTCAAATGATGCTGACTTAAACATTCCAAGGTTTCTGGAAAGCCAGTCAAGTGCACTTGTCTTTTGCATCAAGAGCTCCGCGTGCTTCTTGTCATCATATTATTCTGTAATCACATGCACTAACGCATGCACGCACGCACCATAATAACGAACCATCAAGAGGCGCGAATGTATGCGTGTGTTCGTCAGGGTGATGGTTTGCGTGGCTGCGTACGTTAACGCGTTACAGAATAATATAATACAAGCAAACATTTTGACACAAACGTAACTTTATACTAAAATCGCGAGACAGCATTTCAGCTCGACGAGAATTCCTGTAACGCTTTTATACACTCCTTATATTTACATAGTCAAAGCCATATCTATGGTCAAAGCAGCAAGCAAATGTCTTCAGTCTCCACTCGGCATCTGCAGCTGGCTCTCAACCACACTTCAAAGACCCGCCCCATCCTACTTCTGATTGGCTAGTTTGTTAGAGTGAAATATGTGTGGCTCTCATACTATTTGTAGGCGAACGCATGTAATTAAACTGATTTTTTTTTACATTCGTCCCCAACGCCGCACGCCGGAAATCCGGCACGGTGCCGGAAAACTTTAAGCCCTGAGAAAGCCAATCTTACATGGAAACCTACATAGTGTTGCTTTATACTTTTTCTCCATTGGTTTGACTAATTTCTTGAAACAGAAATTACTTTCTCAAAACTCTAAGATTATTTGGCAAAACAGTCTTACAGTTCAGCTCCACGCTATAGCTCACTTTCAAAAGCTCATATATTTCCAAAAACTGTGCACTCATGCTTCAAAACTAAATTCCTTTCCCATATAAAGTGTCAGTGCCACAAAAATGGCAAACATCCTCAATTGCTTTGGCTCATTTCTTGAAACAGACCGGACGTTCTCAACACTTTTGGTGCTTTTGTCAAAATAATGTGGATGGTTCGGCACAACACCATGGTTCACCTGCAAAAGCTCATACCTCTTCAATTTTGACAATTGAACAGACTATTGTGCATTTGATGACTTAGAACAATGAAATGACACTGACACGTTTTGGAGCGAACATCCATTAGACTGAGAATCAACCAATCAGTTTAGATCAGGGGTGTCAAACATGCGGCCCGCGGGCCGGATACGGCCCGCAAAGGTGTTCAATCCGGCCCGCATGATGAATTATACAGTTTTATTAAATATTAAATACATATTTTAAAAACCCTTTCAGGCGGGTGTCTAGTTCGTTTTTAATATGAGAGACTTGCGGAAAGCTCAAAACGCGGAACATAGACTTAACACGGTGCCCAAAAATCTTGCCGTTTTATTGTTACCGCTCCGCTAAAGATCCACTGATTCCGGCGATCCACTTCGTGTTTTCCCGACCGCTCCGCAGCATCTCTGTGACGGTGTTCACTCTCTGCCTGGAGAGCGAAGACGACAGTTTCCGAAGTTCGTTGCATTAACAGGTAGATTCATTACATTATATCAGTTGTTAAACCGCAGAATTAGTAATTTGTAAGTATGTTTATGTATTTCTTCCGGTAATTATTTGCTGTCGGTGTTCTAAAAGTGCTAGCAACTTAGCAAGCAAACAACAACAAAATATCCACATTCTTAGTATTAACGTTACAATGCTTGTCTAATCGATTTAATGTTCCCGATCAGATCTAAGTTAATATAAACACTAAATTTGCTGTTGCTGGCACACTTTGTAGAAAAAAAATACAAAAAACACCAATGCCTTCACAAAATAACGACAGAGAACGGAAAGAGAGGCTGCTAAAGGCAGTTCAACATTGCAAACATGGATTCAAAGCTCCATCAAGCCAACAGGTAAATCATATTTAATGTTTAGCAGACTTTAATTCTTGTTATTATATTTCCCATTATAATCACTTGTCTAAGTTGATGCTAGTAATATAACACATCATATTTATAACACTTCATTAAAACCATAATAATAGTACCACCCCCCATAGTGCCCTTTTTGCTTTTGGGCCACTGCCCCATCTAGCATTTTCATTTTCTATATGACTGTTCTCATTACAAAGAAAAGTGAATGGTTTATAAATAATTTTGGCATTAAGGCAAAAGAAGTTAAATTAAAGCTTTTCAACCTAAGGCCAGTGGGTTTTGTACAGATGTAAATTTGTGTGTATAATATGTACAAAATGAGTGTGACTTATGAAATGTAGTTTTCACAGAGCTGTGTTTCTCTGGTTTTCTTGCTAAACAAACTAATTAATTGGTTTGTTTAGTTAATTTTATGACAATTATCAGCACAGTAAGGTTTAAAAAAATTATCCGGCCCTCACTTTGTGGCGTTATTTACCATCCGGCCCTCAGCCTAAAATGAGTTTGACACCCCTGGTTTAGATCAACAAGATCTATTCACTTGGAAATTGTGCTAAATGTAGGCTACCTGTATTTAATAATTTACAAAGATGTCATGATATATTGAGACATGTACCTCGACATTTGCAATTTGATTAAATGAATGAGAAATTCAATTGTCTTGTGAACAATTGCCAAATGGTTTGGAGGTTTGTCCATGCTGCTTTGAGAATGTAATTTCTGTTTCAAGAAATGAGCCAATACAATGGAGAAAAACTGTAATATTTAAACAGTCATGTGATTGTTGTTAGTTTTACTTACTGTAGTTTTTTGGTTTCTTTAATCACAGGCTGCAGTTTCACAAGAACTTCATCTGCTTTATTTTTATCTCCAATAAACTTATTTAGATTAAGTTCATCCAAATGCTGCTCAGACGTCAACAACACAAAATTTAAAGCTGCCCACTGTGAAGAGGAGAGTTTGGTCTTTCCTACTGATCTCACATAATGTTGAATATCCTGCAGCAGTGAATCATCACCCATTTCATTCAGAGAGTGAATCAGATTGATGGATTTCTCTGGAGACAGATTCTTAATCATCTTCTGTTTAATGTACTCAACAGTTTTCTCTTTCTTGTAGGAGCATCTTCTCATCTTTGTCAGTAGATCCTGTAAGAGAATCTGATTGGACTCCAGTGAAAGACCCAGAAGAAAACGCAGGAAAAGATCCAGATGTCCATTCTTACTCTGTAAAGATTCATCTACAGCTCGCTGATGCAACTTAGATAATGAAGGCTGTTTTAAAGTTATAGAAAACCAAGCTGATTTAAACACATTCCTGTTGTTGTTTGTGAAGGAGATGTGAGCATAAAGAGCTGCTAGATGTTCCTGGATGCTGAGATGAACAAAGCAGTAAACTTTACCCTGATACAAACCAAACTCCTCTCTGAAGATCTGAGTACACAATCCTGAGTACACTGATGCTTCTGCTACATCAATGCCACACTCTCTCAGGTCTTCATCATAGAAGATCAGATTGCCTTTCACAAGCTGCTTCAAAGCCAGTTTCCCCAGTTTGAAGATCATGTATTTATCTTTCTTCACTATCTTCTTATAGTCCTTCTGATGTTTGATGTTTGTCTGAATGATCAGGAAGTGTGTGTACATTTGAGTGAGAGTCTTGGGGATCTCTCTTCTCTCTGCTTCACTCAACATTCTCTCTAGAACAGTGACTGAGATCCAGCAGAAGACTGGGATGTGACACATGATGTAGAGACTCCTGGATGACTTCAGGTGTGAGATGATTTGATCAGACAGACTCTCATCACTGATTTTCTTCCTGAAGTATTCCTCCTTCTGTGGATCAGTGAAGCCTCGTACCTCTGTGACTCGATCAACACACTTAGAGGGGATGAGATCAGCTGCTGCTGGTCTGGAGGTGATCCAGATGAGAGCAGAGGGAAACAGATTCCCCTTGATGAGGTTTGTCAGCATCACATCCACTGAGGTTGATTCACTTACATCACACAACCTCACACTGCTGTGAAAATCCAGAGACAGACGACACTCATCCAAACCATCAAAGATGAACAACACTTTATGTTTATCACTGACGATTTCCATTTCTTTTGTCTCTGGGAAGAAAAGATTAAGAAGATCTAAAAGACTGAGTGTTTTGTTCTTCATCAAATTGATCTCTCTGAAAGGAAGTGGAAATATGAGGTGGACGTCCTGATTCTCTTTCTCTTCAGCCCAGTCCAGAATGAACTTCTGTACAGAGACTGTTTTTCCAATGCCAGCGACTCCCTTTGTCAGCACACTTCTGATGTGTTTGTCTTGTTCAGGTAAAGGTTTAAAGATGTCATTACATTTGATTGGTGTCTCCTCTGTTGTTGTTCTTCTGGATTGTGTCTCAATCTGTCTCACCTCATGTTCATTACTGATCTCTCCACTTTCACTCTCTGTGATGTAGAGCTCTGTGTAGATCTCATTCAGTAGTGTTGGGTTTCTCTCATTTGATGTTACCTCATTCAAACACTGAAACTTCTTCCTCAGATTTGATCTGAATGTGTTCAGAACTTCAGCAAGGTTAGACCTGTGGCTGAAAATAAAAAAGAATACAGCAGATTATTACATAAGTACCTTTATAATTAAAAATGTTTAGAACAAAATGTTTGCACCATGAGACACATAACATATTATGGTTTATAAAATGTTTCATTTAGGCAAAATAGAAAAGGTCAACATTTTCTAGCATCTATTACTAAATAAAATCAAATCCTATGATTTACCTGAAACAAGGACTTATGTTGTCAGTGAAGTCTTGTAGCTTTCTCCTCTGACAGTAAGTTTCTGATATATTTTGTCTGGATGGCAAGAATGAAAATCAATAATCACTTTACACTTTAATATGAGTGAGATTTGTATGTAACTTTATTACCTTTACACTGCTCTGAATGTAACTTGGTAATACAATTTCAGCATTGATATTTATGATATTTCATTTTATGATTTATGAGCACATGGTATGTCGAACAGCTTTCCTTGTATAAATACTTGGGAATTTATATGGATAATCTACTGAGTTGGTCTTCTCATGTCAATAGTCTGTGTTCCAGATTGCAGCAGAGGCTTGTTTGGAGTGAATCAGAAGATTATGTACCTTTTCTATCAGTGTTTGAGAGCTTAATATGATATGGATACGATATTACAGCATGGTATGGTAACCTGACTGTTCAGTTAAAGTCTAGGAATGGGAGATTGGTACATACCGCCCATAAAATTATTGGGTGGAAGGAGAAACAAACTGTACAAGAGCTGCATGATGTATCAATTTTAAATCACGCTAGGAAAATTGTTGCTGATGAGACACACATTTTACATACAAACTTTCACCTATTGCCCTCTGGGAAACATTATAGAGTCCCACTGTGTAAGTCTAACGGTCTTAAAGAATCATTTGTTCCCTCTGCAATTAAAATGTTGAATAGGGACAAAACTAATTTTTGAGTCACGTTTTAGAGATTGTGTATGCGGTAACTAGTTTTTATTCTGTGAATAATTGTGTATATTGTAATTAGGTACTCAACCCTATCTATCCATTGCAGGGTTTCCGGCAGCATATTTCAGTTAAGGCGGCCCGCCTAAGCTTGGAAACCCTACCGCCTTAACTTGTCCAAAAATAAAAAAATAAAAAATTCGCTGCACAAAAGGCCATTAAGTTCATTTCAGAGTATATCACATACACGCATCGCGCCACATGGCCGAAATGAGAAAGACGTGGTCCGGACCATAGATATGTATAAAGGCTAGATGTCTTACCGCCGAGTTCCTAACGGCATCACCTGGCGGCCATCTTACCACAGGGCGCTCGCTCACTCGTAGCATTGAGTTTAATGGTGCAGGTACTTTTAAATGACCATAACTTGCTCAATTTTCTACTGATTTTCAAAAGGTCTCACCTATCACTCTTGATACAACATAAATATATTATACAACATGCATGTATTTGCACATCATGCAAGACTTAAACTAAGTTTACTTTTAACTCCTGTTGTGGATGCGCACAATCAACTGGACACTTTAAAACATGTCCAGTCAAATCACAAGGATTCATAACATTAATAAGCAGCTTTAAGTCTTTTGCTATCATTTATGGATTAGCTGTGTCATGCTCTCCCCTCTTCTCAGTCAAGATGCAATGTTCATATTGCTCTCTGGTTTCTCTAGAAATTTGAGGTTTAAATATGATAATGCATTGAACATTAACAGCGCTGTACATTTTGTACCTGATAGATTGTAGGGATGTGCATTTTTTCATTTAGATTAATCCATATCCCTAAAAAACTAGTACAAGATTAATTAGGGGTTAGCCAATTAAAAGAGACGGGGCGTACGCATCATGGTAAAAATGTAAATATTTTATTAAAAACAATGAAATAAAACTTAATTTTGAAGAAACTATGCCAGAAAAATAAACACATACTAGATTATTAATAAATTAAATGTTTTTTTACAGAAACCTCTAACAGTAATAGCTATGTGATGACGTGAAACTAAAGGGTTAATAAACCAAAACTGATGCGCTTTCTATATGACGCACTCTACTTAAGCCTTGATACAACATTAATGTATTATACAACGTGCATATATCTGCACAAAATCCACATATATCTGCACATATGTCTGACTTAAACTAAGTTATGTACTGACCAGATAGTGTAATTCCTGTAACTGTTATGTTCACCATAACAGCGTGCCTTAAGACACGTCCAATCAAAGCACAAGCTTTATAATATTAAGGAGCTTAGCTAACCTTATTATTATTATTAACCTTAGCTAAAGGTTCGATATGAACACTGTAGAATCTAGTGAACGTGTTAGGTGTTGCCCAGCCAGCAGCTCTACAGATGTCTGTTAGTAAAGAACCACGAGCCAATGCCCAAGATGAAGCCACACTTCTTGTAAAATGTGCTCTCAACACTAAACATTTCATAAACAAGGGTTGTGTACACAATCCAATGGGACATCCTCTGCTTGTAGACGGTGGGCAGAGGGTTCGTATCTGCTTTACTTTTCGAAATGGATGATCCCCATGGAGGGAGAACCTGAATTTGTAAAGTTTGAACGGTTGTTTTATTCTCAACAATATGAAACGTGTTGCCACTCGCATTTATTGCACATTTTCCCCCGAAATGATAAAATTTCCCCCGTAAATATGCAAGCAAACGCGGTTGCCTACTATATTAGTCGAACCAATAGAGCGGCAAGATACTGACATAGGATTTTTATTAACCAATCAGATGTAGGTTAGTAGAACAGCTGTTACACGGATTCAGACACGAGTTGCAGCGGAAGCATTGACCATGGCCAAGGACATTCTTTGTGTGATTGTAAGTATTAATTTTATTTAATTGATATCTATATAAAATGTTTGTTATGTACACTGGTTTGTTCAAACGTATGTATGCGTCTCAGTAGTGTTGTTTTACGTAGGCGTAGACTAACCGTTCCGTACCATAGTTCCGTACAACAACGATGTTCCGTGCAGATTAACTTTTACCGCCGATCGCTGAATAAATACTAATAACGTAAGGTCATACACAAAATATGTATGTGTAGCAAATGGCTCGGAGTCAAATAAAGGCCATTGGGCATCTGGATTTCAACAGCCCTAAAATTGTGATAATTAGATAACCCTGTCTCCTCTATCACCTATCAAGGCTGTAAAGTGGGCGACAATTAAAACAAATGCTGTCGTAAAAGGAGGTTCAAAGGAATTCCATCAGAGCCGTTCGAACGAAGATCGCCAGAGACACAGCAGGGGGGCACAGACTATATGTCTGTGATGAAACCACATTTAAAGATCACAATGAGCTGTTTAAATGTATATATATGTTATATCCCTTTACTGCATGATCTTGTATGTGTGATGTAACTGTGTGTTAACACTTTAGTTAGATTTTGTTCACTGTAGCATGGTTCATATCTTAGGTATGAAATTATTATTCAACGTGATCTTAAACCCATGTCTTGTCTAGTATCAAATTAATTTACTCTTTATTTCCTAATCATTTCTATGTATCATATTACCATAAGCCGCATCAATGTCATTTAATATCGATTTGAAGAGTTATGGAAACAAACTTTTATCATTATGCAATTACGCAAATGTGATGTCTGAAAGAACAAAGGCTTGTTTCCCCGCGCGATCGAACACTTCGCACATTGGTCATTCACCTAAAATGGGCTGGGCGCGTGAAAGGTCAAAACGGCCTATCGCCAAGCCATCATCGCTCATTGCTCAATTGCTCAGTTCGCTCAATCTCTCAATCGCTGATTCGCTCAGTATCTCAGTCAGTGGCTTAGTTCACCCATGAGCGCTCAATCGCCCGGTTACTCAGGTAACCTGCCAGCGCAGTTTGGAAACTCGCTGAGACTCACCCAGAGTCCCTCGGATTCATCATCTTTTCTCTGAGCCCTGTCCTGTCTCTTCGGGACAGTCTTTCCTGGCTTTGCGCTAGAGTTCGGAAAACCCCGCGGACCAATCCGCCCTATGAAACAACTTAACGGACTTCCATCTTAAACGAACACACCTGGATTCTCTCTCTCTCTCCTTGCTCGCACCGCGAGCATAAGAAACTTCGCACCACATCACAAAGAGCCAAACGCAAGTATAAACTCGTTTTACTTGCTGATGTTCAAGCTTTACCCCTTATGAAAATTAAGGCGATCCTTAGAGATTATCCGATGGTTTGTGCAGATGTTAAGCAATAGTGCTTTGCCAATCTTTTACTCTCTCTCTCTTTTCAATCTTTTCTTTCTCATCTATGTTTTATGTTATTGTATGCGTGTATGTTTAGTTAGTCGTTATGTGTACTTCATTTTATAGTTAATAAACCGGTTTGCATTTTCACAATTGAATTGTTTCTGTGTTCAATGCTCATGAAAGTAAAGTCACTATTTCTGCCTTTTGATCCAGCTACACGCTGCGAGTAGCACTGTAAATCAGTGAGAAGGTTAATTTTAAAGGCCATGAAATTAACATTTCTTAGACGTTAATATACGATTATGGATATATGTCTTCGGTGGACGAACATATTAATTAATTGTTATTATTAATTCTGCTACGCCAGGTAAAACCTGATAAACTTGTATAATTAATTACAGTTAATTATACATAATATTCCCTTTTGAGCTAAAATCTAAGATTCCCTTGGGAATCCCCGTAGTGTTTCGGTCGGAGGTTCATAGTGTTTCAAATAACGTTATTTCCCTCCTCCCGCTGAAATTCGCTACATATAATGGTGGAGAACGCGTGGGCAGATTTAAACATTATTTTCTGAGCAAACCAGTTACAAATCAAATGTGTTTTTGCATTGTGTGAATGAAAAAGAACTATCAGCTATAAATGATTTCGTTCTTTCTTTGTATGAATGAAAATGTATTTTCCTGTATCATTTTCAGGACGTAACAGACTCGCGCCCCTGTTATGTATAGTTAACTGCAGTCTTTAAGGTAACCGTATTAAAAAAAACCTTTGATACGCTGCATTACCGTCTGATTCCGCCTAATAAAGAGTAGAAATCCTTTATTTAGAGCGAAGCGGTGGTCGAGTGAATACTCCCATCTGATAAGGCCTTTTTGTTAAATCTCCAGGAAATTATTACAATTAGAGAAGCTGTTTATTTGTATGTTTCCATTTTTATTAACGTACGTGGATTTTTAAAATTGTAAGCACCGAGGGTAAGACTTTTCAATTTTAACTGTTAAAGGAGATGAAAAACTTGATCAAGTATTTATAGTCACAACGTATGATAAAGCACGTTGGATTCTTGTTTATTTCGTGTCCCGGTAACGTAAGCCAAAAGAGGCACCGGCTGAACACGAGCGAATTACATCCGTCGTCTTAGCAACGCAGTGGCCGCCGATGTAATTACTGTATAGAAGCGAATCTTTGTCAGTTTAAAGCGTACTACCTAGTTCTAACACTAGATATCAGTCTTGAGTGTCTAACACTTCTCCTTCTCCATTACTCTACGTCTGACTTCCGCTTTCTTTATTTGTTGGGCGAAATATCGCCATCTAGTGGGAAAAGCTTGTTTGGTCCTCTCATAAACTCTTTTGGGAGTGTATGACAGGAATTGGATTTTTGACCTTACTTCAATAACTAGGTTATTCTACTACTTTGTAGTTTTATTTCCTACATATTGAATGTTATGGTCTTAAATTATAAATAATAATTAGTATTGCTGTGGCTTTATTAATTTATTATTTCTTTCTTTAATTTTTTTTTTTTTTATTTATTTTATTTTGATTTTATTAAATTTTTTTGCTGGTCTCTCTCACTCCTTACTCTCCTGTTCTCTTTTCTATTGTAGAAATTGTATTTTAATTAAGTTTAAATTTAAATTCAATGCAGTTTGATTTTTGTAAATTTTAATTGAATTAATTCTTTACTGTGAATAGAATTCAGCCCCATAAGTCCCATTCTCAGTGAATTCATTTATGTTTTAACTGGTGCAATATGATAAGCCCCTGTGCATCTCTTGAAAGCTAACACTTGATAGATGAATCAGAGGTTTCGCCAGCGGTGAGTTCTACAAGAGACCGGTCCCGCTGAACTGACTCGAGTGTGTACAGTCGGGGTGCTGCGGTAGCTCCCTCCTTTTAGCACCTTAGGCAGCAAGACACAGTGCAACCTCTGCCACCGGGCACTCCAATCGCTAACCTTGCCAGCTGACACACAAAAGCCCTAGCGGCAGTGCCAGTTGGTGGGTGACACCTTTGAGTGCGGCCCGGCGGTGTGAAGGGTGTGACTGTTGAGCGGTCGAGGTGGGGAGGGCAGAAGGCCCGGCACTCTTGGCTGCGTGCTCAGGGAAGTGCCTTGTCTCTGTGTTCCACCCTGGGTTTCCTTAAATAGTCAACGAGTGTTGGTGTAAAAGAGATGCACTTTTCTCCCCTCTGTAGCCACTAGAGGCACCAGATCCCTATCAGGTTGGGTCTAACCCAGCCAATCTAGCTAAGCCACTCCCCTAACTCGCATGACTCCATTGTGCCCTCTCCCTGTAAGGCCCTGTCATCAAATTTAGGGTAGAGAACCTGCTAAGCTGAAACAGGAAACCCCTTTTTCCACCTCCTATCCTCTTCATTTTCCCAGCCTTAGGACTTCGTCTGTTGGCTGTCTCAATTCCCATTTTCAGTTTTATTTTATTATTATTATTTTTTATATTATTATTTTTTTTATTATTTATTTGGGTTTTTCCTCTCTTTTCCCTTTCCTGTTTCATTACATTTCCAGCAACCTATCCTCCTCATTCTTTATTTTGTGTGTTTTATTTTATTTTTTATCATTATAATTAATTAATTTTAATTATTTTGATTCATTTTATTTTGGGCTGAAACAGGCGCGTAGCTATGGGTGGGCCTGGGTGGGCCACCTGTCATGTAGGCCCACCCACCTGCCTATCCAGTAAAGCCTATTAGTTATCCTAATGAGTAAATTATGTTGCAATTATACTTGACCTATAAAATAAAAAAAGTAAACTCTTGTTTGCTATTATAATAAGGAATAAGTTAATTTTGTAAATAGTAGTGCAATAAGTAGCACATTTCGAACAGCCTCCTCGCCCCTCCTACACCCCAGATCATAGAAATGAACACCAGGTTGGCTGACACGTAAGGAATAATGAGAGCTGCGCTGCTTCATTGTCTTAGAATGAAGGTCACGAAGACCTTCGGTGAGAACTGAGAAGACTTTATTACAGCTTGATGGTGTACCCTTTAACATTACCGTTGAGGATTCTGAACATGAGGTGTTGATTCAGCAGCTAAAAAAGAAAAGTCTTTGCCGATAACATTTGCGCCCATGAGCCTTCTGGTCTGAAAGCATTGTTGGTGAGTTGCTATTTTGAAGCAAATAAAATAGACTACGTCACTGACCAACTAAAACCTGCTCTTAAGTCAATGGAGCAATATTGCTTTTGTTATTTAATGAGTGCGTTAGTAATATTTAAAAAAAATTAATGCTACCCCACATAATTATTATATATGATGACTTTGTACCTGTGAATATGATGAGCTGAGAACCGTTTTTATGTTATGCTTAAATTTTAAAACACCCGGCGCTGTTCTAGTGCTGAAACGGCACGTTTGTAAATTATTGATCTCCTGTTCGTTACAAATAAACTATTTTTAAAGTACAAACCTTTTCTTGCATATTTGTAAATTATTCTTTGAGATTACACCGATCATGCTCTCCATACATTTACAACAATTAAAAGCCTGCTATTTTTACTTCCATGACTGAAAAAAAAAACGAATTTAAAAAGTTTAAATGAAGAATTTCGTTGCAAAACAATATAACTACGTTTTTAACATTTTTGTCAAATTATTATTATGTTATCTGGTTATTATTTTGTTTTTTGATATTTTGATACTTAGCTGTATTTTTTAAGTTATGAAGGTTTAAATCAAAACAAACCAACTGCAGTTGAATTGATATTAATTGGAATGCACAACCAAAAAACGATATTTCTGAAAAAAAGCGGAATTGTCTATTTTTGCAACGAAACTCTTCAAATACCAACAAATTAGGCTTCTA
This sequence comes from Misgurnus anguillicaudatus, assembly GCF_027580225.2. NCBI lineage: Eukaryota > Metazoa > Chordata > Actinopteri > Cypriniformes > Cobitidae > Misgurnus > Misgurnus anguillicaudatus. The sequence goes on from NW_027395283.1 coordinate 3,096,646, forward strand.
TTTAAAGTATTTTTAAAGTACAAAGCTTTTCTTGCATATTTGTAAAATATTCTTTGAGATAAGACTGATCATCTGGGCTATCAATACATTTACAGCAACGAAAAGACTGCTATTTTTACTTCCATGACTGAAAGAAAACAACTTTAACAAGTTTAAATGAAGAATTTCGTTGCAAAACAATATAACTACATTTTTAACATTTTTGTCAATTATTATGTTATCAGGTTATTATTTTGTTTTATAGTGATACTTAGCTGTATTTTTTAAGTTATGAAGGTTTAAATCAAAACAAACCAACTGCAGTTGAATTGATATTAATTTGGAATGCACAACCAAAAAACGAGATTTCTGAAAAAAGCGGAATTATATCTTTTTGCAACGAAACTTTTTAAATACCAACAAATTAGGCTTCTATTTAAAGTATTTTTAAAGTACAAAGCTTTTCTTGCATATTTGTAAAATATTCTTTGAGGTAAGACTGATCATCTGGGCTATCAATACATTTACAGCAATGAAAATCCTGCTATTTTTACTTCCATGACTGAAAGAAAATGACTTTAAAAAGTTTAAATGAAGAATTTCGTTGAAAAACAATATAACTACATTTTTAAAATTTTTGTCAAATTATTATTATGTTATCAGGTTATTTTTTTTGTTTTATAGTGATACTTAGCTGTATTTTTTAAGTTATGAAGGTTTAAATCAAAACAAACCAACTGCAGTTGAATAGATATTAATTGGAATGCACAACCAAAAAACGAGATTTCTGAAAAAAGCGGAATTATCTCTTTTTGCAACCAAACTCTTCAAATACCAACAAATTAGGCTACTATTTAAAGTATTTTTAAAATACAAAGCTTTTCTTGCATATTTGTAAAATATTATTTGAGATAAGACTGATCATCTGGGCTATCAATACATTTACAGCAATGAAAAGCCTGCTATGTTTACTTCCATGACTGAAAGAAAACGACTTTTAAAGGTTTTAATACCAAAAACTAACAATTTAATTACAAATACAAACAACTCAATTTTTTAATATCAATCTTAAACTGGTGGTCTTCTTTCTCTGCTTAGTTTTTTTTAGTTTACAAATTCTGCCAAAATATGGAATCGGGATGGCACCACCAACTGGCTTTTAAAGGAGATGAGACTCTTATTGGTTTATTGCACATTGCGCTTAGATTGTTAAAATAGGGCCCATACAGGCTTTTGTTCTTAATAAACGGTGATATATTGAAGCTGGTGTAGTTGTGTGTTTGTATATTTTGATAACAGATGCATTTTGGGTTAAGGCCCACCTGATTTTCTCTGGGGCCACCCACATTGTGAATCCTGGCTACGCTAGTGGGCTGAAAGAGCAAAACTGCACAAACCATTAGGAGGATTCATTAGTAATACGCTCGAATAACCAAATGTCCAAGGCGACCTATAGGTTTTAACAAAGCGACAAATTACTAAAATGTTTCCCTTATTTCCCCACACTGATTATCTGTGCCGCCGGAGAAAGGCCCTGATAATAAGCTCATAGCCCATATATATATATATTATTGCCGTAGCTCGCTGAACTGTGCGGACTCGCATTGGCTCTTTGTGTTTTCTCTTCTATCAGTGCGTCAACATGTCCAGATTACCAAGCCCTGTCAACCACTGGGACCAGCTAGAGGCCTGGCTCAGCGCTGTGACATCTGAACTCCTGCCCAACCTCGCCAATGAACTGCAACACCTGGAAAGAGAGCAACTCGATGGCACCCTGGACAAGTTCATAGCCCACGACCCAACGAGGAGCTACAGTCACAAGGATATAGCCAAGATCACAGGTGCCATCGCTCACAACCTCATCATCCAGCTAAAGCTGGGCGAAAGGAACATCGCCCAACTGGAACAGGATGCAGCAGCTCTACAGCTCCAAGCGGCAGAGGCACGGAGGAATCAGGAGGACGCGCAGAATCGTCTAGATCAGCTGACACAGGGATTAGAGATTCAACAACCATCAACGGAGGAGGAGCACTGGAGGCTAAAGGACAAGATTAGACAACTCCAAGAGGCCTTGTCAAAACTCCGCACAGACACAGAGCACAAGGAGCAACAGGAAAAGACAGCCAGAGAAGAGCTGTCTGGAAAGCTCCAGCAGGCTGAACATCTTCTGGTGAGAGCAAAGGCAGAACTGAAGGAACGTGATGCCAAGCTGAAGGCCTGTGAGAATCACCTGCGAGCGTCTCGAGATGAAGGTCGAGCTCTGGCTCAGCAACGAGACCAGGCTAGGGACGACCTTGACTCTGCCCAAAGAGAACTCATTTATGCATATAAACTGCAAGCTGAACAAGTAAGGGAAAAAGCAACCTTTCCCTTTCATTCAACCAGTGAGCCTGCACCCCCCCACTAAAGCTTTTCTGTTGAAAAGGGGAGCGGGAGCCCACTGTTAAAGACATCAGCCAGCATCCCCGAACCTCTCACTACCACATGGGGGTGGGGACAGACAAATTTCCCAAGGTCACCTGCAGACATGCCAGGCGTGGCACCCAAAGACCTCGACAAGCTGGCTAGAAATATCCCAACATTTACCCCAAACCCTTGAATTGACTTTTATTTGCAAACACTGCCAAATGTAACCACAAGAGACAAACTGTATCTGCTACGGGTTACTTCCAGTCATGAAGTGAGGAGTTTCCTTGACCGGCAGCCAGAAAACGTCAAGATGGATTACGAGCAGCTGCAAAAGGCTTTAATAGAAGAGTTTTCGGATCCAGAGGCAGAACAAGGACTTGTTACAGCGATGGACCTCAAACAGAGCCGAAACGAAACTCCACAGGCCTACTACAACAGACTCAGGCGAGCTTACTTTGGCTCACGGAATGAGCCAGGAATGGAAGAGGACTTTAACTTCAGGACCCTCTTCCTGCGAAATCTTCACTTCACAGTAAGCCAACACTTAGGGGTTATGGCCTGCCCTCGCACGATGACAACCAGGCAGCTGCGGGACTTGGCCCAGAAAGCTTATGGTAAACAAAGAGCGGCCTCTGAAAAGACTGTTAAAAACCCTGTCATTCTCCCTGTCTCTGAACTGTACCCTGAACTACCACTGGAGGGCGCACGACAACGCCACAGTGAAAGACCTTTCAACAGAGGGCCAAGAGGGTCAAGAGACTTTACAGCCAGCCAGGAATGGTACGGCCATGAAGGGGCTTGTCCCAAGCACCAAATGGGACACGCCGAGAGGTCATGGAGCCGGCCAAACTCATCAGACAACCAAAAGGGTGGTGGCTCATGGGAACCTGGCCGACGACCTAGAGGTAACCGTCCTGCACCTGGCAGATCAAATACTGGTAACAGTCAACAGAGAGATCAGTCTCGATACACACAGAGCAAGGCTAAGTCTGAGCTACCCCCGAAACAGAGGGACACAGACACGTTTGAGACAGCAGAGATTCTGAGAATATTGAAGGAGTTAATCCAAAAGAGGCCCCACAAGGAGGACCATGAAGACAAACCCGACTCCTTATTCATCCCACAAACCAAAGACTTTGGCATACAAACAATATCTCAAACACCAACCAACCAAAGCCTGCAAGTACCAGAGAGTGCTGTGTTAAGTGTCTCCTTCCCTACAGAGTCACAAGAAACCAGCCTCAACTGCCTTCCCATTAATACCACAGCCCCAGTACCAAGCCTCCTGGGAAACCTGATTGAAAGAGGAGTAGCCAAAAAGCTATATCTATCCATCACCTTGGAAAATGAGGTTGAACTAGAAGCCCTCGTCGACACCGGAGCTGACCTAACGCTGATGTCATCCCAGCTTTTCACCAGACTCCAGAACAGAGCTAAGGCCCAAAATCTGACCCTTAAACCCCAAAGGTGTATGGTGAATGTGCAGTCTTACAGCCAGACTGAAGTTCAACTGCAACAGGTGATTCCCATCCACCTGACGATCTGTCCTATGAGCATGATACACCCTGTGTACATCTCACCAATGGACTTTTTTTAGCAGTTTATCTGAAATCCTTAAACAACATGAAAGGAAAGAAGTTATACTTATGGGTGACTTTAATTTAAACTGGCTTGATAAATCACGTAGGAGAAAGCTTAAGGACATTGCAAAGACATTTAACATGGTACAAATGATAAACAAACCTACACGAATAACTAAATCTTCCCAAACATTATTAGATTTAGTTTTTACAAATATACCAGAAAGGATAACTAAAACATACAATCTTGTTACTGGCCTGTCAGACCATAATCTTACATTAGTTGCTAGAAAACTGACTAAATTACGGTATAGGGACCAAAACACAGTCAAAGGTAATCATACTATATCATTTATTCCAAAGAGGGAGCTAATACAAATTGAGAATGATATAAAATACACAAATTGGAGGGACACAGTTGAAAATAAATCCTGTGAGCAAGCATGCAATGAAATAATGTCAGCTCTTAAAGACATAATAGCAAGATATACAAAAATAATACCTAGAAAACCTAGAGCTAAACATAGATTGCCTTGGTTCAATAGTCATCTCTGGCAACTAATGAAAAAAAGAGATGCCTCTCTAAAACGCTTTTTAAAATCGGATTTACCCACTGATCATTTAATCTATAAAGGTTTAAGAAATAAGGTTACAATGCAGCTTAGGAAGGCTAAAGCATCCTTTTTTCTTGAAATCATCAAAGAAGCAAAAGGGAATAGTAAACAACTATGGAAGACTATTGATAAATTAACTGGCAAGGACAAGTCCAAGTATGAAAGTGTACAGCTCAAAATAAATAATGATATTATAAGTGACAGCCTAGAAATTGCAACAGAATTCAACAATTATTTTTTAGACTCAGTGGAAACATTGGGTAAAAATTTTATTAATAAGACTTTTAATTTCTCTGCAGTTATTAATAATGAGGGTTTTAATATGACACCCACAAATGATATAAAGGTTAATAAAATACTATCTACATTAACTAATAGTAAAGCTAAGGACATTTATGGTCTTGATACTGCTCTCTTAAAAACTCATAAAGATTTTTTAGCTGCTCCTTTAACTAATTTATTAAATAAATCTATTAATGAAAGTATCTTTCCAAGTATCTTAAAGCCTGCTATTGTGACCCCGGTGTATAAATCTGGTGACAAACAAGAGGTTTGCAATTATCGGCCTATTAGCATTCTACCAGTCATTTCAAAGGTTATTGAAAGAGAGGTAGCAGAACAATTAATTGCTCACCTTGACTCTAAGGCCTCATTGCATCCTATGCAATTTGGTTTTAGAAAAAAACATTCAACTGAAACGGCCTGCTGCTACTTCCTTGAACAAATTAAAACAAATTTAGATCAAGGTGGAGTGGTGGGTGCAGTTTTTTTGGATCTAAGCAAGGCTTTTGATACGGTCAACCATGAGATATTATTAAGCAAATTGGCACATTATAATCTTTCATTAAATACACAAAGTTGGTTTAAATCTTACTTGAGTGGACGACATCAGTGTGTCCGAATGAACAATGCATTATCTCCATTAAAAAGATGTACTATGGGGGTCCCGCAAGGGTCGATTTTAGGGCCGCTGCTTTTTTGTATATATATAAATGACCTTCCATTAGTATGTAATGATATTGATTTGGTGATGTATGCAGATGATACCGTGCTGTACACTCATGGGAAGAATGCTACAGAGGTTGCTTTAAAATTAACGAATGTAATGCATAAGGTTGTGGAATGGTTACATAGCTCATGTCTCACTTTGAATATTGAAAAGACTGTAACCATGTTTTTTAAAAATAGATGTAAACTTAAAGAATGCCCTGAGGTCTTAGCAAATGGGCATATAATTAAAAATGTGGACCAATTTAAATATCTGGGTGTTATCCTGGACTCAACTCTTACTTTTAAAAAACATGTAAAAAAATTGAGTAGTACACTTAAATTTAATCTTTTTAATTTCAGACATATAAGAAACTCTCTTACTATTGAGGCATCAACCACTTATTTAAATGCAATGATTGTTCCGCACTTTTTGTATTGTATGACAAGTTGGTCTCAAGCAAGTAAGACAGCATTGAGACCACTTGAAACGTTATATAAAACAGCCCTTAAGATCCATGATAAAAAAACACGTCAATATCACCACTGTAAAATAATGACTAAATACAATATCTTAAGTTTTGAAAATTTAATAATGTATTCAAATGTTTGTCTACTTTTTAAAATAATTCATACCGGTGTCGCTCCTCCACTAAAAAAAAGTATTGCACTCAACTCAGAAAAGAAAAGAGCTACTCGATCAGCCACTAGAGGAGAGTGCAATATTCCCAATCGTAGAACTTCTTTTGGTAAATCATCTTTCTCTTTTGTGGCTACAACTCAGTGGAATACTCTCCCCACACACCTTATTACTTCTACAAATCCATTCATCTTCTCGGGTTTGATAAAAGCTTGGTTACTGTCACAACAACACTGTACACAATTGTGATGTGTGTGTGTGTGTGTGTGTGTGTGTGTGTGTGTGTGTGTGTGTGTGTGTGTGTGTGTGTGTGTGTGTGTGTGTGTGATTGAAATTGGGATAGGTAAGGATTTATTGTATAATTTGTGTTTGGGTGGGATACATTTTTGGAGGGGGGGTACATTGAGAAAATGAAAGTATTCATTGTAAATTAAGAGTGATTGTGATGTAAATTTTATATCTTAATGTTTTTTATTTATATGGAATTTTATATTATTGTGTTATTGACCTGCCAAGGGACTACAGGCGGAAAATAGCACTTGTGCTACAACCTGGCACAAGGCATCTCTCCTTGTTCTTATACAAGGTTAATGTTAATTTTGTGCATTGTCCCTGCTTAAATAAAATGAAACTGAAACTGAAACTCATACCCTCTCCTCATTGGCAAAGACCTGCTAGACCGCTTTGAACCCTTAATGGACTTTAAACAGTTAAAAATTTGGGCTCAAGTGCGAGAACCTTTACCCTTTAAATCAGCCAGATCATCTGAGGTAAACTGCCAGGTCACACAGGTCATGGACGACCCCCCAGCCAGCCGCGGGAATTTCGTCTCAGACCTAAACTCCAAAAGTTCACTGCTCTGCACTCTGCATCCAGCCAAAGACTCAGAGCCATACCCAGGACTTGACGCACAAGTTCAACTAAATTTAAAAGATGCAGATGCCATGCAGGATGATGCAGATCATCAGAAACTACAAGCCTTTAACATTGCTACCCAAGCTATGTTAAACCACCTCTCAGACCCCTCCACCTACCCTATCACAAACTCTGACCTGTCTGCTGCTCCAACCCGCAAACGTCTCAACGATGTCAGGCACCTGCTGCGCATACAACACAACATCCTCGGGTATGTCCCTGATGACCGCACTACACCTGCGCTTGTGGTTCCTCAGGCCCATAGGGGGGTCATATTGATGTATGCGCATGACACAGCATGTGCCGGACACCACCGCACAAAAGCCACGTATGAAACACTGAAACAGGTGGCATACTGGCCTGGAATGCAGCAGGATGTAGCAGAATACATCAAGGGATGTCTGGTTTGCTGCCTGTTCCATCCGGCTAACCCAAACCACGGAGTACCACTGCAAAAAAGAGGTGTCAACTTCCCATGGTCAGACCTCCAGATAGACTGGGTTGGACCATTACCCAGGTCAACGAGGGGCAGCAAATACTTTCTCACGGTCATCTGCAAATTCACAAAGTTGGTAGAATGCCTTCCAGCACCCAATGACACCATCGAGACCACAGCACACACCACTCACCAGTACCTGGATGAACTTCATCTGGGAACGACCTTCGCTTTTCGAACGACTAAGATCTGGTACTGCAGTTTCGCTCAGCCAATTCAGACAGCTCACCGTCAGCTGTCAAAGAAATTTCTGCCACACTGGACAGGACCTCATGAGATTGTGGACAAACTCTCCCCCATTGCATACCAGATCAAGATGGGCAGGAGTCAGAAGGAACCAATTTCTAGATGGGTCCACCAGAACCAAGTCAAGAGACACTCAACATTGTGGCATGATAGTAAAGGGGGGACGAGCACTAACCAGGCCAAACTTCCTCCACACTGCCTCATCACTAGAACTCTGCCACCTAGGGAACAGCCACCAATGAAAAGAAAAAGAACTGTCCTGACCAAACAAGGACCTGTAGCGCTCGCCTATTGTTCTTTCTCTCTCTCCCTCTCTGGGGGATGGTCGCAACCTGAAATCGTGTCGCCGGGTCCCGCCTCAGGCATCGCCCTTAAAGAGCAACCTGGACTCCTGATCACGAACTGCAGAACACATAGCCAAAAAGTCTATGTCCGACTCGACCCCCGTGATGTCTACAGAGCACACTACACAGCATCAGCACCAGAAACCAGTTGGGCAGGGGAACGATTGGCACAGAACACTATGATTCGCGCAGAGGCTGACATCAAACACATGCTGTACCAACTTCAGAAGATGACTGTCACACAGGCAGGTCTTGGCGGACAAACCAAGCGTCACAAGCGGTTCCTGGGAACCCTACTCGGAGCCGCCGCAGCAGCCATTCCACCCTGCCTGGTACCCCTAAGCCTGGTACAGACCATTTTATCCTCTGCCACTGCAGGCCTAACAAAAACCCTGCAAGGCGCATCTGGCCTACTCCCTAGGTAGCGCAATCCCACTAAGCATAGCCCCTGAACAAGGCGAACTTGCTTTTCTGATAAACCTGCCAATCATCGAGTCACACAACATCTACAGACTCAAAGACATTGTCAATGTTGGCTTCTGGCAGGGAAACACCCACATCAGAATACGCACCCCCGACGTTGTGGCTTACCATGACAGCAATAAACAGCTGTACCTTGCACCAAACCTGCACATGTGCAGCCTCACTAAAGACATTCATTATCTCTGCCCCAGCAAACCTTTCCTTCAGGACAACACTGACGGCATCTGTGGGCTGCGGCCCATGAAGATTGACTCTCGTTGTCCTGCCTCAGCTAAACCACGAGCCGAGGTCACTAACACCCAAGCTGAGATCGTAGGCGACCAATGGCTGGTCAACACCCCAGCCAGCATGGCCACTTTGACCTACGACCAACACGACACAGCCACCCGCATCAGTCTACCAAACCAGACAATGTGGATCCAAGTTCCAAAAGGTGCGATTCTTCACATCGATGAACTCGCACTCTATCACCTTCCCAGTGAGGAGTACCACACCGAACTGGGATTTTCAACTTCCTTCAGGGACCACAACTTCACTTTAGACCCTGAATTGGAGATGAGGATTGCAGAAGGGGGGACCCAACTAATTGATGTCACGCCTGGACCGCCGCTGACACGGTACTGTGCCTCTCCACAGGAGTAGGATACGCCCTTACTCTTGGCTTCACTTTCATCCTGTACCGAAGAGTCAGCGGGATGCAGGAAACAGTGAACAAGTGCACAGCTGCCGTCCCTCGAGCCTTCAAGCGGAACCGTGGGAAGCAAGACACACAAGCCAAGCAAGAGCCCAACCTCATTGAAATCACCCCTCTGTCTGCACGCCGAAGCGCTGCAGAAAATTAAGATACACCTGCCATCCAGACCAAATGACCTGTCCAACCATCGCCTATTGAACCATCGCCCACCAAAGTCTCTCAAGACCCTGGTGGCCATGAAGGGGGGATATGTAGCAAATGGCTCGGAGTCAAATAGAGGCCATTGGGCATCTGGATTTCAACAGCCCTAAAATTGTGATAATTAGATAACCCTGTCTCCTCTATCACCTATCAAGGCTGTAAAGTGGGCGACAATTAAAACAAATGCCGTCGTAAAAGGAGGTTCAAAGGAATTCCATCAGAGCCGTTCGAACGAAGATTGCCAGAGACACAGCAGGGGGGCACAGACTATATGTCTGTGATGAAACCACATTTAAAGATCACAATGAGCTGTTTAAATGTATATTAGAGATCGACCGATATATCTGTTTTCCGATATTTTCCCCGATATTTGAGCATTTTCCGATGATCGAATATCGGGTTTGTAATATCAGATTGACCGATAAACGAGAGAATTGAGAATTGCGCGCTGGACGCATCTGAGGAGAAGAGCTCACAGCAGCAGCAGCGTGCACAGCAGATATGACGGCGGAGTGACGCGACGTACTTCATTAAAAGGACTTTGAGTAGACTCACTTTGCATCTGAGGCATTTATATCACATCTTATTTGTGCATTAATGTATGTTATTTTAAATAAGTATATATATTTAAAGCAATGTATGCAGTTTGTCCAAGAATAGAGACAAACTCACAAAATCACGTGCTGTTCACTTACCGGGGTTGAAGGCTGAAGCTTTTAACAAGATTTACCCTAAGTTATATTAAAATTTACCAGATAAACATTATTTTGCTAAAATAACTATATATATGTCTGTGGATATTAATTAATTATTTATTACCTCCGCAAGCGGTCACAGTTTGATACAGTTAATGCGTGAGTAAATGCATAGATAACAGCGCTGTCAACAGCCATTTCATAAGCTATAACAACAAAATATTAATTATTCTGACATCAAATAACATTACCAGTTAAGAAATTCAGTGATATATAAGGCATAAAAAAAAAAGTTTGGTTCTGGTTGGTTGTCAGTTTAGGTGATGGGTCGGTAGGGATTTTATTTTATTTTTTATTTTTTTTCAGTGGCAGCAAGGGATAGGTAGGAAATTGTTACATTTTTAAATTGAATAGCGGATATATGAGGTGACTTTGGCTATATTGCGTGTTTGTCTCACGCAGCGCAGCACATCAGCGAGTAAAACGAGTTTATACTTGCGTTTGGCTCTTTGTGATGCGGTGCGAAGTTTTTTGAAGTTTTTTGCATTAACTTTTTTGCTCACCAGCCAAAGTGGCTAGTTTTTCAAAGTTACTAGCCACTCAGCATTTTCACTGGCCAAATTTTTGTTGCTGGTAAAATCAATTTTATATGATTTAACTTGACTTTGGCATCCTAAAATGACTTTAATTCGAGCAAATTTACTTGCTAAATTAAATGCAGACTGAATTTCAAATGCAGTCTGACTACCCAAATTAAGACAACATTTATTAGCTGGTATATAGCTGGTATATCAGTATAGATCATATCATATATTTAGGTGCATGAAAAACATGCTAGTAAGTAAGGCATAAATAGATTAACTTTGAATGAATATATTAAAAGTAGAGCAGGGGTGTAGAAGAAACACTAATTCTAAACTGAAAAGATAAACACAAAAACCATCGACAACCACTTTAAATATTTATTAACAACAGCAGTAAATACTGTCAAGAAATGTACATTAATTTTACTGTCAGCTAGTTTATGCATTTGTATTTTATAAGCTTGATCATGGTTACTGATAAAAGTGATTTAAGACTTTTTAATGACAAATGTTGAGAGGGCATTATTGTAACATTAAAATGATGCGCAAACCTCTCTGCGGGTTTTCTTTGATTTCGTGTGCATTTAGGTATGCGCTGAATTTCTCTTCGCTCATGCCCTGAGAGTTTGCACGCAATTTATATCTAATCAATCACTTCCATGCAATTGTTTTATCTTTCCCGAAGTGTGTATGCGCTCAGACTGCGTCCTCTTGTGCATTCGCAAATCCATCAGCTCTTGCGCGGTCTCTGGAAGGTGACGCTTTGGTCCGCAACGCCCCGCTGATCGCGTGCGCGTCTCTCAACAAACGGTCTCTTTGCGTTGCGCTGGGTGCAGAGTGCTCATGGAAGTTGTCGCATTGCGTATTGTTTATCATTTCGCATAACTTTTAAGAAAACTACAATTAAAAAATTATATTCAACCTGGCAAAGTGGCTAGTGGGATTGGCTGTCTTACCCGCCACGGCCGAAATCTACCCGCATTTGGCGTGTGTTAATGTCAAGCCCTGGTCATAACACCATAAATTCAAATATTATAATTCACTTTCTGACCGCAAAAATGAGCCTTGGTTTGTCCTCTCTGGAAGAGAAAAGCCCACTTGCATATCGTTGTTCAGCTCATCGTTTTTGGTCTGTAAGTTACAACTTTCGGCGGGCGCAAAAGATTACGTTGCTGTGCACGAAAAAGCATCTCGAATGCACACCAAAAGTTACCAGTGCTTTTGTAAGTGACGACAACGATGTGTGAACGATTGTGTTAACGACCGTATAGCTGCCTTGTTTTTAGCATTGGTAGAGGACGTTGCATCGCGTGCTTTACAAAAACGGTGCTGTACTAAAAGGTAAATTATAGTTCGCCTCAAAGTTTTTGTGTATTTATTTAATGTGTATTATTTCTTCCCCAAGCTCATAAAATAAATTTGGGTCGCACATAAATTGGCAGGGTCAGTCGGAAACCGGAACCAAACAAATTTTTTTCTTATGCCTAAGCCGTTTTGTTTGTTACTTTCCTGAATGTAGTATTTCAGTCAGTGATATTATTTGTAAAACCTCTTTGCCAACTACTTGTTGGACTGCTGAAGGCTACATGTTGCTGGTCAAAACAACCATATTATTCCAAAAAAGGCATTTAATCCACCTGTTTTACTCTATAAACTATGTATAACAAGCAGCCAACTCCGCTATAGTTTTCTCTCTCTCCCGCTCCCAACCGCAGGCAAACTTTGGATCAGTCCATTTCTGACGAAATGATAGGGGTGTTTGGAATAGTCCATGTATTGGGAATATAGTTTCTACATTATTCATTAAATTAATATTATTCTTCACTCTTTCAGACCCCTCTATTTATTACTTTGTATGCAAAGAGGGAGTGATTGTGATGATGATTATTATTATAAGGGTTTGTTCAGTTCAGTAGTGTTGTAGTAATTATTATGTCAAAAACAGAAGTATAACAGTAAATAAAAATCGGTTTAGCATATCGTTTATCGGGCACATAAGCATCCAAATATTTGTTATTGGCATCGGTTTAAAAAAATGAGTATCGGTCGATCTCCAATGTATATATATATATGTTATATCCCTTTACTGCATGATCTTGTATGTGTGATGTAACTGTGTGTTAACACTTTAGTTAGATTTTGTTCACTGTAGCATGGTTCATATCTTAGGTATGAAATTATTATTCAACGTGATCTTAAACCCATGTCTTGTCTAGTATCAAATTAATTTACTCTTTATTTCCTAATCATTTCTATGTATCATATTACCATAAGCCGCATCAATGTCATTTAATATCGATTTGAAGAGTTATGGAAACAAACTTTTATCATTATGCAATTACGCAAATGTGATGTCTGAAAGAACAAAGGCTTGTTTCCCCGCGCGATCGAACACTTCGCACATTGGTCATTCACCTAAAATGGGCTGGGCGCGTGAAAGGTCATAACGGCCTATCGCCAAGCCATCATCGGTCATTGCTCAATTGCTCAGTTCGCTCAATCTCTCAATCGCTGATTCGCTCAGTATCTCAGTCAGTGGCTTAGTTCACCCATGAGCGCTCAATCGCCCCGGTTACTCAGGTAACCTGCCAGCGCAGTTTGGAAACTCGCTGAGACTCACCCGGAGTCCCTCGGATTCATCATCTTTTCTCTGAGCCCTGTCCTGTCTCTTCGGGACAGTCTTTCCTGGCTTTGCGCTAGAGTTCGGAAAACCCCGCGGACCAATCCGCCCTACGAAACAACTTAACGGACTTCCATCTTAAACGAACACACCTGGATTCTCTCTCTCTCTCCTTGCTCGCACCGCGAGCATAAGAAACTTCGCACCGCATCACAAAGAGCCAAACGCAAGTATAAACTCGTTTTACTCGCTGATGTTCAAGCTTTACCCCTTATGAAAATTAAGGCGATCCTTAGAGATTATCCGATGGTTTGTGCAGATGTTAAGCAATAGTGCTTTGCCAATCTTTTACTCTCTCTCTCTAGCTTTTTCAATCTTTTCTTTCTCATCTATGTTTTATGTTATTGTATGTGTGTATGTTTAGTTAGTCGTTATGTGTACTTCATTTTATAGTTAATAAACCGGTTTGCATTTTCACAATTGAATTGTTTCTGTGTTCAATGCTCATGAAAGTAAAGTCACTATTTCTGCCTTTTGATCCAGGTACACGCTGCGAGTAGCACTGTATATCAGTGAGAAGGTTAATTTTAAAGGCCATGAAATTAACATTTCTTAGACGTTAATATACGATTATGGATATATGTCTTCGGTGGACGAACATATTAATTAATTGTTATTATTAATTCTGCTACGCCAGGTAAAACCTGATAAACTTGTATAATTAATTACAGTTAATTATACATAATATTCCCTTTTGAGCTAAAATCTAAGATTCCCTTGGGAATCCCCGTAGTGTTTCGGTCGGAGGTTCATAGTGTTTCAAATAATGTTATTTCCCTCCTCCCGCTGAAATTCGCTACATATGTGTGTCGTCTTCATTTCTCCTCCATCTCCGTTTAAGAGAGACACGTCCCAGCCGGTTGTTCTGGTAATATTTCATAAAGTTTGCGCCCACTGCGCTTAAAAATTGACTGTTTTGCAGAAGTGCTTGTAGCCATTTGCATATGTTAGTTAATGTTCTCGTGTTTTTGTGTGTTGATGTACCAGGTATAGGGCCCTATCTTGCACCCAGCGCAATTGACTTTGTCAGTGACGCATGTATCATTTAGTATTTTGCACTGGCGCACAGCGGGTTTTTCCCTCCACAGACGCACGTCGGCAAACTAGGGAATGAACTTGCGCTCCCTCGGCGGTTCAGCGCAAAAAAGGAGGCGTGCTCCGGCGCAAACCATCTCTTATGCTATTTTGCAGTTTCAAAAAACAATTGCGCTACTAACCAAAAAAAACTAGTCTAAAGTCAGTGGCGTGTTGCGCATGGTTCATTATGCTATTTTAAGGGCGCATGCTTGACCATAATGTATAGCGTGCACAACGCGCATTGCTTATCTAATCTGCACAGATGCAACAGTTATTTTTGCAAATCATAAATTGTTACAATAAAAAATATAAGATAAGGGAAATCATAAATTGTTACAATAAAAAATATTAATACATGAGATAAGGGAAATCATTGTGGTGAGCATTGTGGTGATCGTTTTTATTTATTTTGTATGGCAGCGTTAAACAATTATCATGCAAATAACGATTAAAATATTTTCATAAGTTTGTTGTGTGGCTGTATTACGTTTATTTTATCTAAATAATAATTAAAATGTTTTCATAAGAAACCTTCATGTATGTGAACTTGATTTGTAAGTGTACTTTGGGGTTGGACCTTCTTGTGTCCGATTTCAAAGCCCCCAAACCCTTTCAGCGGTGAGGGTGGACGCAGCGATGTCCTCCTGTGTGCCCAACGTGCCCGATTTATGCTGGCAAGCTTGGGATCCCCCCGTCTCCTGACATCATTGTAGTGCTTGGTGCAGCTGATGAGACAATTGTGGCTATTTCCTCTCACGCCTGTTTAACCGACGCTGATTTGGGTGGGTTTCTCCCATCCCCATACAAAACAACTTCTCTGTCTTTGACTGCTCTTACAAGAACGTGGGTCTCCTCGGCTGTGAACCGCTCCTGGCGTGCGCCTGTCAAATCCGTCATAAAAATAGCAACCCGCCATGGAACTTGCGCCCTTGCGTTTAAAGGGAATGTTGGATAGCGTTCTGATTGGTTTATTTGACGTTACGCCCAAACCACACCTATGAATAATGAACCTACTTCAGACCAACCCCTTATTGATTTGCGCCCGGCGCAAGACTTATTTCTCCCGCTGGGAAAATAGCAACAGCGCCCAAGATCCGCCCACAAAGTCACTTGCGCTTTGCGCTTCGGACTTGCGTTTCAGATCGTTAAAATAGGGCCCCATAATCTCGATAGCACCCTTACGAAAATTAATCATGGTTTTATTGTGGTAAAAGTGTAGTAACCAAGGTTTTTTGTTGTATTGATTACTATCAGCAAAACTATGGTTTTTGAAAACCATAGTTTTCAAAACAATAGTTATTTTGTAAAAGTGTAGTAACCAAGTTTTTTTGTTGTATTGATTACTATCAGCTTAACTATGGTTTTTGAAAACCATAGTTTTCAAAACAATAGTTATTTTGTGGTTACCATGGTTTTACTACAGTAACCATTTTTTTAACTGTAGAAAAACAATGGTTAATTTTCGTAAGGGCAGGTGAAGTGATACCTTGATTTATACTGTTAATTTTATTTTAACCCCTTTCCTGATGTTTTTCTGAACCTTATACTTCTCATGTTTGCAGATAATGCATTGTACTGGAAGCAGGTGTGGGGCCTGCTTGGATGTGTAAAGACCATGGGCTTAAGACCTCAGAGCATGTGTGTTTACTGGAGTTGCCTCGCCATCCTCTGCCTCTACGACTAAAAATATGCAAAACAATAGGTTTAGATTCTGCACATCACTGATTGAAGAAAGATGATTTGTAACTTTCAGCTGTGAAAAACTCATGCTACATATGAAGAGTTTTGTTGCAAAACGAGATAACCACCGTTTTTTAAATTCTTTTTAAAATCTCGTTTTTTGGTTGTGCATTCCAATTAATTTCAATGCAACTGCAGTTGGTTTGTATTGATTTAAACCTTCATAACTTAAAAAATACAGCTAAGTAGCACCATAAAACAAAATAACAAAATAATAACACGATAACATAATAATAAACATGTTTTGACAAAAATGTTAAAAAATGGATTTATCTCGTTTTGCAACGAAACTCTTCATATATTGGTTCCACCTGTTCCCTTAAGATGGGTGATAAACCAGTTTCACATCGTTTAGGGGTCTCGTTTATAAAACTGTGCGTAGGATCCTTACTAATGGTGCTTTTCCATTGCATAGTACCCCACAGTTTGGTTTAGTTTGGGTCGGGCAGCTTACTTTTGGGAGCTTTTCCATTAGGTGCAGAACGTGGTACCAGATACTTTATTTCGTACCACCTCGGTTGGGGTTCCAAGAGATCCAAAACATCCACATGTTGCGAACACGCAACGCACGTGCGCATAATATGTGTATATTCAACTTAAATGAGGCTCAGCAGAGCGCGTCGACTGACGACGCCACCGGTGTTTCTACAGAAGTTGTCATGTGATACAGAGGAAGTGATAAACATGATCTGCAAACATATTTGTGGTGGTCAATTTTGATTTTGTGGTGGACTGAGAAA
This sequence comes from Misgurnus anguillicaudatus, assembly GCF_027580225.2. Classification (NCBI taxonomy): domain Eukaryota; kingdom Metazoa; phylum Chordata; class Actinopteri; order Cypriniformes; family Cobitidae; genus Misgurnus; species Misgurnus anguillicaudatus. The sequence goes on from NW_027395283.1 coordinate 3,113,750, forward strand.
TAAATGAATGTATGGGGATGTTTAGCATTCAAACAACGCTCTCAGACAGCGCAAATATAACGACACGCCTATAACCCACTGTGAAGTGTTAATAAACTCGATGGAAAAGCTAACCAAGCCAAACTGAGGTGAGCTGACCCGACCCAAACTAAACTAAACCGTGGGGTACTATGCAATGGAAAAGCGCCATAAAAGTCTACGTACGCACAAAAGGCAAAAATGGCATAAGCCAAAAAAAAATATTAAGACTTATAAAACAAAGCACTGTTCCCTTTATGAATCACAGATCACCTGCAAGTGTTCATACATGAATCATCCTCAGGTCCCACCCTGCAAGCCTATCTCCCATTAAGTTTTATTTTTTTATAGATCACAACCTTTGCGTGGGAACTGGTGTTCATTTCCCGCCCCGTTTTGTGCGTACGCCAGTTCCACGCAAAGGTTGTGAACTATAAAAAACAAACTTAAAGGATTAGTCCATTTTCTTAAAAGAAAAATCCAGATAATTTACTCACCACCATGTCATCCAAAATGTTGATGTCTTTCTTTGTTTAGTCAAGAAGAAATTATGTTTTTTGAGGAAAACATTGCAGGATTTTTCTAATTTTAATGGACTGTAATAGAACCCAACATTTAATACTTAACTCAACACATAACAGTTTTTTTCAACGGAGTTTCAAAAGACTATAAACAATCCCAAACGAGGCATAAGGGTCTTATCTAGCACAACGATTGTCATTTTTGACAATAAAAATGACAAATATACACTTTTAAAGCACAACTTCTCGTCTAGATCTGGTCGTGATGTGCTAGCGTGACCCGACGCAATACGTCATGACGTCAAGAGGTCACAGAGGACGAACGCGAAACTCCGCCCCAGTGTTTACATGTGTTGAGAAAGAGGACCGTTCCGACGTTGTTGTATGTCAACTGATACTAATTAATGTCTTTGTGGCAGTTTGTTGTTTACAATGGTCCGCAAATGTGCGTTTTATATATGTAACACGTGACCTCCCTACGTCACTACGCATTTACGTTAGGTTGTGCTGGACCGGACCAAGACAAAAGTTGTGGTTTAAAAGTACATATTTTTATTTTTCTTGTCAAAAATGACAATCATTTCCCTAGATAAGACCCTTATGCCTCGTTTGGGATTATTTATAGTCCTTTGAAACTCTGTTGAAAAAAACTGTTAAGTGTTGAGTTAAGTGTTAAATGTTGGGTTCTATTAAAGTCCATTAAAATTAGAAAAATCCTGCAATGTTTTCCTCAAAAAACATAATTTCTTCCTGACTGAACAAAGAAAGACATCAACATTTTGGATGACATGGTGGTGAGTAAATTATCTGGATTTTTCTTTTAAGAAAATGGACTAATCCTTTAATGGGAGATGTGCTTGCAGGGTGGGACCTGAGAATGATTCATGTACAGTGTTGGGCAAGTTCCTTCCAAAGTGTAATACATTATATATTACAAATTACTGTCATTTGAAAGTAATTAGTTACATTACAATATTACTGTCTCTGAACTGTAATGAGTTACACTACTTTTGCGTTACTTTTGAGTTACTTTCATCAAAAGAACAGAAGTATGACTAGGCATTATAAAATGTTAAAATGTAGTTTGTTGCTGCTTATAAATCTAGAAGTTATGTGTTGGCCCTCGAGCTTTGAATAGGCACAGTGAAGACTTATGGCAAAATACAATAACTATCACTGTCAGAATCATAAACATAGACAAATGATCTGGTAAAAGTCTGGTAAATTATGGTACACATACCAAACACAATAGAGCTAGAGCACACTATAATGCAACCTATAACATGGCAAGACACGCAACCTCTTTTCATTTCTATTCTATAATTCACTTTTAATTCAGATTCACAGCACAAACCTGGCATGCACTGGGTTAACACAACTTATCAAAAATTGCTATTGGAGGATCAGACCTCAAGGAATACAGCTCATTTCAGTCCAATATAAGGATTACATGTAGGCTAATATATCATTGCTTAATAAAACAGACAAACAGAGGAACACTGCTTTTTGCCAAACAATGAATATGCTCCTATACAAAGGCTGGTAAAAACTTTAAACAGTGATGTTTAAATGTACTAAATTATATTTAGATAACATTAGTGAAGACTTAAACAAGGTTATGTTGTAGTTTAGGTTGCTGTTTGTAATAAAACTGTAGATAGCATAGGAATAGCAATCTATTATGTATATGGACTGTAATCATAGCAAAGCTTACCTTGTCATTGCTGGTGTGATATGGATTTTACTGGCAACATTTGTAAAAGTCTCTTTACTTCTGAGGTTCAAGCAGCACAGGAGACCGATAGAAAAACTTTCTGTTGCTTTTACTTAGTGCTCTTATTCGCAAAATGATGCGTGTGCGGCGCTACCGGACCTGATTGCGACCACTTTAGTCAATGATTACAGCCGCGGACTTCCACATGTCTATATTTGACGCGCACCGCGTCCAAATCGCATTTCAAATACAAAGTTAAAGTAAAAATGAACATGTTGCATACAGCACGTGGAAACAGACATATGCTGCGTCCCATACCGCCTACTTCTCATACTCTTTGCCTACTATATAGTATGGAAGTAGTGCTTTTCGCCCACTATATAATGAATGTGTGATGAATGTGCCTTTAATGGGGGCTGGGGTACATGATGCCTAGTGCTAGCCACAGTGATGGTGGTCAGAGTGATGTCATACAACTCACAAGGCTTGCGCCTAGGACAGACTGCTGGGGACAGAGCACGTCGTGTTATTGTTGACCAGCTACTGGAGACCACAGATATTCTCTGCTTGCAAGAGACATTTTTAGCTAAACAGGACCTTGATAAACTCAATTCTATACACATTGATTTCCATGGAGCAGGAGAGTCCACAACGGATTTAAGCACTAGAATGGTACGTGGTAGAATACCTGGAGGTGTGGCCATTCTTTGGCGCAAGAAATATGACCCAATTATCAGTATTATCAGATTAGAGGTGGACTGGTGTATTGCAATTAAAGTTATGCATGATATGAATGTTTTTATTATTTTAAACGTTTATACTCCATATGACTGCTATAAAAATGAAGATGAATATATGAACAGATTGGCATTTTTAAACTCTTATATTAAGGAATGTACATATGCAAATATATTTGTGATGGGTGATTTAAATGCAGACATCTCTGATGACAAATCTCTCTTTGGTCAGCATTTGATGCAGTTCTGTCATGACAGTAAACTGTTTTTTTCCAGCAAGAAATTTCTGCCTGTAGATAGTTATACTTACATCAGTGAAGCATGGCACACAACATCTTGGCTGGATCATGTAATCTGTACAGCTGATGCCCATGATAGTCTGGAGACAGTGGAAATTATGTATGGGTTGACTACTACTGATCACTTACCTGTCTCTATGACAATAAATGTTGATAACCTACCTGGTTGCAGCAGATCGACAGTAGATGGCGCCAATGGGGTCAAAGTGAATTGGGCTAAACAATCTAAAGAGGATGTCATGTTGTATTGTGAGAGAACAGATGTTCTCTTAAGGGAAGTACAGCTACCCATGAATGCTATTTTATAATAATAATAATAATAATAATAATAATAATAATAAATAAATTTAATTTATAATGCACTTTATATTTAGAAAAATCTCAAAGTGCTACAGGATAATAATAAATAAGAGACAATAAAACAAGAAGAACATAGCGAGTCAGTTAAAAGCTCTATTAAAGAGGTGAGTTTTGAGGCCACGTTTAAAAACATCCACAGACTGTGGTGTCCTCAGGTGGTCGGGGAGAGCATTCCACAGCCTAGGAGCTACTGAAGAAAAGGCCCGATCTCCCATAGTCCGAAGCTTTGTCTTGGGCTGACTGTACCAGATCTGAGGGCACGAGTGGAGGTCTGCAAGGTAAGTAGTTCTTTGAGGTAGGGGGGGGGGGCTTCACCATAGATGCATTGGTGGGTAAGGAGGGAGATTTTGTAGTCAATCCTCTGAGACACAGGAAGCCAGTGTAGTGATTTGAGAATGGGGGTGATGTGTTCGTGCTTCCGCACCCTCATCAGGATCCTGGCGGCACTGTTCTGGATGTACTGCAACTTTTGAAAGTTTTTTCCAGAGATCCCAATGAGCAGTGCATTGCAGTAATCCAGCCTGGAGGAGATAAAGGCATGGACAAGTTTTTCAGCATCAGAGAAATTGAGAATAGGGCGTAGTTTGGCATCATCCTAAGATGGAAAAAGGAGGTCTTGTATAGATGCTTGATGTGAGAATCAAATGACAAATGGGGGTCCATTTTAACACCAAGATTAGTAACAGATGTTTGAAGTCGAATGTTTTGTCCAGAGAAAGTGATGCTGTTTATGCCTGATAGTCGCACCTGATGTGGAGTGCCCACAAAGATGGCTTCAGTTTTCGAGCTGTTAAGCTGAAGAAAATTTTGCCTCATCCAAGCCTCTATCTCCTCCAGGCAGGTTGTCAGAGTGGATGTTGTGGCGGCAGTGGGGGAAGTTTGATTTGTCCTGATGTATAATTGGGTATCATCGGCATAACAGTGGAAGGAAATGCCATGTCGGTTTATGATATGACCAAGGGGGAGTATGTAAAGAATAAACAGGGTGGGGCTGAGCATGGAGCCTTGGGGGACACCACAGGTGACATTGTGGGGCAGAGATTTCACCTTTCCTAGGGCGACATACTCTGTTCTCCCTGTGAGGTATGAAGAGAAGCACTCAAGGGCAGAGTCAGAGACAACGATCACAGAGTTTAGGCGGTAAAGGAGCATGTTGTGGTCTACAGTGTCAAATGCTGCAGTCAAGTCCAGAAGTACCAGAATAGATGGAAAGCCGTCGTCCGCAGCCATCAGCAGGTCGTTTGTGACTCTGACTAGTGCTGTCTCTGTACAAATATTAACTGTAATGATGATACTCACTGTAATGATCTATGTGAAATGTACAATAGTATAGTGAGTGCTATATGTGACCCGTCACGGAAACCAGGGACACAAGTCGGCAGCACAAGTTTCGAGAAAATGAGAAACAACGTTTTTTTTTCAAAATTTGTGATTTTCGTTTTACTGCAGAATCTGTTAGTTGAGATCACGAAGAAGCCTCTCCATGTTTGAGATAGCAGTTTATGTATATTTAAAAGCGTACATTTTGCGGTTAAAATAGGCTTGTTTTCCGGAGATTCTAGCGTGCAGCGGGGGGCGTCATTGTCTGTGTGTATATTTACATACTGTATAAGCTTGTGTTTTCGCCTCCGCCCCCAAAGGGAACAGCGTGACTACTGAATAAGGAAAGTTCGCCCAAAACTGAAAATAATGTCCTTAATGACTTACCATTATGTCGTTCTAAACTCGGAAGACCTCCGTTCATCTTCGGAACACAGTTTAAGATGTTTTAACATTAGATTTAGTCCGAGAGCTTTCTGTCTCCTCCATTGAAAATCTATGTACGGTTTCCATGTCCAGAAAGGTAATAAAAACATTATCAAAGTAGTCCATGTGACATCAGTGGGTCAGTAAAATTGTGTTGATGCATCGAAAATACAGTTTGGTCCAAAAATAGCAAGAATTACGACTTTATTCAGCATTAGGTGTGTTCGACATCGGCTGTGGCTGGATGTAACCGATCGGCGAGATTAGCCGCGTGCAGGTGGGGAGAAGCTGAAAACGGAGACGTGAAGTCGGACGCGCTGTGCTTCCCGTAGTTTGCTGCATTTACGTCAGGCATGGCTGATCACGTGCCGTTTGCTTGCTTAATCGCATTAAACATGATTTGTAAGATGTAAACTACATAAAAAGTGAATTATACTGTTTTGAATGTCCGTGTATGAGAATGAGGGGAACTGAAGAGGCTTACAGCATCTGTTTTTACAAGAATAAAGTTTAACATAAGCATGTATTATTTAAATACCAATGTTGTGGGGTCTACGTTTTTTATCCATTTTATTTAGATGAACATGACACAATATAACATCGCGACTACATGAAAATAGCTTTAACTGTTATAAAAAATACAGATTTGTGAGCATTTGTGGAACTGAGGGCGTGAAAAGAAACACGAAACACACGTGATTGTTGTCATGTGGTAAATCCGACCAATCGTGAAACATCTGTGTCGTCATTACAGCCCGTGCAGCTCCTCTTCGCAAGCTGCGCTGGCTGACTCCGGCGGCTGATCTCGAATCGCTCTCGCGGTACTTAAAAACCACATGACACAGTCACGTGCCTGCAGCGCCAGCTTAAGTCGGACAAAATTACTAACCGGAATGCACTGCTTCAAGTCAGCCACCGATCGGTCTGCGCAGCGCCGCATGAAGTCGAACACACCTATTAGGTGTGTTCGAGATCATCCGGCGCTGCGCAGACCGATCGGCGAGGTTTGCCGCTTGCAGTCGAGGGAGGAACTGAAGACGGAGCCGTCAAGCCGGACACCTGCTGCTTGCCGTAGTGACGTGTGCGCCGTGTTTCCTTGTTTATAATCGCAAATGAAGTGAATTAGATGCTGAATTTGATAAAAACAAACCTTTCAATAGAAAGTTGCAACCAGAAACATTTTATATCGAATATTTTAATTGCTGCTTAAACTGTATACCCGAAAATAACGGGAAACAAGCCTATATTATTAAAATACCAAGAGTTTGTTATTTTCATTTTTATTTTATTACACGACACAATATAAAATATTTTAGGGTATTAAAGTGTTTTTGCTGTTTTAAAACATGAATTTATAATGTTTATTAGTGAAACTAAAGGTTGGATCAAACTTGAAACGCACGTGATAGTTGTCATCAATGAGGCGACCAATCAAGTAAAGCTGTTACGTCATCACAACTCCGGGCAGCCGCTCTGGAGAAGCTGCACCGGCTGAGCCAGCCGGCTACTCTCGAAACGCTCTCGCGGTACTTAAAAACCATATGACACAGTCACGTGCCTGCAGCGCCAGCTGAAGTCGGACAAAAGTACTAACCAAAATGCACTGCTTCAAGTCAGCCGCCGATCGGTCTGCGCAGCGCCGCATGAAGTCGAACACACCTACTGTCTTCTCTTCCGGCTCGAGCGTGAAGTCACGTGACTGTAGTGACGTGGCTGCTCTGTCCCTTAGACATGTTTGCTGAGTTTTTTTTTCAAACTTATAGCGTGCGTCTCCACAGACTGTAAATGAAGCTCGGGCGCACAAAACAAAAGAAATATAAAAGAAGCTGGGGCGGAACAAATGTGACCAGTCACGGAAAGTAGGGACACAAGTCGGATCTGGGGCATTTTGAGTTATTCATAGATTCTGAAAGTGCAGATTCTAAGCTTTCCAACGATGTGTAACATGGAAATCTGATAAGATTTGGAGAAGTTGTGGCCATTTGAATGTAACACATTCAAGAAAGAGAATGCTGAGAAATTTGAGAAAGAAAAAAGTTAACACTTTCCCTTTTCCCTGGCTGGAGAGACAATAGGGCTCATTTACATCTCATTTAGCTAAGCCATACCCCCTGTAAAGCCGTTTTGAGATACAGAGATTCTACCATCATATGTAGTATTTTATTACAGAAGTCCGAATGACAAAACGCAAAAATAAACAGGACTTTTAACGTTACCTTTGCGGGGATCACAAGTCGAATCCAGTCTGTTTCAGATGTGTGAATCATCCAATGATTTTTGTCCACAAATGCGTATAATCCGTGAAATATAGATATATAGTCTATTTCGCATGAACTTCTGGTAATACAATATAATATACAATCTGAGGACTATTTACATCGTAACATGTAAGGGTATATCAGATTACACTTCGGTATTTACGTTCCGTTAAACACATGAACCCGCCTTAAAAGTTTGTATTTAAAATAATAGATAATCCAAAAACAGCACCGTCGAAAACGTGAAGTCCTTAAGAGATGCTACCAATCGCTCGCTCGTTCCTCCATCAGCCAATGACTTCATGGAAAATATTGATAGACAAAACATGTAGCCAATTATATAAAGAATACAACGATCTCTTTGTGTAACTTCTGTGTGTTTGGACAAATAACAGTCAGCCGCATCACTGACTTTATGGGGCGCCGCAGTCGGATGACGTCAGAGTACCGCGAGAGCGAGTCGAAATTAAACTACTCCGTAAGATTTCTTAAAGAGCTCTCGCGGTACTTTGACGTCATCCGACTGCGGCGCCCCATAAAGTCAGTGATGCGGCTGACTGTTATTTGGCCAAACACACAGAAGTTACACAGAGATCGTTGTATTCTTTATATAATTGGCTACATGTTTTGTCTATCAATATTTTCCATGAAGTCATTGGCTGATGGAGGAACGAGCGAGCGATTGGTAACATCTCTTAAGGACTTCACGTTTTCGACGGTGCTGTTTTTGGATTATCTATTATTTTAAATACAAACTTTGAAGGCGGGTTCATGTGTTTAACGGAACGTAAATACCGAAGTGTAATCTGATATACCCTTACATGTTACGATGTAAATAGTCCTCAGATTGTATATTATATTGTATTACCAGAAGTTCATGCGAAATAGACTATATATCTATATTTCACGGATTATACGCATTTGTGGACAAAAATCATTGGATGATTCACACATCTGAAACGGACTGGATTCGACTTGTGATCCCCGCAAAGGTAACGTTAAAAGTCCTGTTTATTTTTGCATTTTGTCATTCGGACTTCTGTAATAAAATACTACATATGATGGTAGAACCTCTGTATCTCAAAACGGCTTTACAGGGGGTATGGCTTAGCTAAATGAGATGTAAATGAGCCCTATTGTCTCTCCAGCCAGGGAAAAGGGAAAGTGTTAACTTTTTTCTTTCTCAAATTTCTCAGCATTCTCTTTCTCGAATGTGTTACATTCAAATGGCCACAACTTCTCCAAATCTTCTCAGATTTCCATGTGTTACACATCGTTGGAAAGCTTAGAATCTGCACTTTCAGAATCTATGAATAACTCAAAATGCCCCAGATCCGACATGTGTCCCTACTTTCCGTGACTGGTCACATATATGAGGCCAGTAGACCTCTACACACTCACCCCAGAAAGGCTAAGAAAACCAAGCCTGGTTGGACAAAGTATGTAGCTGCCCATCAGGAAGCCGCTAAGACAGCTCATAGAGCCTGGGTTATAGCCGGTCGACCCAGACAGGGGCCAGAATTAGAGCATAAGAAACTTACAAATGCTAGATATAAATATGCAGTGCGCTTTGTTGGGAAGCATGAGCAAGCCTTAAGAGCTCATTCTATGGCTGAAAACTTGCTTGGTAACAATGTCACTGACTTCTGGAAAGAGGTAAAAGTTACAAATAGGGCCAAAGCAGTACTGCCATGCCACATTGAAGGGGTATCTGGTGGAGACAATATAGCAGAGCAGTGGAGGCAGCACTACGCAGCTCTGTTTAATTGTATTAAAAGTGAGCCTTATTGTGTGGGCAAGTTAAATGAGGAAGTAATTAATTTTACTCCCAGTGAGGTTTATCATGTTATAGAGCAACTAGCTGATAACAAAGCTAGTGGCAAGGATAATATCACTGCGGAGCACCTTAAGTTAGCCAGCACCAGGGTAGCAGCTCTACTGTCCATCTGCTTTACAGGGCTGATGACACATGGTATATTGCCAGACAACATGTTGACAGTCATATTAGTGCCGGTTATTAAGGATAAGGGAGGTAAAATAGGGAGTTTGGACAACTATAGACCCATTGCCTTAGCCAGCATTCTTTCAAAGGTGTTAGAAAAGATGCTACTAGATAGACTGAGAGAGTTCATTTACACGACAGAAAATCAATTTGGTTTTAAGGCCAAGCACAGTACAGATCTATGTATCTATGCCTTGAAAGAAGCTGTTGAATCCTACAGAAGGCAGGGATCTACAATATTTCTAGGGTTTATTGATGCCTCCAAGGCATTTGACAGGGTAAATCACCATAAGCTTTTTACTAAACTCAAGCTTAGGGGTGTGCCTGGATGCATCATACGTATCCTGGTTTACTGGTATGCCAAACAACGTATGCAAGTTAAATGGGGAAACAGCCTATCCTCATCCTTCAATGTAGGCAATGGAGTAAGGCAGGGGGGGCTTCTGTCTCCAGCCTTGTTCAACCTATACATGGACAGCCTGTCGAATCAGTTAGGGAAGTGTAAGACAGGTTGTCTGATAGGGAACACTCTGTTAAACCATCTGATGTATGCAGATGATTTGGCTATTATGTCCCCTAGCACTGTTGGGTTCCAGTAGCTGTTAAATATATGCTCTGAGTATGGGGTTGAGTTTGATGTACAGTAGAGATGCGCGGATGGGCTATTATTTCATCCGCAACCGCATCACAAAACTCATCATCCGTCCGCCATCTATCCGCACCAACGTTTCTGACCAGTTTTCAAAACCGCACCCGCCCGCCATCCGCTGACTGGGCGATGCAAGGCGCTGCTGATGACAGCCGCTGCTGATGACAGCCGCGAGACTAGAAAGCCCTAGAAATATAAGCAGTGAACTCAGGCTATGTTTACATTAACCCCCTGGGTGCCATTCATATGGAAATTACCTGATGCGGGCTATGCAAACAAGGTCAACGCCCCCAAAAAATGCTTTAAGAACCAGCGAGTTTTGACAGTTTCATTCACTTATCAACGCGCTGGGAAGATGACACGCTTTACAGGTGAGGAAGCTCTACAGATGCTCCTGGACAGCGAGGAAGAGTTCACCGTTTCTTCAGACGAAGAGCAGGACTCCGACGATGAACGTTTGTATTTTGAAGAGCAACTTGATCCAGCTGAGGATATAATTTCTGAAGAGTAAGTTCTACATACATTTGTTGAAATGTTGTGTGATGTAAACTTGTTTATATACTGTATACTGACTATTTGCACGCAGATATTCATAATGACTTTATAGAAACGTCTCGTAAATGGCAACTTGTATTTAGGCTACATTAAAATGATAGTTCTTACATTAAACCGTATGCTGATTAGTGTAATGTGAATATGTTATAAAGCAATATCACTAATATAACTACAGTGTTCATGCCGACTTATCAATAAGACTTCTTTACACGATTATTTGCTCGGGTGTAACATTGTGCTGTAAATGAGCCCGGAGATATCATGCGTTAAACAGTATGATTGTATGGTGTAATGTAAATATACAATATATCATAAAACAATATCACTACTTAAAATATATTTTGACTAGTGTTTATGCCTCAACAAGTCTTGTTTACGCGACTATCTGTTCGGGTGTAAATGTATCGATGTAGTATCGATGTGCTGTAAATGTGTCCGGAGATATGTAATGTGTTAATGTTTAGCCATAAATATGTCCGGTAATGGCCCATTAACAAAGATATACAGCGCATCTCTGTGCCAAATTATGTTATCTCAACTATGCTTTCCTTTGTATTGCTTTATAAGTTTGTTCCTGTGGAGAATACATGATATTAATTATTAAAAACTTTTGTAGGAATGCTGCATCATTGTCCTCTTCAGCGGGCATCTGCAGAAATGCGACGGACATTCATACAGGGTAAGTCACATTTGCTGGATTTTCTGTTTCATTAGTAGACTATTACTGATGTTTTGCTTAGTATTTTGGAAAGTACAAGATGGTAATAATGTTTTTATGTATATATATAAAGTAAACATATCTTTATTTTCCGAAAATACATGATACAAATAATGTTTTTTTTTTTAGTAATGTGGCTTCGCCGTCATTTACTCGCACGGGGGCATCCAGAAACGAACCCGAAATTCATAAAGTGTAAGTTACATTTACCGGCTTTTGTGTTCTCAATATTAGTATTACTGATGTGTTGTTTAATTTTTTTAATGCATAAAACTATGATTGATTTTTTAGGAATGTTGCTGCATCACTTTCACCTTCGTTTGATACTCGCATTGGGAGGGCACCAGAGCATGTGAGCGGTGCGGAGCGGTGTGACGCTCCGCTAAATATTCCGCTCTACTGTTCAAGCGCTCCACTCAGTCGCTCACCGCCCAAGCAAGCGCTCCGTTAACTTTCCGTTCACGCTCGCAAATAAACCAATTCCCGCTCAGATCCCGCTCCGACATAAAAAAAAATATTTAGTAAGCCTAATTGTTTTCTGTACTGACGTTCTTGGATAATTGCATTTAATTAAAGTATTAGCTGATAAATAGCAGTTATGTACAGTTGTGTGTTGGCTATTAGACCTAGTTTAACTGATACGGATATAATTCAAATTAACAATTTGTTTCCACGACATCGACATGTTTTACTAATTCACAATTTTAAGTTATAATAAATGTAATAAGTAATTACGAAATATTATAACAATTCGTTCCCCTTACGAGAAAAAGATTAACAAACTATAATATTATATAAATATATTATTTGAAAAAACTAAAATAAATTGAAGAACAATTTCTTAACAAGAAGGTTTTTAAGTGCGAATTTACAGTGCATCGGTAAAAACAGAACACAGTGTCTTAAAGAAATTAAAATTAGACAGTATTTATGAACCTGTAAATGTACAAAACGAATGCAATACAGAATATTTATTTATGGCATTTTCAATAGTATATTAGTAGATAAATTAACATGTATCTATGAAAACGAATAAATCATTATTTTGGCTAAATTAATCTGGATAGATCATTTTAGTCAGACTAAACATTTCATCATTTCAGTACAAGAACAAACTTAATGCTATCTATAACAACTTACATTTTATTCCAAATGTTACATGGTCGAAAATATGTAGAAATATAGCCTATACGAGAACAAATTACAGAACAAAAATGTTTAGGTCACACGGACCGAACGAAAAGCCGTTAATTAAGCGGACTCTCTGTAAAATAGAGGACGTGCTGAATCAGTCGAGTCGGCAGATTATCATCAATGTTTATAATGTTCCACAGATACTGTTGATGAAAAAAATTAATATCTAAATGTCCAGGTAAGTCAAGTGTTCAGTCAGTTAATACTTAATGCACCGGCGTTTTTGGCTACAGCTTCCTCATCCACGGAGTGGCCGCTGTACATACACAAAGAACTATAAATGTTTTTATTTTAAGTGGTTTTAATGCTGGTAAGCAATCAGTTATATTATGTACAAATATATTTGTATTTGTGTTGATCAGTTTAATTTATGAACCTGTAAATGTACAAAACGAATGCAATACAGAATATTTATTTATGGCATTTTCAATAGTATATTAGTAGATAAATTAACATGTATCTATGAAAACGAATAAATCATTATTTTGGCTAAATTAATCTGGATAGATCATTTCAGTCAGACTAAACATTTCATCATTTCAGAACAAGAACAAGCTTAAATGCTATCTATAACAACGTACATTTTATCCCAAATGTTACATGGTCGAAAATATGTAGAAATATAGCCTATACGAGAACAAATTACAGAACAAAAATGTTTAGGTCACGCGGACCGAACGAAAAGCCGTTAATTAAGCGGACTCTCTGTAAAATAGGGTTGCAAATAGAGGACGTGCTGAATCAGTCGAGTCGGCAGATTATCATCAATGTTTATAATGTTCCACGCAGATACTGTTGATGAAAAAATTTAATATCTAAATGTCCAGGTAAGTCAAGTGTTCAGTCAGTTAATACTAAAGGCACCGGCGTTTTTGGCTACAGCTTCCTCATCCACGGAGTGGCCGCTGTACATACACAAAGAACTATAAATGTTTTTATTTTAAGTGGTTTTAATGCTGGTAAGCAATCAGTTATATTATGTACAAATATATTTGTATTTGTGTTGATCAGTTGGATTAAAGTTATTTTAATCTTTAAAACTGCATCTAGATGCAGACGACGCTACAGTTATTCTGTCATCTTAGTTTCATTTCTTTCATTTATATATAAGGCTGGCGACTTCATTAAAACAATATTTGAACTCCATAACTTATTGCTAGCCATTTTTACAGATTCTCGAACTAGCAAATTACCAAAGGGCATTCTGGGATGAGCGAGCGGTGCTGAGCGTATTGAGCGAGCGGAGCGGAATTTTCGGAAATGCGCTCTGCGCTCTGATGGAAATATTACCGCACCGCTCAACGCTCCGCTCCCGCTCCGCACCGCTCACATGCTCTGGAGGGCACACAGAAGCGCAATTGAGAACAAGAAAGGGTACGTCCATATGTAACCATTTTTTTTTCTTTTATGCATTCACAATATTTGTATTACTGACATGTTGCTTATATGATAACAGTAAATGTTCATCATGCGCAAATATTCATGTATCTGTTCAGGTGTAAATGTTTCGATGCCTAGTATTGATGTGCTGTGAATGTGCCCGGAGATATGTAATGTGTTAATGTTTAGCCATAAATATGTCCGGTAATGGCCCGTTAACAAACATATACAGCGCATCTCTGTACCCAATCTTATCTCAGCTCTTTACTGCCTTAGTTATTGCTTTTGTTACTGTGCAGAATACATTATTAAAAAAAGTTCTCAATATTAGTAATACTGATGTGTTGCTTTGTACTTTGAAAATACATTATATTAATTAAGATATGTTTTCAGGAATGTGTCTGCAACACCAACTTCGTCTGGTACTCGCACGAGGGCACGCAGCTGCGCAACTGGGAACAATAAAGAGTACGTCAACATGTACCCATTTTTTGGTTATGCCTGCACTATATTAGTATTACTGATTTGTTGTTTAGTACTTTGGAAAATACACGATGATACTAATTATGATGATTTTTTTTTAGGAATATGGCTGCAACACTTTCGCTTTCATTTCCTCGCACGAGATCACACAGCAACGCGACCGATATTCATCCAATGTAAGCAACATTTACCAATGTTTCTGTTATGCGTGCACTATATTAGTATTAGTAATGTGTTGCTTTAGTGCTTACATGAAAATACATGATGATGATTTTTTTTTTTTTTTGTTAGGAATGTTGCTGCATCACTTTCACTTTTACCCGGTACTCATAAACGCCATAGGTCTGCTTCAGTTCTCAAAGCAACTGAGACTAATGTGTACAGTTTATTAAAGTGTCACTACTACAGTAAAATACTGAGTAATATTTTTATTTTATATTTTGTTTTAAATTTTAAATTTTCTAACCCAAACCATTTATTTATTTATTTACAGATCTACCACTGACAGTGATAAGGCCCCTGTTGCAAAGAGAGTCAAGACCAACATCCAGGCAAGCAGCAGCAGGTCCGTTCTGTCATGGAAAACAGAGACTGATATTGATGTGGTTCCACACACTTTGCGTTTCTTTCCTGCACGGGAACCTGGACCACAGCTGAGTCCTGCAGACGCACACACACCCCTGAGTCTCTTCAAAATGTTTTTTCCTGAGGATGCAGTTTCAACTCTTTGCCATAACACCAACGCTCAGGCTGCCAGGGCAAAAGCAAAGGGTTCCAAGTATAAATGGAAAGATGTCAGCGTCACTGAGATGTACCGCTACATTGGACTACTATTTTATATGGCCATGGTAAAGTTGATCTCCATCAGGGACTACTGGAGACAGGACGACAAAGTAAATGACAGGAAAAGGGGCACAGCCGAACATGACCGTCTTTTCAGGGTCAAGCCTCTTATGGACACTATTCGTCAAGCTTGTATAAACCTCTATCATCCTAAAAGAAACTTGGCTGTGGATGAAAGAATGGTGGCATGCAAAGCAAACACAGGAATGACACAGTACATGAAAGCTAAACCAACCAAGTGGGGCTTCAAGTTGTTTGTACTTGCAGATTCTTCAAATGGATATACTGTGGACTTTTCAGTGTACACCGGGAAAAATAACTTTCCCACAGGCCATGGACTTTCATATGATGCTGTGACGTCTCTTTTGGACTGTAAAACTCTAGGCTCTGGGTACCATGTGTACATGGACAATTTTTACACAAGCCCAAAACTCCTGACAGACATGTTTGCCATGAAGTTTGGTGCTTGTGGGACTTACAGAGACTTTAGAAAGGAATGCCCACGGGATGCAACAAATGCACTCTCAAAGCAATCTCCCAGGGGCTCAATCAAATGGATTCGGAATGGACCTCTACTGTTTGTTAAGTGGATGGACACACGAGAGGTGTCTGTCTGTTCAACAATACACCCTGCTTATACAGAAGAGACAGTGCAGAGGAGGGTAAAATCACAAGATGCATGGAGCACAAAGACATTTCCATGTCCTGCACCTGTGACTGCCTACAATCAACACATGGGGGGTGTTGACCTTTCAGATCAGATGATACAGTACTACACTGCACAGCACAAGACAATGAAGTGGTACAGAAAGATCTTTTTACACTTCTTGGACATTGCTGCCACCAATGCCTTCATTGTGCACAAGGAGCTATGTGGTAACATGACCCACAAACAGTTCATGGAACAGCTCGTTGTAGAGCTCTGTGGCATAACACATAGAGCAGAACCAAAACAGACAATGAGTACCCATGTGCCAGTTCCAGTAGCTCAGCTGACCTCAGATGTAAGCAATACTGCCACTGTTGGTCGCCGGAACTGTGTGCGCTGCAAGACAGTGCATGGTAAAAGATAGGACACACCTTGGAAATGCAAAACATGTAATGTTCCATTGTGTGTTCAGTTAAATAGGAACTGTTTTGAACAATGGCACGACAACATTTAACTCCATTCTCAAAGATTTACAGATGGTTTACAAATGTATATCTTATTTTTTATATTGTTATATTGTATTTTTATATAAGTATTTTTAGAAGCACACCAAACTGTACATTCACAGCTGACATTTAGAATAATTTTCTTTTAATTAGAGCCATATTGTACTGGTCATATAAAATATTGTTACATGTATACATATTGTTACTTTATTGTTTATAATTACAATGAAGCTTCTTTTATTTATAATTACAATAAAGCTTCTTAACTCTATTGTATTGTTCATGTTTTTAGCATTTTTTTGCAACCCTATAAGACTCTTTTATTACTAATTTCAGATAAAAATAAAGTCTTCAAGTTTTTTGTATTTTATTGTAACCTGTTTTTTTTAAACTACAAGCAAAAGATTTTCTATTTAAGTCTCCCCACATTCATTCTTTTGTCACAACATTCCTCACTGAGCCATTAGGGGGTTGGGTCTCCTCAGGTGTGAAACACATCAATATTCATGACCATTGACCCTCCCTTGCATATTGCCTTTACACAGCAAAAAGTGTCTTACAAAAGTTAAATCAATGTAATGTTTCATGTGAATGAGTGGGTAAAATGGTTTTTACATCTTTTTGTAGCAAATTCTCTACTCTACAAGAGTAGATAACTTTTTTGCTTGTTCACAAATGTTTAGGATGTGTTCCTTGGCCTTATTTCAGCAACTTTTTGTTTTGATTTTTTTACTAACCACGCATAAACATCATTAACTTAAAAATACAAACATGTACATACATTTAACTTACATATTATTATAGCACAGTTTGTGCTGAATACAGTGTTATGTGATATTAGCCATTAATGTGTTTTAAAGCAACTGAAAAAAGACCAAATGTGAGAGCATGTCAGAACCTCTGACAGTGTCCAAAAAGGGTCCGACCCCAGAGGGTTAATGCGTTTATCCTTTAAAACGCGTTACTTTTGCTACGTTTAAGCCTTTCATTTACACTACATCACCGTTTTCGACCCTCATAAACGGATTCGTTCGTCAACGCTGCAGACCCTGTTTTAGTTTGAGAACTCAGACGTTGCGCTGAGTGTAAATGTAGATAGAGTCTAATGTAAACGAACAGCTGATGTTAACATGACAGCGCATCATTTTCAAAGTAAAAATTATTTTATTCAGGTAAATGGAGGTTTGCAACGGAGGTTTTGACAAAAATAGTAAACATCTACCAACCAGCTATATTATACACGCTATATCGGATTGTTTTAACTTGTATCATCATAGATAATGTCTATTTTATAGTTATGTTTGAGTATTGTTTGGTTTGAATATTGTTGTAATGTGTTTATGTTTTGTTTAAATTTAGTTAGCTTATTACTAGAGTTGTTCCGATTCCGATACCAGTATCGGAAATGCGGCCGATACCACACAAAATTCTGGCATCGGAATCGGCGAGTACTTGAACCCATGTACCGATCCGATACCATTTTCTTACTAAACCTAGTTATGCCCGTTATAGCTAACGCTGCAAAGCGAAACTCATTTCTTCTTCGCTGCTCTGAATGCAAACACCAGGAAGTTACCTCATGCGTGACGCAACCACTGTTTACTTAGAGCGGCAAAGAAATGAAAGCATGCAGCCGTATGTCCGCTGTTTGTTAGTATTTCAGACTTATAAAACAAAACATCGACATGTCTCAACGGAATCCGCGCCCGCAGATTTCCACGGAGAACTCCGCAGATTTAATGCCCGTGATTGACAAGCACACATACCCCGCGCTTGAGCGCGTTTGTGAGTGACCAGTACTGTCATTGACAACGAGTACACATACATAGCCTCGCGCGTTTGTGAGCAGCATTGATAAGTACATAAACCCTGCGTGTGCTGTTTGCTGTGATTGTTTTTAATGATAAGAGCATGAACCGTTTGATATTTGAGATGAAATAAAACTGAGTTTTACCGCAGATCTTACTTGTTTCTGTCGTCTATGTGACGCGACAGTCAGCACAGCACATCCATAATTTCAAATCCGTTTATAAGACGAATGCTCTTGTTATGTTTAATATAAAGTTTACATTGCGTTGTAAAAATGATGAAATTATCTTCATACGTGCTTAATTCATAATGAGAACGTTTACACAAACTTTTTTATTCTGCTATAATATATATTAACAATAATATATGTCATTTTATATAGGCTACAAGCTATAATTCTATCTTGACATGCACATTATCTGGTTCATGTTGGTCCAGTTTAATTCAGAGGACTCATTGGTTTGGTGTATTCATTTTAATTGTAAGCCTTTTAAAAAGTAATTATTTTAGATGCAATTTTGTAATATTTAATAGCTTAAATTCTCTAATTTCTTCTAAAACATTTAAAATCATCCCACAGAATTCCACAGATTTTTCAAATTATTCTAAAACTAAAATACCCTTTCAGTGTACAGTGTTAGATTTGTGGCTCGTTTTCTCTTAGGAAAAATAAATATTACTGTCAAATGTCTTTCAGATAATAAAAATACCCTAGTTCACTGTATGTATTTGTTCATGTTTTATACAGGAATAAGTCTGAAGCACACCATAAAACCGTTATATCCATTCACACAGGACTAGTAGTATGTATAGCTGTATATTTTACAGATATACACCCAGGTATCGGATCGGTACTCGGTATCGGCCGATACCCTGAACCCAGGTATCGGAATCGGTATCGGGAAGAGAAAAATGGGATCGGAACATCTCTACTTATTACAAAAGATAGACTGTAATTTTAAACGCCATATAGGGCGTTGTAAAGGCCAATATGAAGGGAGAATTGTAATGGGTCAGACATTATTTCCGAGTTTAATTTAAGTTTTGTTTTCTACTTTAAAATGAACTTCGTTTCAGATAATTTGTCTCTTAATTTTAATCGATGTTTTGTTGATAAGTTTTGTGAATATAAATTAATAAAAACAATAAACTCAACGCCATTAATATTTAATGCTCGTTTAGCCGCTTGCGCTTTTAGCAATTTCAGCAATTTCTGTGTTGCTAGCGGAGGACGTGCACGGACCTCGCACACATTTAAAAATTAATGCAATACGCATTTCTGTTGGCTAAAGCTATACTTCACCTCTTACTATGTTTGATTGAAGTTTGCATTTGCTGAATTTTATTTTTGCTTCAAGTTCGTTTAGTACTGTTCACTTGAATGCTTTCTTTTTAAATCATAAAGACCAGTCTCCGATCGGCGCACATGACATGGGACAAAAATAAATAGCCTAAATTAAACGCACAAATTACATAGTCTGCACTGGTGTTATCCTGATTTACCACTTTGTAAAACTTATTCCAGGCAACCCTTTTCTGACCTTTTATTAGGGCCCGAGCACCGAGGAGCAGGCCAGAATGGCCTGCCCCGAAAGGTGCGAAGCCCTATTGGTTTTGCTCGAATTTATTATTAGGGCCCGAGCACCGAGGAGCAGGCCAGAATGGCCTGCACCGAAAGGTGCGAAGCCCTATTGTTTTCCTTAGGATTATTATTATTTTTTTTTTTTTTTCAACACTTGACCTAATTTGGGTCCCTTAACATACTCGAAAACTCTTGAAACTTGGCACACATGTCAGAGTCCCGTACCACTAGGTTCATGCAAAGGCTGAAACACGGGCGTGGCACTGGGGCTCTGTAGCGCCCCCTGTAATGCAAAAACAAACATTGGTACACAGATTGGGCAAGCATGTACGCACATGTACGAGAGTTGGTACGCATATAGATCTCATCGACCCGAACAACTTTCGCCCTCTAACATTTAAGCTCCGCCCAACAGGAAGTCAGCTATTTTGGATTGTTTAAAAAATGCATGCGTTGAACTTTTGAATACTCCTCCTAGAGGATGCATGCGATTGACACCAAAAGTGGTGAACATGATGTCGAGACATTGGACTTGCTAAATTGCGAAGGGATTTTTGATATCTCAAACGGTTCTGCCATGGCGAGCCGACAAAGTCATGGCGAAATCAGAGAAACAGGAAGTGTCTAACATCTAAGGCAAAAAATGTCTTATTGTGATGACATGCGGGGTGTTTGTTCGTCTGAAGATTCCGATCGCATCGATGTGCCTATTGTGACTTGATATCTCGAACGCTGTTGCCATGGCAACCTGTCAAACTTTACTTTCATTTTAAAGGCATATTTAAGTCTTCAGTTGCATACAGTTAACTTTTAAATACTCCTTCTAGGATTTTCATGCGATTTACACAAGAAGTGGTCAACATGATGCCGAGACATTGTAGATGATAAATTGCGAAGGGATTTTTGATATCTCGAACGCTGTTGCCATGGCAATGCATCAAACTTTACTTTCATTTTTAC
Organism: Misgurnus anguillicaudatus; assembly: GCF_027580225.2. NCBI lineage: Eukaryota > Metazoa > Chordata > Actinopteri > Cypriniformes > Cobitidae > Misgurnus > Misgurnus anguillicaudatus. The sequence continues at coordinate 3,134,733 of NW_027395283.1, forward strand.
ACATATTTAAGGCTGACAGTTACATGCTGAGAACCTTTAAATAGTTCTCGTATGGGATTCATGCGATTGACACCAGAAGTGGTCGACATGATGCCGAGACATTGTAGATGATAAATTGCGAAGGAATTTTTGACATCTGGAACGCTGTTCCCATGGCAATGCATCAAACTTTACTTTAATTTCAGGCATGTTTAAGGCTCTTGGCGTGCTTAGTTGAACTTTAAATTTGGCACACACATCAGAGTTTTCGGTTGTTAAGTGTTGACAAAAAGGTCAGACATAGGCGTGTCTCTTAAGTGGCTCACTAGTGCCCCTGTTTGTCTAAAATGTGGGGCTTCTTTAACCTACAGTCCCCAAATGGCTCAGAAACAACATTAAATAGCCCACTGATATTTTACCCACTTGATGCCCTTGCCCACCGTGCATCGTTTTCTCGGACGCACCGTGTAGCGGTAAAAAAACGTGCGAGGGCCCGCCATCGCTGCTTGCAGCTATATATTTTTTTATTATTATTTTTTTTTTAACACTTTTGGGCATTTTGGGTGCCTTAACATACTCGAAAACTCTTGAAATTTGGCACAGACGTCAGAGTCGTCCGTCATTGCGAACGGGCAAAGGCTGGAACACGGGTGTGGCACAGGGGCTCTGTAGCGCCCCCTGTAATGCAAAAAAAAACATTGATGCACAGATCGTGCAAACATGTTCGCACATGTACGAGAGTTGGTACGCATATAGATCTCATCAACCTGAACAACTTTCGCACTCTAACATTTAAGCTCCGCCCAACAGGAAGTCGGCCATTTTTGATTGTTTCAAAAACGCATGTGATGAACTTTTAAATACTCCTCCTAGGGGATTTATGCGATTGACACCAAACGCGGTGAACATGATGTCGAGACATTGTACTTGCTAAATTGTGAAGGGATTTTTGATATCTCGAACGGTTCTGCCAAGGCGAAGCGACAAAGTCATGGCGAAATCAGAGAAACAGGAAGTGTCTAATATCTAAGGCAAAAAATGTCTTATTGTAATGATACGGAGGACGTTTGTTCGTCTGAAGATTCCGAACGCATCGATGTGCCTATTGTGAGTCTCGGGTATAGCTCCACCACCAGGCGCCAGGAAGTGTGTCAGTCACAAAGGTGGATTTTTTTGACAGTTCCATGCGATGTTCTTTTAAATACTCCTCCTAGGATTTTCATGCGATTGACACCAAAAGTGGTCACCATGATGCAGGGACATTGTAGATGATAAATTGCGAAGGGATTTTTAATATCTCGAACGTTGTTCCCATGGCAACGCATCAAATTTTACTTTAATTTCAGGCATGTTTAAGGCTCTTGGCGTGCTTAGATTAACCTAAAATTTGGCACACACATCAGAGTTGTCGACTGTTAAGTGTTGACAAAAAGGTCAGATAAAGGCGTGTCTCTTAAGTGGCTCACCAGCGCCCCCGTTTGTCTAAAATGTGGGGTTTCTTTTACCTACAGTCCCCAAATGGGTCAATAACAACATGAAATAGCCCACTGATATTTACCCACTTGATGCACTTGCTCACCGTGCATCGTTTTCTCGGAGGCATCGTATAGCTGTAAAATAACGTGCGAGGGCCCGCCATCGCTGCTTGCAGCTATATTTTCCTTTGTTTTTAATTCTAATTAGGGCCCGAGCACCGAGGAGCAGGCCAGAATGGGCTGCACCGAAAGGTGCGAAGCCCTATTGTTTTTGCTCGAATTTATTATTTTTTATTTTTTATTTATTTATTTTTTTTTAACACTTTTGGGCATTTTGGGTGCCTTAACATACTCGAAAACTCTTGAAATTTGGCACAGACGTCAGAGTCGTCCGTCATTGCGAACGGGCAAAGGCTGGAACACAGGCATGGCACGGGGGCTCTGTAGCGCCCCCTGTAATGCAAAAAAAAAAACATTGACGCACAGATCGTGCAAACATGTACGCACATGTACGAGAGTTGGTACGCATATAGAGCTCATCGACCCGAACAACTTTCGCCCTCTAACATTTAAGCTCCGCCCAACAGGAAGTCGGCTATTTTGGATTGTTTAAAAAATGCATGCGTTGAACTTTTAAATACTCCTCCTAGAGGATGCATGCGATTGACACCAAAAGTGGTGAACATGATGTCGAGACATTGGACTTGCTAAATTGCGAAGGGATTTTTGATATCTCGAACGGTTCTGCCATGGCGAGCCGACAAAGTTGTGGCGAAATCAGAGAAACAGGAAGTGTCTAATATCTAAGGCAAAAAATGTCTTATTGTGATGCCATGCGGGATGTTTGTTCGTCTGAAGATTCCAATCGCATCGATGTGCCTATTGTGACTCCCGGGTATAGCGCCACCACCAGGTGCCAGGAAGTGTGTCAGTCATGAACTTTTAAATACTTCTAGAAAATTCATACGATTGACACCAAACGTGGTGAACATGATGCTGAGACATTGGACTTGCTAAATTGCGAAGGGATTTTTGATATCTCGAACGGTGTTGCCATGGCGAGCCGTCAAATTTATGGCAAATTCAGAGAAACAGGAAGTGTCTAATATCTAGAGCAAAAACTGTCTTATTTGGGATGAAACGCTGTTTGTATGTTCGGCCAAGGATTCCGATCGCATCGATGTGCCTATTGTGAGTCTCCGGTATAGCGCCACCAACAGGCACCAGGAAGTGTGGCAGTCACAAAAGGTGGATTTTTGACAGTTGCATGTGGTGAACTTTTAGATACTCCTCCTAGGATTTTCATGCGATTGACACCAAAAGTGGTCAACATGATGCTGAGGCATTGTAGATGATAAATTGCGAAGGGATTTTTGATATCTCGAACGCTGTTCCCATTGCAACACGTCAAACTTTACTTTCATTTTAAAGGCATTTTTAAGCCTTTCAGATGCATACAGTTAACTTTTAAGTACTCCTTCTAGAATAATCATGCGATTGACTCCAGAAGTTGTCAACATGATGCCGAGACATTATAGATGCTAAATTGCGAAGGAATTTTTGACATCTCGATAGCTGTTTCCATGGCAGCGCGCCAAACTTTACTTTAAAGGCTTTTTAAGGCTCTTGGCGTGCTTGGAGTAACTTTAAATTTGGAACACACATCAGAGTTGTCGGCTGTTAAGTGTTGACAAAAACGTCAGATAAAGGCTTGTCTATTTAGTGGCTGACTAGCCCCCCCGTTTGTCTAAAATGTGGCGTTTCTTTCAAATACAGTCCCCAAATGGGTCAGTTACAACATTAAATAGCCCATTGATATTTACTCACTTGAGGCCCTTGCCCACCGTGCATCGTTTTCTCGGACGCACCGTGTAGCGGTAAAAAAACGTGCGAGGGCCCGCCATTGCTGCTTGCAGCTATATTTTTTTTTTAGTTTGTCACGTACCTCCTTCGCCGGCGTTGATGAGAGCTGTGTCAAAATGCGTCCTCATTTCTCCGCGCTGTTAATGATAGAACGAATGGATCCTTAAAAGAACATCGCTTGGAACTGACAAAAGAATCCACCTTTGTGACCAACACACTTCTTGGCGCCTGGTGGTGGCGCTATACCCGGGAGTCACAATCGGCACATCAATACGATCGGAATCTTCAGATAAACAAACACCCCACGTGTCATCACAATAAGACATTTTGTGCCTTAGATATTAGACACTTCCTGTTTCTCCGAATTCGCCATGAATTGGTCACCTCGCCATGCCAGAACCGTTCGATATATCAAAAATCCCTTCGCAATATATCATCTACAAGGTCTCGGCATCATGTTCACCACGTTAGGTGTCAATCGCATGAAACCCCTAGGAGGAGTATTTAAATGTTCACCCCATGCATTTTTGAAACAATCCAAAATAACCGACTTTCTGTTGGGCGGAGCTAAAATGTTTGAGTGCGAAAGTTGTTCGGGTCGATGAGATCTATATGTGTACCAACTCTCATACATGTGCGTACATGTTTGCCCGATCTGTGCCCCAACGTTTGTTTTAGCATTAAAGGGGGCGCTACAGAGCTCCCTTGCCACGCCCATATTCCAGCCTTTGCATGAGCCTAGTGGCACGCGACTTTGACGTCTGTGCCAAATGTCTGTTGTTTCCGAGCATGTTAAGGCACCCAAAGTGCATGCCAAGAGCTTAAATATGCCTGAAAATGAAAGTAAAGTTTGACGTATTGCAATGGGAACAGCGTTTAAGATATCAAAAATCCCTTCGCAATTTATCATCTACAATGTCTCAGCATCATGTTGACCACTTTTGGTGTCAATCGCATGAAAATCCTAGGAGGAGTATTTAAAAGTTCACCACATGCAACTGTTAAAAAATCCACCTTTTGTGACTGCAACACTTCCTGGTGCCTGTTGGTGGCGTTATACCGGAGACTCACAATAGGCACATCGATGCGATCGGAATCCTTGGCCGAACATACACACTGCGTTTCATCCCAATAAGACATTTTTTGCTCTAGATATTAGACACTTCCTGTTTCTCTGAATTCGCCATAAATTTGACGGCTCGCCATGGCAACACCGTTCGAGATATCAAAAATCCCTTCGCAATTTAGCAAGTCCAATGTCTCAGCATCATGTTCACCACGTTTGGTGTCAATCGTATGAATTTTCTAGGAGAATTATTTAAAAGTTCATGACTGACACACTTCCTGGCGCCTGGTGGTGGCGCTATAGCCGAGCCTCACAATAGGCACATCGATGCGATCGGAATCTTCAGACGAACAAACACCCCGCATGGCATCACAATAAGACATTTTTTGCCTTAGATATTAGACACTTCCTGTTTCTCTGATTTCGCCACAACTTTGTCGGCTCGCCATGGCAGAACCGTTCGAGATATCAAAAATCCCTTTGCAATTAAGCAAGTCCAATGTCTCGACATCATGTTCACCACTTTTGGTGTCAATCGCATGTATCCTCTAGGAGGAGTATTTAAAAGTTCAACGCATGCATTTTTTAAACAATCCAAAATGGCCGACTTCCTGTTGGGCGGAGCTTAAATGTTAGAGGGCGAAAGTTGTTCGGGTCGATGAGCTCTATATGCGTACCAACTCTCGTACATGTGCGTACATGTTTGCACAATCTGTGCGTCAATGTTTTTTTTTGCATTACAGGGGGCGCTACAGAGCCCCAGTGCCACGCCCGTGTTCCAGCCTTTGCCCGTTCGCAAATGGCCGACTTCCTGTGGGGTTTAGAGCTTAGCTCCAAGAGACTATTTTGAAGGTCTTAGGGTCATAGATGACCCTACCAAATTTCGTGTCTGTACGTTTTTCGTAGTGGGGGGGCTGTTCTCTTGAAATTTTACAGGTGGCGCTATCGAGCCATTTTTACACGCCCACTTCTGACACCTATACTACATGTAAATTTTCGCCACTTCTGATGCGTGTGCAAATTTTCATGAGTTTTCGGGTATGTTTAGGCCCTCAAAAATGCGATCCATTTCGGAGAAGAAGAAGAAGAAGAAGAAGAAAAATAATAATAAACGGAGCAAAAACAATAGGGTCCTCACACCCCGGTGTGCTCGGGCCCTAATAAGAAACGGAGCAAAAACAATAGGGCTTTGCACCCACGGTGCAGGACATTCTGGCCTGCTGCTCGGTGCTCGGGCCCTAATTATTAGGTGCAAAGCCCTATTGTTTTTGCTCAGTTTCTTGTGCTTTTTCTTCTCCGAAATGAATCGCATTTTTGAGGGCCTAAACATGCTCAAAAACTCATGAAACTTTGCACATGCGTCAGAAGTGACGAAAATGTACATGTGGTATAGGTGACAGAAGTGGCCGTGTAGAAATGGCTCGATAGCGCCACCTGCAAAATTTCAAAAGAACAACCGTCCCGCTACGAAAAAGGTACAGATACGAAATTTGGTAGGGTCATCTATCACCTCAAGATTTACAAAAAAGTCCCTTGGAACCAGGCTCTAAAACCCACAGGAAGTCGGCCATTTTGAATTTTCGCTGTGATTTCTGTGCAAATTTTGCCATTTCCAGGCTTCGTACTTTAACAAACTCCTCCTAGAGATTTAATCTGATCATCATCATATTTGGTCAGTATCATCTAAAGGCCTTTGCGATGTTAAATTGCGGAGCTTTTGACTTTTCGTTGGAGGGTGTGTCCGTGGCGGCCTGACAAATTTCAGCGTTTTCGCCATGAAACAAGATGTTGTTCTAACTCAGGCTTACAATGTCTAATCTGACCCACACTTCACATGATTGATAAGTGCCCTGGCCTGAACACATCAACATGGAATTATTCACATACAGTCATAACGCCACCTGCTGGCAGCAGGAAATGTCAGGTTGTACAATGTGATTTACTGCTCATAGGAATTTAATTAGATGATCATCTTATTTGGTCAGACAGATCTTAAGGACTTTGCGATTATAAATTGTAAAGATCTTGACTTGTCGTTGAAAGGCGTGTCCGTGGCGGCCTGGAAAAGTTTGATGTTTCAGCATGAAACTGGAAGTTGTTCTAATTCAGGCATACAATGTCCGACCTGCCCAATACTTTACATGGTTAATAAGGGGCCCGGCCTGAAACCATCAACATAGCAAAATACAGATACAGTCATAGCGCCACCTAGATGCAGCAGGAAACACTGTTTCACTGCTCTAAGAGTTTTTAAAAATATCAACATCATATTTGGTCGGTCTAATTAAAATATCCAGATATATTTGCACACTAAAATTCACATTCCCACTGTTCACAGTTTTTCCTAAGGCCATCGGGTGGCGGTGCTCATACGTGCGAGGGCCCTTCCATCGCTGCTTGCAGCTTTAATTATTTGTTGGGAATTGCCCCACTGAATGCTAGTTTTTAAGGCTGTTAACCATTACAGTACTCTGATCAGGGAGTCATCAGATTTTGTTTCCACTTTTATTTATGCAAGTATCAACCTTGTACACTTGGCAGTATACAACTGAGGTAGTTTCTGTAATAAACAAATAAGACAGAATAAATAACCTGTCTACATACTGATTCAACAGTATTACGAATGAAACATCATGACTTCTCATATATACTCTAAGCAAGGATATAAACTACGGAAAGAAATATAATAGCATAAATCACGTTATGCAGCATTATTATAGCAACAGATAACAAACTGTAGAATACAGGATTATGCCCATAAGGAGAATAACTAAACATATATTGCAGGTGTAACCCACTCAAATAATTGAATTGATGGATTGAATATTTCTGTCACTCATTCCTGAGACTTAAGTGTTTTTTTATTATCATTGTTTTTTTTTATTTGTATATTTTTTTACCTGATGCATATAACATGTTTAGTCATGTAAAATACATTTATATATATGTGTGTATTATTTTTTTTGTGTGAATTGCAATGGATTATTAGAGAAGTTGAGTCGAGTGATGCTGACGTCACTTGTGCGCCAGCTTGTGGTGAGAGATGTGCGCTGCATTTTGGCAGCTGCTCAACTTAATCCATCCTTGCAAATCTCTATCTAAATACATGCTAAAACTGTTTCATTGCGTTAGGTAAGGTTTAATCATTCATATTTTCTGAATAATTTCTGTGTATTTTAATTTTTGATGTAAGATGATGATGAGTGATGCCATCTGTGAATCGGGCATAAAGTTTGCAAACTGAGTTTTTTTTTTTTCTTTTCTTTCCTTTTCTTCATATTATTGTCATTGTTGTTTAAATAGTTTTGAGATTGTATTTAAACAATATATGTTTACATAATGTTTTAAGTTGAAAGTAATCAACGTTATGTGAATGTAGTGGAGTGACGCTGACGTCACTTGTGCGCCAGCTTGTGGTGAGAGATGTGCGCTGCATTTTGGCAGCTGCTCAACTTAATCCATCCTTGCAAATCTCTATCTAAATACATGCTAAAACTGTTTCATTGCGTTAGGTAAGGATTGCAGCATGTGTTTGATGAACTTGGACTGTTTCATCACGCTGTGATTGTTTTGGGATTCGGGTCGATACGGACGCGATACGGTGGAATTTGCTACAGATGGACTGCACACTCACAGGACTCGACTACTAAAGTTCGTTTTTCTTCAGCGTTTGGATTCGTTTGGATTCGTTGGGAAATCTGTAGGCTTTCTCTCCTTTATACACACACACACAGACTGAACTGAGCTAAACACATTTCTACCTCAAATTGAGAACTTTGGTACTTTACAATATTTGGATTCATACTGTTTGGGATATGTATATATATTTTTTTGTTATTTCAATTGTTGAATGATATCTTTTATTGTTCAATTGGTCAATTGTGAAAAGAAAGAAAGATAAAGTTGCATAAACTTGCAATACAGTTCAAAGGTATAAAGAAGAAAAAGGGTAGTAAATACACTACTATTCACTCATGTTAATTCTTGTGTTCGTGCCTTTATTCAAGCAGTTATATATATAAATTAAATAAGATCTGATTTCATATAAGTGCAGACACACTATTCTTAAACTATTTTTTGTTGTGTGAGACCCCGAACCCGGGACTCCAAACATTAAGATTATCTGTTAATTTAGGTGTTTGGTGATCTCAGACCTAGTAGATATTTTTCCTCATTTTCTTTAAAGTGAATCCAACGTATGGGTTACAGAATAGAGAGAGAAAAATTTGGCGCCCAACGTGGGGCTGCGCTTGTGTGATAAAATTAATCTTTATTAATTCTGTTATTTTCTAATTTTTTTTTCTACTAACTGTCTTGAATATTTTTTTCTTTTTCCTTTCAACATGGACTTGTGTAAGCAGTATAACTGTGATCCTGAAAGGTCTGTGTTACTTACCAATGTAGACCCAAATACTTCTCTCACGGATGTGAGAAGATTTTTCGATCACCTAGATGAGGTAGTGAAGACAGAATGGGTAGGTGACAGATTTTCAGGGGAGATGATTTGTGAATTTCAGGAGGTTGCTACCCCATTAATAGCAGAAGAAGAGTATCTGAGTGCTGATGGCAAAAGTATATGGAAAATTGTACCCTTAGATGCTGGACAGATCAAAGAGAAAAAGCATTCCTCTAACAGTCTGACAGCATCACAGACTACGTATACATGCCAAACCTTGGATGATATGGCTGATCAGCTGTTGGCACAAATAGAAAGTTTAGCCCAACTACACCATGTAGATGCAGGCGATTTAAGTATACAGGTTGCATCTAAACTTGCACGCAAATCTGACGGAGATGACAGAGGCCCTAGCACATCAACTCCCGCTCCGAGAAAAATCTGTGACCGCCCTGCAGTTATGGTAAATTCACGACTACAGTCTGCATCAAAAGTGTCCTTTGCAAAGCAAGCCGATCCACCTCTAATAGAGGCTAATGTAATGAATGAGACTCCTGTCACATTTACCATACCACAGGAGGTGAAGCGCGTAGTGGTGGAACATGTAGTTAAACATAACCAAGACTATCTAGGACAAGTATCCTCACCACATAAATTGAGAATGTTCTCAGGGAATTTTCCCAAGCCTAATGGTGAAGTAGACTTCACCACATGGCAATTGTATGTGAAGCAGCTACTAGCAGATACTGCTGTGATGGAAAGACATAAATCAAGACTTATCTTGGATAGCCTACTCCCCCCTGCTCTTAATGTCGCTTTAAGCGTAGGCATGAATGTAAAACCAGAAGTGTATGCGCTGGAGCTAGATAAAGCTTATGGTAGTGTAACTGGTGGAGATGAACTCTACATACAGTTTATTGAGACGCACCAAAACCAGGGTGAGAGGTCTTCTGATTATTTGAGGCGGCTCCATTCTCTGATGCAGGAGGTAGTTGAAAAGAAAGGAGTGATTGACAAAAATTCGGATACACTGCTTCTTAAGCAGTTCATCAGAGGGTGCTGGGATGAAGTTCTGATAACTCAGTTGCGTCTTAAAGATTTACTAACAGATTTGCCAAAACCTGACTTGAGCTATTCTAGCTTGCTATTCAAATTGAGGTCTTATGAGCATGAGAAGCAGCTCAAAGAGAACCGTATGAATCTCCATTTATGTACGCCTAAGGTTAGAGCACAAAGCCAAGTGCAGTTAACTGTAGACCCAGGATTTGGAGCAAGTAATGCAAAAGAGAAAGACCATCTGACATTGACAAACCGTATAAAAGAGCTTGAAGCTGAGGTGGTTAAAGCAAAGGCACAGAAGCCAACCTCAGCTGAGACGTGTACAGCTGATCACCTTCCTGCAAATATGCCTAAGAAGAAAAGAGGCAAAGAAGCAAAACTATCACGCCCTGTGCCGCAAATACAAACTAGGTCACTGCCTATTAGTGGGTTTTGTTACCGTTGTGGCGAAGACTCTCACTATTTGCAACAATGTCCTAATCCAGTGAACGCAGCTTTGGTCCAGCAAAAGTTAGTTCAGAGGCATGAGCAAAGAAGTCCTCTAAATAGAATGCCCAATACACATTTAAACACAGAGTAGCCTCTGTTGTGGAACGAACAGAGGCTGGGATTGTAAAAAGTTCCATTGAAAATACCAACCAGGTCCCTAAGGGGTTAATCGGAGAACCTTGGGAAAGCAGAGCTTGGCTAGATGGTGTTGAATGTCAGTGTCTAATCGACACTGGGTCACAGGTAACATGTGTATCAGAATCTTTCTACAACCAATACTTACAAAGTAGGGCCATAACTCCCATGAGAAATTTACTCAGAGTAGAAGGAGCTGCAGGGCAAATCGTTCCCTATTTGGGGTTCATTGAGATAGAAGTACAGTTCCCTAAGGTTGTTTGTGGGACGGATGCAGTTGTAGGTGCATTAGCACTTGTCTGCCCAGATCAAACCTACAGTGCTCATCTGCCCTTGTTGGTAGGCACGAATGTCCTCCGCCAGCTAATGAGTGATTGTAAGATGCTGCGGGGAAGTGAATATCTACAACAGCTCCCCATCGGCACCCATTGGATAGCTGCATATCAGGAGTGTGATAAGATTTTGACACATTGTAATAGGACACAGCACACTGCTCCAGTTAGACTGTCAGGCAGAAAGGCAGTAACTATAGCCAAAGGAGAAAAGTGTGAAGTAACTGGAGTCTATCGAGCTAAGGATTGTGGTAAGAGCAGGACAATGATACTTGATGAACCGCTGATGCAACATGTTCCAGGAGGTTTAGTAGTGGAATGTAAATTGATACAAGCAGAGCCGAGAGCTCGAAATAAAGTCAAAGTAGTCATTCGAAACGTTTCGAACCACAATGTGACATTGCAGCCAAAGGGAGTGCTTGCAGAGTGTTCAGCGGTGGACTGGATTAAGCCTGTCCCCATTCATGAAAACTCTAGCACCTCCCAAGTGATCACGTCTCTGATGGCACCGCTTTCAGCCAAGTCAGAAGACCCTGTGATTTTGGATTTTGGTGACTCTCCTATTTCTGAAGGGCTTAAAACCCACATCACTGAAAGAATAAATTGTGAAACATCAAGCGCATTTTCAAAGCATGACTTAGATGTGGGGCGGGTGTCAGGAGTGGCACATCGCATAGAGTTAGTTGAACATGTCCCCTTTAAAGAGCGTACTCGGCGTGTCTCTCCAGCTGATTTTGAGGATTTGAGGAAACACTTATTAGATCTGCTTGCTAGTGAGATTATAGAGGAGTCTAACAGCCCATATGCTTCCCCAGTAGTACTGGTGAGGAAGAAAAATGGTGACTTGAGAATGGTGGTAGACTACCGTAAGCTTAACAAGTTGACCAAGAAAGATGCATACCCTCTCCCTAGGATTGAGGAGACATTTGCCTTGTTGTCAGGCTCTAAATGGTTTTCAGTCCTAGACTTAAAGAGTGGGTATTATCAGCTGGAAGTGGAAGAGAGTGACCGCCATAAAACGGCATTCACTACACCGTTCGGGAACTGGCAATTCAAACGTTTACCACAAGGGCTGACAAACTCTCCTGCAACTTTTCAAAGGACCATGGAAAAGGTCATGGCTGGTCTGAATTTGCAGGAGGTTATAGCTTTTCTTGATGACTTGATTATTTTTTCTGACACCCTTGAACAGCATGAGGATAGGCTCATGAAGGTACTCCAACGGATTTCAGCTTTTGGGCTGAAGTTGGCACCTTCCAAGTGCAAATTTTTTCAAACCTCTGTAAAGTATCTAGGGCATGTTATTTCTGCTCAAGGTATACACCCTGACCCGGACAAAATTTCAGCCATAACTGAATGGCCAGTCCCAAAAACTGTCAGAGAATTGAGGTCATTTCTAGGATTCACAGGGTACTATCGTCGTTTTGTTGAGGGTTATTCTCAGATAGTTAAGCCCCTCAATGCTTTATTGCAGGGTGAGTTCTCTACCAGACATTCAACTTCATCTTACCGTGGTAAGGGTAAAGTACAATCTCTAGCTGGAAGATGGGATGATAATTGCCAAGCTGCTTTTGACTCTATCATACTGAAGCTTACAACAGCACCCATTTTGGGTTTTGCAGATTGGAGGTTACCTTATATCCTCCACACTGATGCCAGCGTCAGTGGCATAGGTGCTGCTTTATATCAAGTTCAGAATGGGAAGACCAGAGTAATTGCCTATGCCAGCCGTGGCCTTTCAAAGAGCGAGAAAAACTACCCTGTGCATAAGTTGGAATACTTAGCACTAAAATGGGCTGTGTGTGAGAAATTTCACGATTTTCTGTATGGTACAAAATTTACCATATTAACGGACAACAACCCATTAGTGTATGTGCTCACTACAGCAAAATTAGATGCAGCTGGTCATAGGTGGCTCTCAGCCCTGTCAATGTATGATTTTGATATCAAATACAGAGCCGGCAAAACTAATGCTGACGCCGATGGGCTCTCCCGGCGTCCTCAAGAGCCATTAATTGATGATGCAGAGACCATCAGTATGGATGAGCGAGTAGCTAATTTGATTAATAGAGCAGAATGTGCAGAGGCTGAGTTTGAGAAGTTTGATCAGGAAGCTATTAAGACTGTGCAGTTACAGCATTTGGCTTATTGCGAGACACATACGGTACAGTCAGGTATGGAAGGAGACCTGCAGGAAGGCAACATCAGTCCGTCTCCGGCTGTAGAAATGCTTCTTTGCGATGATGATGTTGTCCCAGATAGCCTGATTGAGCCTTGCCACTGGCCTGGACAAACTGCTTTACCCAGTATGACTCCGGCAGATTGGTACAAGTTACAAAGAGAGGATGTCTCTATCAGGAGAGTAATCAACCTGGTCGAGTCTGCTGAGAATTTATCTCGAGCAGAAAAGCTCAAAGAATCAAAAGATGTGAATCTAATGCTGAGAGAGATACACAAAATGAGTTTAGTTGAAGGTGTGCTATATCGTATGGTATCTGATCAGTATGGCCAAAAATATGGACAGTTGGTAGTTCCCCATAGTTTCAGGGAAAGGGCTCTTGAGGGAGTTCATGATGAAACTGGGCACATGGGGTATGAAAGGACTTTGGAACTAGCAAGAGCTCGATTTTATTGGCCTAAAATGGCAGAATATGTGGAAAGAAAATGCAAAACATGTGAGAGGTGTGTGAAGAGAAAAGCTCGGGCACAAAGAGCTGCAGAGCTAGTAAACATCAAAGCATATGCTCCTTTAGAGTTAGTCTGTATTGACTATCTGTCCTTAGAGCCAGATTCGAGTGACACCCGTAACATTTTGGTCATTACGGACCATTTCACAAAGTTCTCGTGGGCATTTCCCACAAAAGATCAAACAGCCAAAACGGTGGCTTCAGTGTTGTGGGAAAATCTTATTTGCAATTTCGGTTTTCCTAAGAGAATTCACAGTGATCAGGGTGCCAATTTTGAGTCTGAGTTGGTGAAAGAATTGTGCACAATAGCTGGGGTTAAATCACGCACTACACCCTATCACCCTAGGGGTAACCCAGTAGAGAGGTTCAATCGGACTCTCCTTGATCTCCTGGGAACCTTGAGTGATAAAAAGAAAGAGCAATGGAGGAAATATGTTCGTCCCCTAGTCCATGCGTATAATTGCACTAGGAGTGATGCGACCGGAGAGTCTCCTTTCTTCTTGATGTTTGGTCGTCAAGCTCGCTTGCCGATTGACCTTTGTTTTGGTATTAACCCAAAGGGGCATAACCCCACAACTCATACTCATTATGTGACAGAGCTGAAACGACGGTTGAAATATGCTTACCAGTTGGCTGTTCAAAATGCTGAAAAGCGACAATTGATGAATAAAGCTAGGTGGGATAGTAAGGTGACAGCGGCTGCAGTAGAAGTTGGCGATCGGGTTCTTGTAAAGAACGTCAACATCCGAAGAAAGCATAAAATTTCCGATCGTTGGGAATCTGTGGTATATGTGGTGGTAAAGCAGCCTAATGCAGACATCCCTGTGTATGTTGTTCAGCCTGAAAGTGGAGAAGGTCATGAGCGTGTCTTGCACAGAGAGCTTTTACTCCCCTGTGGGTTTCTCCCACCCTGCACTGATGAGATCAGTGAAGAGTCTGCAGTTGTGGAAGGTGCAGTTACTCACAGGAGGAGTAAACGTGAGTTGGGAAAGAACTCAAAAGCTGAAAGTTGTGATGAAGTAACAGAGACTGAAAGCACCAAAGTGATACTGAACCCTTGTGCCCCAGAGTTTCAGTTGGGGGTAACATCACAAGAGAGTTCTGATGCTTTGGCGTCTGATAGTTTGCTGAATGTACAGGCAGAAATTGAGCTGTCCCAAAGTAATAATGATGTTGATTTGGGGAACCAATTGAATGAGGGCTGTGAAGGGAGAACTCAGCAGGAAGTATTGTCAGGTGTGGACAATGACAATGAGCAGTTAGAACATTCTGGAGAGTTACCTGCTGAAGTGAGCTCTGACATTCCTGTTGCCTTGAGAAGGTCACAAAGGGACAAGAGACCTCCAAGTAACTTGAAAGATTTTGTATGGGAAGCACAGTGTGGAATGCAAAATGCAAATACAGGTGTCATACCAAATTATGTTAGTCAAGTAATTGAGATGATGCAACAGCAAATGAGAGTGCAACAAACTCAAAGTGATTTGTTGTTTAACCTTATGGGTCATGTATCAAATTAAGTATCACAACTCAGAGTGGAATGTTTTTGATCCTTAAGAGTTATGCAATCTATAAAGTGCCTGATGAGGACATCAGAATTTGAGCAGGGGAGGATGTAACCCACTCAAATAATTGAATTGATGGATTGAATATTTCTGTCACTCATTCCTGAGACTTAAGTGTTTTTTTATTATCATTGTTTTTTTTTATTTGTATATTTTTTTACCTGATGCATATAACATGTTTAGTCATGTAAAATACATTTATATATATGTGTGTATTATTTTTTTTGTGTGAATTGCAATGGATTATTAGAGAAGTTGAGTCGAGTGATGCTGACGTCACTTGTGCGCCAGCTTGTGGTGAGAGATGTGCGCTGCATTTTGGCAGCTGCTCAACTTAATCCATCCTTGCAAATCTCTATCTAAATACATGCTAAAACTGTTTCATTGCGTTAGGTAAGGTTTAATCATTCATATTTTCTGAATAATTTCTGTGTATTTTAATTTTTGATGTAAGATGATGATGAGTGATGCCATCTGTGAATCGGGCATAAAGTTTGCAAACTGAGTTTTTTTTTTTTTCTTTTCTTTCCTTTTCTTCATATTATTGTCATTGTTGTTTAAATAGTTTTGAGATTGTATTTAAACAATATATGTTTACATAATGTTTTAAGTTGAAAGTAATCAACGTTATGTGAATGTAGTGGAGTGACGCTGACGTCACTTGTGCGCCAGCTTGTGGTGAGAGATGTGCGCTGCATTTTGGCAGCTGCTCAACTTAATCCATCCTTGCAAATCTCTATCTAAATACATGCTAAAACTGTTTCATTGCGTTAGGTAAGGATTGCAGCATGTGTTTGATGAACTTGGACTGTTTCATCACGCTGTGATTGTTTTGGGATTCGGGTCGATACGGACGCGATACGGTGGAATTTGCTACAGATGGACTGCACACTCACAGGACTCGACTACTAAAGTTCGTTTTTCTTCAGCGTTTGGATTCGTTTGGATTCGTTGGGAAATCTGTAGGCTTTCTCTCCTTTATACACACACACACAGACTGAACTGAGCTAAACACATTTCTACCTCAAATTGAGAACTTTGGTACTTTACAATATTTGGATTCATACTGTTTGGGATATGTATATATATTTTTTTGTTATTTCAATTGTTGAATGATATCTTTTATTGTTCAATTGGTCAATTGTGAAAAGAAAGAAAGATAAAGTTGCATAAACTTGCAATACAGTTCAAAGGTATAAAGAAGAAAAAGGGTAGTAAATACACTACTATTCACTCATGTTAATTCTTGTGTTCGTGCCTTTATTCAAGCAGTTATATATATAAATTAAATAAGATCTGATTTCATATAAGTGCAGACACACTATTCTTAAACTATTTTTTGTTGTGTGAGACCCCGAACCCGGGACTCCAAACATTAAGATTATCTGTTAATTTAGGTGTTTGGTGATCTCAGACCTAGTAGATATTTTTCCTCATTTTCTTTAAAGTGAATCCAACGTATGGGTTACACAGGTATTAGTGTTATAAGCACCCATGCTAGCGCGAGTGTTAGCGCGATTACACTGATAATTATACAGATCACGAAAAAGCGGCAAAACTGGCGTAAAACATAGTATAATGATATGAACTTACTTGTCTTAAACTATAACTTGCACTCAAGGATGTTGCACACGAGTGGAAAGTCTGTGAACTCTACGAAAACTCCAGCTAGTATGCTTTCGTAACAGAGAATACCTCACTTACGCTAGAAATGTATCTCCTTTAAACTATGCACTGCGCATTTCCCGTAACCCAACACATTAACGAGATAAATTGTGTACAATAATAGATAAACCATAAAGAATTTGCAACAATATTACTGTAAAATGCCCATCTCTACTGTGAATGTATCCTACTAATAAAACTTTCATATGACTTTTAATTTACACTATTTTAATACAAAGACTCTAACTGACTGTTTGCACAGATGTGTCTCTCTGTGTGAACATGTGCTGTATAATAATGAAGATAACATTTACTAAACACAATCACAAGAATAATTTATCATCTCTTTAACAAAACATATCATCATATAAAAGCTATAATCATGTGTTTCAGAGTGTTTTATACCTGACAGCAGGAGATGTTGATCCATTCTTAAATTTCAATGGTGGATTCATAGACCGATCACTCTTCATAGACACACAACTGAACTCTGAATCTAATCTCTTCTGATGAACTGAACTATAACACAAAACAGATTCCAGTTAATCCTCTGAACTGCTGTACAAAACAACTAAGTCTAAATGAGTTTTATGTGTAGTATAGATACACACTTATGCCTGGCTCACACCACAGGATAATCGGGCCGAATTTACCCCGATTTTCCCCTCCCGAGAATCCGAGGGAAAATCGGGCAATGGACCTTGATCGGCTCCGAAGTTCGGCCCAGATTATCCTGTAATGTGAGACGTTTAAAAATCTAAACTTACACCTTCCGATATGCTCTCAAGCAAATCGGGGCCGCCCTGATCTTATCAAACATGTCTGATATTTAGGATTTTAAATCCGCATAATTACGTCATACGTTCACAATAATCATTGAGAGACGGAGATGATTGACAGCTTTCGGGACCGCGAATCAAGCTGCTGTACGGGTAGACAGCGCAGCTGGAGAAATAGTTTGTGGAAGTTAATGTTTCATTCTACTTTCATTCCGCCACAACTGCAGCTCGTTGGGACAGACAGGCGATTTAAAATATCGAAATGAATTCCTTGCTTGATTCACGTTGTTCACTCTTTTATAAACATTATCTAAAACATCTTAAAAACAACAGAACATGATGATGGTCAGTCACATCACGCACCTGCAGCTATTCTGTGCAGGGCCGCTGGAAGTCATTTTGAACAGGGGGTGCTGTGAATTTTTTTTAACAAAAAACCTATGAGCCTAGGCCTATTTAAAATACATTTAAAAAAAAAACATTGAGTTTCACTACTTTATTGTCATATACACTTCAGTGCACACAGCCAGGGTCTGAAACACACAGACATCATCAGTTCTCAGATGAATATATGCGCTATTAATCAGAAGTAGAAATACTTTTAATAATCCCAGGGGGAATTACTTTCGTTACAACTTCTTATATTCATACATATATTAACATACTGAAAATGCGTATAAATAGCACGAAGTGTAAAACTCGTGCAATACATACGCCAAATTCCACTTTGGCGTGCATACACTCTAAAAACAAACGGTGCTATATAGCACCAAAAGTGGTTCTTTGCTCGTAATCATAGAGGCTGTTTACACTTGGCATTAACATGTGTTTTCGTCGATCGGATCACAAGTGGACGACGTTAATGCCAGGTGTAAACGGTGTTCAAAACGTTTTGAGCTCGTCCACTTTCGACCACTTTCAACCACATCCAGAGGTGGTCGAAACCACTTTCGATCGGATCGCTTTGGAGTTGCGGAACGCACATGTGGTTGAATGCGTTCGAACAGCCACACGCGACCGCCTTCTCTCCGCCCATTTATCTAATCTGAGGTATTAAACACAAGTTTTACGTCTTTTTTGACTTCTGGCGTGAACATTCGGTGAACAGCGCTATTTTTAGCCTTTCATTGATAAAACTAAGCGGCTGATCTCCGTAGTTTCGTTTTGAAAGCGTGTGAAAGTTGCGCGATCCTATTTCATCAATTGCGCTGAAAATTCAAAGAAAGCTCTAACATATACATGTACAAAACACTGTGCAGCATGTTTACTTGCTAAACAAGCAGCGAACTCCGAATAAATATTAGTTTGCGTCCATATAAACTCATAATTACTCCCGCTCGGGTTTGAATGACAGCAGAGAGACTCACCCACCGTCTCACAGACCACCCCCTCATAGTATTCAGCACAGAAGCGGTCGAAAGTGGACAAAAGAGACGGATTTAAATACCAGGTGTAAACGTAATGTGTCTCTCTCGTCCACTTGTGATCCGATCGATGAAAACACATCTTAATACCAAGTGTAAACAGCCCCATAGAAGAACCGTTTTTAGTGCCATATAGCACCGGTGAAGCACCTGTGTAGAACCATATAGTGCTATGTAGAACCAAATGTGGTGCTATAGTGGTGCTATATGGCACCTATATGGTTCTACACAGGTGCTTCACAGGTGCTTCACCGGTGCTATATGGCACTAAAAACGGTTCTTCTATGGTTACGATTCAAATCAACAGTTTTGGTGCTATATAGCACCGTTTGTTTTTTTAGAGTGTATGATACGCAAGTCCTTCCCATTCACTTAAAGGTGCATCTTTTTTTGTCGTTTTATTTATTGGTTTCTCATTTTTTTCTGTTTTTTTAAACCATTTTCGCTTGGGTTTAGGGTTAGATTTTAGATTTGCTTAATGAGGTTATTTAATATACAGGTTTCTCCATGTTTTTGTCCATATTTAAGCCATGGTTAGAGTTGGGGGTTGGGTTAGGATGTCATACTTAAAGTGTTTATTACAAATAAATTAGGCTACTAAATGCTTAAAATTAAGCTTCTAACATCATATTCTCTTCATGCAAATAACTAAAAATATATTTTCGATCTCACATATTTAAATTTAAGGTAGGGTAACACATTTTGAAAAATGCTAACGGTAGCCGCCTAGCAATGAAATCCCGATCCCACCCTCAAGTCAAATCGCCATCCAAAGTCACGCCTCTTTCAAAACACATGAACACGCACAGATCAGATGGTCACATCTCATGTCTCATTCACCAGTGAGAAAACTTTGCAGTACAAAGTCGAATAACACTTCCAAAATAACCAAACAACTGGTTTACATCAGAATTAGTTTAAGCACATGTTCGGTTGTGTAGACGTAGTAACTATATCGTTACGCTAATCCGTAAACGAACACAAATTTCATAAGCAACACAATGTTTCATCAAAGTAGAATATCTGAATCCATCTCAATACAAACATATCGCGTACCTACCTTACCAAAATAAACAGTGAAACGACCCTTTCAGACTCTTTGCCTCCTGTAGCTGTTTGCATCTCGTGGTAAAGCAGTAAAGTTAGCGATGTTCATTTGGGTTTTTGCTCTTGCTGATCCAGGCAGTTTTTGCTGTTGTTGTTATAAAAGATGCCTTTAGTTTTGTGCCTCCTGTGTAGGATGTCAATTTAGCAGAAAAGTTTGCTGTTCTCACCGTTTACAGGCAGGAGGTGAGCGCACGTGAACGCGCCGATGACGTATGGTGTCTGCGTGGACTCGCTGCGCGGTGGGTATTCAAATTACGCTTACGTATGAGGGACAAAAATGGAAACGTCCGTTCGGACCGAAATCTATGATTTGTTGAACATTTTTTGGTCCTACGCCTTTCACAGATAACATAAATTTCTACAAATACATTTAAACAACTTAACACAGTAATTGCTATCAGGATGTGAGGAGACTTTTAACCAGCATAACAAAAAATGTTTCAGGATCAAATCTGTTACCCTACCTTTAACTTACTAAAGAAAGAAAGAAAGAAAAAGGGAATTGCTAGAATAATGTTAGACTCTGGGGTTAAACGAAATGACAAATAAATAAACATTTAATTCACTTTTTGATGAGCACAAGAGCATGCGGGTAGCCTACTCGTGAAGAGCGGAGCTGAGGAGCGCGCATATCAGACGTGAACACGAAATGAATAGTGGGTTTAATTATGCTTTCACTTCATTTCCTGGCAGTTTCACTTGTTAGTGAGGATAGTAATGACAAGATGACGCCGAATTACATACAATATTATTACCTAACTAAATCTGAGAGAATGCAAACACATTACAATATTTTTCCTCCGCCCGACGGACAGGGCGCAGATACATTTTTGTAGCCCGACAGGAATTCGCCATAGCCTCCCGGGGACGTCGGGCTAGCGATTTTGCGAGTCCTGCATAGGTTTGTTTTTTTAGAAAGACTTTCTTTAAAGTGAATTTTGTTTTGTATAAATTGTATCTTAATATTAATCAATGTTTAATCAAACAATTGCCTCGATTTAAAGGAACACGCCCACATTTTGGGAATTTAGCTTATTCACCGTATCCCCCAGAGTTAGATAAGTCCATACATACCTCTCTCATCTCCGTGCGTGCTGTAACTCTGTCTGACGCAGCCCCCGCTAGCTTAGCTTAGCACAAAGACTGGAAGTGGGTGGCTATAGCTAGCATACTGCTCCCAATAAGTGACAAAATAACGCGATCATTTTCCTATTTATGTGTTGTGATTTGTATAGTCAAACCGTGTACAAATAACAAGGTGATATGAGACACAGCGATCTTTTAACAGTATACATACTGAGAACTATATTCTCTGAAGACGAAGCACTGCCGCATGGGCGGAGTGATCTGCTCGCAGCACACGAGAAGCCCCTGGTGAGGAGCAGAGAGTTCGGTCAGAATTGTGCAAATCACTCCACCCATGCGGCAGTGCTTCGTCTTCAGAGAATATAGTTCTCAGTATGTATACTGTTAAAAGATCGCTGTGTCTCATATCACCTTGTTATTTGTACACGGTTTGACTATACAAATCACAACACATAAATAGGAAAATGATCGCGTTATTTTGTCACTTATTGGGAGCAGTATGCTAGCTATAGCCACCCACTTCCAGTCTTTGTGCTAAGCTAAGCTAGCGGTGGCTGCGTCAGACAGAGTTACAGCACGCACGGAGATGAGAGAGGTATGTATGGACTTATCTAACTCTGGGGGATACGGTGAATAAGCTAAATTCCCAAAATGTGGGCGTGTTCCTTTAATAAATAAGAAGCAAACCAAGAACTTCGGCTGTGGTGTGGATTGAAGTGAACCAACTATTTCCGCAGCCTACGTCTTTCTGCTTTTAATGCATTTCTTAAATTAATGTCTCAATTACACAGTAGGCTTATAGAAAGTTATGATAGGCTATTTATTGCTTTAAAGCAATAGGCTATATTGTATAAAGTGTATCAATAAACGTGGCGTGACTTATAGTGCTGAATTACAGAGCTGGTAGGCTGCTATATCAAACAACATCACTGTGATCAGAGATGCTTTCTTTCTATTTTTTACCCCGCTGTCATATTTGTTGTGTGTTTATGCTATTGAGAGGAAAGCGCGCAGCACATATTTATAACGTTTTGTTATTCAAAATACGTTTTCCACTTGCTTGCAAGAAAAGTTCTCAAAGTGATCATGGCTGAAAGCTGCTTGGGAATATTTTTCTCATTAGAACCATACTGTAACACAACATTCAACTGCTTTATAATAGTTTTTAAATAGTTATCAGGCTTACTTATAATTTTACTGTTTTTAACATAACATGCTATAGATAAAATACACCACATAAAGTAGTATCCATGTCTAACTATACAGAGTAGTATTTTTTTTTAATTTCTGATTGGCGGGCCAGCTGTAGCTCCGCGCCTGCCATGCGGACGAACATTTTACTTTCGTTTTTAAGGATCACACGTCGATTAACAGTGGTAAAATATTCTCACAGTAACATACAGTATATTTTTACATATATCATTTTTTTACTAAATAGTACTATTACTGTCTTTTTTAAACTTATAAATAATTCATAAATTGAACAAAAATAATAATGGGTTAAGTTCTGATATTGTAGACTATTTTATAAAGAAATATATGGTGTATAATTACATTTTTAGAATATATTAGGCTTTATATAAGGTTTGTACTCTAAAAATACTTTATTTGTTACAAACAAGAGATAAAAAATTTACAAACGTTCTCATATCACCATATCCACAGGTACAGAGTCATTATATACAATAAATCCGTGGGGTAGCATTTAAAAAACATTTAAAAATAGATGCATTTGTTTAAAGCAAAACATTTATTTACTTAGCTACAGATGAAGCAGCTCTTTACTCCTTCTAATCGGTCATCATTTATGTCCAATGACTCAATAATAATCTTTTACATTTTAATCCTTTAATTTTTTTATATTAAAAGGCGTTTTTGTGCTGCTGCGCCTCAATGTATGTGATAATAAGCAAACCCAGGTTGTCATCCTGTTAATATTGTATGCGCATTTTATCAACGCGCTCTTTACAAAAGACACTCGCGTTGTATAATAGAGTCAAAATCTCTCGTGAGCTAGGGGACGAATGCCCAGGGAGTTCAGAATTTATGTGTGGCAATTCATCAGCGAAAGGTGTGTGAGTCTTTTCTGGGTCATGGTGCTGCGTACCCATAGTCATGTAATTGCGTGATATAGGGTTGACCCATGTCCTCAAAAGACGCAAGGCGGAGAAAGTGCGCTCAGATAAGGGCAATGGAAATGGGTAGGCACAGACAGTAATGAAATTAAAATCCAAAATACACGTAATAACCTACGTGTGTCAAAAATAATTTCCTAAAATATTCATAAGTAATATATAAATTGTGCAAAATATTTTTACTTAAAAAAATTCTCCTTCTCGCCAACAGGGGGTGCTGCTGCACCTGCAGCACCCCCACTTCCCGCGGCCATGATTCTGTGTATAGAGGAAATGTAATAAAATAAATAGGCATAGACGAAATATGTTGCACTTAAATAATTAACATATTAACAAAACGAATTTAAAATGATATGACAATTTTCAGTTCTTTTTTTGTGACGTGCTCCACAAACGCACAGAAACTGATTGCTGAAACACCACACACTTGTGAATCTGATGCGCCTCATATCCACACTTACAACGTTTCACATTAAATTACATATTTGTTCAAAACCATTGATAATGTACATACTGAATTTAACACTAGACACTACACTGCAAGAATAGAATAGAAACTTTACTGTCATTATAAAAAATATAATGAAATTTGTTTAGAAGCTCTTAAAGACCAGCAGCCTTAGAAGAATAAACAACAAAAATAGAATTTACATAGTATATAGTTACAAAATAATATCACTGCAGAGCAGTATATATACAGTGGAATTAAATAATGCAAACAACAGTGCAAAATCAAGTTTAACCAAGCATCAGTCATTTAGCAGCAACGCTTATAAACCTACAATAATATTCCTGTTAGGAAGAAACATAAACAGAGCATTAATAGAAATAGCCTACGTCACTTAATAGTAACTCCTAAATGTGCAAACAAATAGTGATATATAGGCTAGCCAATAATATTTACAAAAATGTTTTTAAATGTATTTAAATTTAAATAAATCTTGCAGGAGGATTAGACTTGAGTTGGTGCTAGATTGTGCCCACAGCTACAGTATGCATTCAAACACTGCCTGCATAACACATCCTTAAAACATATCACGATCGTTGCCATAAACAAGAGCTGAGGAGGAGAAATCGCCTTGGTTTCAAATAGAAAGCTGCTAGCAAATGTAAATATTTAAAAAGAAATCATAATAAATGTGTCATAATCTTCATTCCTTTATATACTCTTCTCCTGAGGTGACGTGAAGTGCTTGCTCTGGCAAGATAATCTTAATAATATCCTGTAGTGTGTGATGCACTGGGATTTTTAAATCCTGTAGTGTGAGCATGTTTAAGATTTGAGCAAAGAATATCTGACAAGATTCTCCTAATGTGTGTGCTGCAACCAGATTTCATAATCTGCCAGGATTTTAAAAATCCTGTAGTGTGAGCCAGGCATAAGATTGCCAATTCTTTTTACAACAAAACCCAGCACCATGGGCCCTGTCCCAAATGGCGCACTTCATGTGGACTTTCGGTCTCGTGGCCTTAAATTGCGCGTGCTCGCTTACTGTGCATTCAGACCGCCACCGGCGAGAGCGTCAAAGTGGCCGGAAGTCATTCATTTTCAATGAGAGCCGGCGGCGAGCTCCGGCGAGCAGGGGCGCGGCGCGTCATGTACAGCGTGAGCGTCGAGGAGAGTTGAAATCAGCTCAACTTTATGGTAATGAGATATGACGCGGTTCGGCGGCAACCAATCGGAAGGCGGAAATGTTCGGCGGCAACCAATCGGAAGGCGGAAACCTCCGCCTGAGAGGAGTTCAGAGAATGCATTCGAGCGTCAGAGCGTCCACTACGCCTTTTCTTTAGCGTCGTTGGCAGGGCAGCCAGAGCTTTTATTGACGCTCTCGCCGGTGGCGGTCTGAATGCACAGTTAGTCCACGAGTCCGTAGGGTGTCCCATCTGTCATTTTTACGCTTTGAAGTGTGCTCATCAGCGCCTCCTTTGCCCCCTTGATGTGGTCTTCAGTGAAGCCCGCACTGCAGCAGGCTTCGCGCACTTTACCAACCCAGAAGTCCTTGCGAAAGAGCAATCAGACCAATCAGACGACGGAAGGGAGGAGCTCACACTGAGGGGCAACTTCTCTACCTATTTCCGGTGTGACGCTCGAGTCTGTCCCAAAATACGACTCCGTTGCACCCACGTGGACTCGTATTAAGGGTCCCTAAAGTCTGGACTACGTGATGTCATCAAAGTGTGGACTCTGAGGAGGACCACAAGTCCGGAGTGTGCCATTTGGGACAGGACCATGCTTTCATTCTTGACATGATTTCGACTGGATTGTCACATTGAACTTGAAAGCACGACGCGCATATCCGATAGTGCGCATGCACAGCCAGAGCTTCATGTTCGTGTCTTTTTTGCTTAAACGGACAAATGCTCATATGTCAAAATAGCTGTCTTGGTGATTTTCATACTAAACATTTGGTTACTGTACGTCTTAAACGAATAAACATTTTATTGCATTCGGTCTTAGCCTAACATGTTGAAGTCTCTCTGTCATTAAAGTTTATTAAATATCAAAAGAAAAAAGAAGCATCTTCTGTATCTTCGTAAATAAAGATTAATCCAAACATCCTTTGTGTTGAGCTCTGCTATTTGAAGTAAGTTTAAGGTTTATCATGGAGTTTAGATTTCCTGATATTTTGCTTCATTAAAGGGATAGTTCACAAAATGAAAATTCTGTCATCATTTTTACATCCTTATGATAAACACAAAAGAAGATATTTTGATAAATGATGGTATGCACACATAGCTGTAACCATCGACTACCATAGTAGGAATAAAAACAACATAATGGAATTCAATGGATATACCATTAATTGTGTGCTTATCATCATTTATCAAAATAACTTCTTTTGTGTTTATTAAAATAAAATACAGGTTTAGAACAACATAAGGGTGAGTAAATGATGACAGAATTTTAATTTTTGGGTGAATCCCTTTAACAGACAGTAAATCAGATTTAAGAAATACAGTAGAAAGATTTAAAATTCACCCTTATTGTGTTTACATCTAATGCGATCAAAAGATTCATTCATGCTTTCTTGATACATGGTTACACGTTTTTTTTTTTTGGACTATGGACCCCCTAAAGTAGCTTTGGCCACCCCAAAAAATTCTAGTTCCCCCACTGTCTCTGTGTGAACATGTGCTGTATAATAATGAAGATAACATTTACTAAACACAATCACAAGAATCGTTTATCATCTCTTTAACAAAACACATCATCAAATAAAAGCTATAATCACATGTTTCAGAGTGTTTTATACCTGACAGGAGGAGATGTTGATTCATTCTTAAAGTGCATTGGATGATTCATAGACACATCACTCTTCATAGACACACAACTGAACTCTGGATCTGATCTCTTCTGATAAACTGAACTACAACACACAACATATTTAATACTTTAAAATTACATTCCTGTTATCTTTTGAAGATGATCATAATTAAATATATATACCATTAATTGTGTGCTTACCATCATTTATCAAAATATCATCTTTTGTGTTTATTAAAATAAAATACAGGTTTAGAACAACATAAGGGTGAGTAAATGATGACAGAATTTTAATTTTTGGGTGAATCCCTTTAACAGACAGTAAATCAGATGTAAGAAATACAGTAGAAAGATTTAAATTCACCCTTATTATGTTTACATTTAATGCGATCAAAAGATTCATTCATGCTTTCTTGATACATGGTTACACGTCATTTTCTTTTATGGACTATGGACCCCCTAAAGCAGGGCTGGACTGGTAATCTGGCATACCGGGGAAATGCCCAGTGGGCCGACGTCCTTGGGGGGCCGGTGAATATAATATGATTTATATATATATATATATATATATATATATATATATATATATATATATATATATATATATATATATATATATATATATATATATATATATATATATATATATATATTTTTTTTTTTTTTTTATTGGCCAACGACCGGCCTCATGCGGCCCATTGGTTCATTTTCCATACTGACACTTGGCTGGCCCAATCATCTTTTAACAAGCTCCACCCCTCCCCTTTTGTTTCTTGTGTCAGATGGAAACAGAGACTACTGAGAACAGAGTTGACGTGCGGTAAGCAGAACTGCTTTTAAAACACTGTTGTTAAATATCCTCTTGATAAAATGCAGTCAAAAACACAAGTGATAGATCAATGGCTTTTTGCAAAATGATCAAACTTTTGATCACAGTTTTTACTAAACATATTTTACTAATTCCAAACCAAATTAATCTTAATAATTACCATTAATGTTGTAAATAAAGCATTTATAAGTAATACATTATTGTTAATGATGGCTGACTGGAGAAAAAAACACCTTATATTCAAGTGTGCACAATTATTAGTCACATTTTCTTTTACATTTAAAATGGGCCAAAAATGTTTAACACACACGCTTGGACATTCATTATTTGATGTCCATAAGAAAGATGCCATGCATGGAAATTGCAAAATTGAGGTATGACCATTAGACAAGAAATCCTGATTTGGGTAGCAAGGGCATAAAATAGGATGAAAGGAAAATAGATATACAAAATTAATGTTGGTTATTAAAATTACTGTGGTTTGGAATTGGTAAAGGTGTTCAGAAAAAATATTCAGCACACACTGTAATGGGACTTGTGGTTCAGCCGTGAGACTGTGACTTCATTGTAACATTTATCAGGTCTCAGTGTTATCATAAGGTGCATTGTGCACTCACTGGCTAATACTATTATTTTTAAAACCTGCAAAGCCTTTTACAGCGCTTACATTTTTGTAATGTCACGTTTCAGCTCTTATAGTTTTCTACTTAATCATTATATGGAGTTATAGTCAAGGTTGCACAAAGATTTGTGATCCTATGTTGTGGGCCGGTCTGGGCCAAAATGACAGGGCCAATTTTTTTGTCCCAGTCCAGCCCTGCCCTAAAGTAGCTTTGGCCACCCCATAAAAAAAATTCTAGTTCCGCCACTGTCTCTGTGTGAACATGTGCTGTATAATAATGAAGATAACATTTACTAAACACAATCACAAGAATAATTTATCTGCTGAGTCCCAATTCGCCTACTTATACTACGACCTAAAAGTATGTACTGTTTTTGTGAGGAAAATGTACGTACTTTTGAGTGTGTAGCAAAAGAGTATGCACATTCTGGGACGTACTTCGATGACGTCATGCAACGTGAACGACAACGTGGTTGCCTAGTTACGGTACGCACACCAAACGCAGGTCGTTTGTGAGGCGGCTGGTTATGATGTTCATGTGCAACAATGTGTGTAACGAAAGCTACTTATTTTAAAGTCAAAATAGTTAAAGTTTATAGTATAACTATTGTTTAACGTATTTTATGCTTATTTTATACTTATGTATGCAAATCAAAAATACCGCGATGAAAATGAACCATGCTTTTACTATAGTAAAAGTTTTGTAACCATATTTCTTAATAAAGTTAACATTTGTACA
Source organism: Misgurnus anguillicaudatus (assembly GCF_027580225.2). Classification (NCBI taxonomy): domain Eukaryota; kingdom Metazoa; phylum Chordata; class Actinopteri; order Cypriniformes; family Cobitidae; genus Misgurnus; species Misgurnus anguillicaudatus. The sequence goes on from NW_027395283.1 coordinate 3,163,427, forward strand.
GCCACAGTATTACTTCAAATAAGTCAGTGTGGTTAAACTATGATTAGTGTAGTAAAAGGTGTTTATTTTCATAAGGGTTTATAGTAAGGTATAAATCTAAGACAGAAACATAAAAAGAAATACATAAAAAGACACATGCATGACACAGTACTACAGCCATGGTACTTTATTTTCACAACATCAACCGAATATTACGACACAATGAAAGATAACTTTAATTACGGTTAAACATTTGAATTCTTACACTTAAAAGCTGAGGGCGCATCTCGGCTGCTGCGTCTGGCTGCCATATTTACATCACCACAAAGCTCCTCCCTCCCGCACGCAATGGGTTGTGGGCAATATTAGCCGTTAGAGTGTGGATCGATCTGCACTTCGAAATCTAACCGGAAATAGTAGACCATCCGGGTATCTTTGGGATACTCATTTCAACATACTACGTTTTGGGACGTACTAATTCTAGTTTCGAATACTATTTAGGACGGATAGTATGCGAATTGGGACTCAGCAATCATCTCTTTAACAAAACACATCATCAAATAAAAGCTATAATCACATGTTTCAGAGTGTTTTATACCTGACAGGAGGAGATGTTGATTCATTCTTAAAGTGGATTGGTGGATTCATAGACGCATCACTCTTCATAGACACACAACTGAACTCTGAATCTGATCTCTTCTGATAAACTGAACTACAACACACAACATATTTAATACTTTAAAATTACATTACTGTTATCCTTTGAAGATAATCATAATTAAAAATAACATTTAAGTATTTTCCTATGATATAAATGGTATTTAATAAAGTGTTTGTACCTGCATCCTGGAGAAAAATCTTCATGTGTTGATGTTTGTGTTTGATCCATGATGGAGCTGCAGAGGTGAATCTGATCAATCTGATCTCCACAACTGATACTGAATGAAAATAATATTCAGACACAAAATAAACTTAAAATCAAAGTGACAGACATTAATTCATATAAATAAATCCTGAGTGTTGAAGAAACAATTGCGTCATCAACACAACTTACATCACATTAATACAATATTAACACAAATTAAGTTAAGAGTATAATAACGCTAAAATGAAGATGTTTTAGGAAACTGTCCTCGCGACAACTGAACTTAGAATCTGACTGAATTCACATCCTTAAAATCATCAAGCTTTAACATCAACTATACACGCGACAATACATGAATGTGTTTTTATAAACCTTATATTCACCAGTTTGATGATCGGTGTGGGGAGGATCAACTCATCCCATCTCTATAAAATGGCGAATGGAAAAGTTAAACGCTAAACTTTTTACTTTCTCTTTAAGCCTGTGACGTCACCGACAAGACGACCAATCGCGTGATGTTTTTCTCCCTCTGCTGGTAGCAAACGAGCATTACAGCGTTACATTATACACACATTATTACAACTAATTTAACAGATTTAACTTCTAAACGAGGAGAAATCATTAATGTATTGCTTTAACATTTGTGTGTTTACTTTCATTCATGAAACAAAACACATCAACATCAACAATGATTAAACTGAAATCTAAATTTCTCCTCTTTTCTTCCACTAAAGGAGTAAAGTCATATGGGTTTGGTGTAATGTAAGTGATTTTTCATTATTTTTTTTACATTAACATTCATGTATTTATCATAGTGTGAGGAAGTTCTCATTAAACTGCATGAAAACACTTCTTCAGTTGAGCTGATAGAGACACATTTAGTGATTAATTATATAGAGTTCTTTAAGATGTGTTTACTGTCTAATGAAGGTTTGTGACAGAACAGAAAAATGTTTCACAAGATAAAATAACTGTACAGAGTCACATCACAAACTCACAACCATCACAAAACACAAACAGTATTTTATACTTGAGTAAGAGAAACACAATATATGACAAATAACGAGTTTGTTATATTCTGAACGAGACAAATTTCACCTATTTTGGATGTGTTTGACCTATTTTTACTTATTTTATCAGATTCATCATCATCATCATATTCTTTATTCAGGACAACATTAAAATAAATGGTCCATAGCACTATACAAACACACAAAAATACAAGATACAACACATGCAATAAAGAATAATGACTACAGCAGTCAAAATTCCAAAATACACAAAAAACAACAACAACAAACAAACAAACATGGAAAAAGGTGTTCAAATATTCACATATAGACTAAAACGCCAATGGTTCCACAATCTCGAAGTGAACCTAACTGCACTCAATGCAGGGTTCACTAGTGTTGCAATGATGCTGTTATCTGACTCTGCTAATCTACACATACACCTGTACATGAGATTCCTAAGTACAGCAGGACATGTAAAAACATTTACACTTACACACATATGACTTGAACTGCCCCATCGTGGCATTTTAAAGAGCAGCCTCAAACCATCATTGTAGTGGAACCTCCATGACACTGGAGGGCACACCAGTTCAGTAAGATCTATAGAGTGAATGTATCGAAAGTAAGTGAATAAGAAATAAAATGGATGTTCAGTGACTGAGCTGTGTATGTATTGTGAATCTATCTAGCCATCTGTTACATGGTGTCAGAAGTGTTTTTCAAATCCTGAAAAGACGGAACAAGAAGCACGCGCCTGGGATTAAGCGTGAGTCAACAGTAAAAATATGGATCAGATATTTTCGCTGACGCCTCCGGGAAGCTTCAATTTTGACGAGCCCAGTGCATGGCCACAGTGGATGCGCCGTTTTGAACGATTCCGCGTAGCATCAGGACTCGCAGATAAATGTAGCGGGGCAACATGCAGTGAAATTATGAAAGAATAGTCAGGGTTGTACACATGTTATGAAATGTTGAACGATCTTTTGTGCACTGGGACATTTGAATGAACTGTTGGGTGGGCGGGGCTGTATACATGTTTGTGTGCTTGTGAGTGAGACTTGTTTTCGCAGGTGTGACTGATGAATAATCAGTGGCTTTGGTGGCGGGAGAGGATAGAACACAGATGGGTTCCTCTACACGGGGTCTTTTGTTCTCCTTCGACCGGCGCCCGACGAAAGTTTGATGCACCGCAACTAACGAGACACGAAACGTTGGATTACGCTGTCCCCGGTACCTTGGTAAAGGCGAGCCAGCTGCCATCTGTCCAGACTCGGCGGAGACAGTAAAAAGTTACTCAACGCACTCTACTCTTTGTACTAAAGGAAAGCAGCTTTGCTATTGCCTGGTGAGTGGAAGAATTTCAATCTGTGATTCGTATTGATTCACTTTCCCCTTCTCGCAGTTCGGGTGAAGTTTTCGCCGTCGGATTGCCGTGAGTGAGCACCGTCGACAGGAGACGCGAGCGACCCTATTGAGACAGACGAGACTGGAAGCGTTTGGATTACGCTGTCCGTGAGAACTCAGTGACGGCGAGCCAGCGCCCATCTGTCTAGATGCGGCGGAGACAGTAAAGGGTTATTCAACGCACTCTACTCCTTGTAATAGAGGAAAGTAACTTTGCTATCGCCTGGTGAGTGAATGGGTTTTTACCGCGATTCGTTACTGATTCGCTTTCCCCTCCTTGCACTTCCGAGTGAAGTCTTCGCTTCGGATTGCCGTGAGCGAGCGCTGTTGGCGTACGACCCTGCTGACACTGAGAGGGAGAGACTGCAGGGACTACCTGGTGCTGCGTAATCAATTACAAACTGCGGGCCGGGCCGTGAGTGGTGGCTGAACTATAAATTCATTGTTGTCTGCCCAGCAACTGTATGCTTATTGGACAGGTTTGATTATAGTGCCCGGCTGCTCGCCACAGTTTATTACTATTTGGTGTGATAAATGATGATCAGTGACTTAACGTGGTAGATTGTGATTGTGTGTGTCACTTTAGTTTGGTTTATTGTGTGATGTGGCTGACCTAGTGTCCTTGTTACCACCCATTTTATGAATATTAGCTTCTCTTTCTTATACTAGTGTGATGGTGCGATGTGATTTTACAGTGTGAAATTATTAGCAACAAATTTACCGGTTAAAGTAACTGTGACTTCAGAACATTTACACCCTCTAGGGGGCATTAGAACGTCCATTTTTGTAATGCTGTGATTGCAACCATTGATATGGCCAATTTTTAACTTTCCTGTCTAGCTGTGTATAGATGCTAATGTTTTGCATTGTGTGCTGCTTTGTTGTTTTTATTGTTAATAAAACCGAGTTTTAATAACGAGTTCTGTCTGTTGTTTGGGTACCTCAAGGGTCAATAGTAAAACGACAAAATACAAACAACAAAATTTAAACTGTTTTTGATCTGGCAATTGAAGTTTAAATTGTCAAACCTGCTATCGTTACATAAACCCTCTGACTACCAGGTAAACTCGCTTCTTTACATTATGGGGGAGAAGAGTGACAATATTTTGAATACGTTGCCCCTAAGTGAGGAAGAGAAAAAGAGTTATGAAGAGGTCAAGAAGGCTTTAAGTGAGCACTTTGTTGGCAGACATAACGTAATCTACGAGAGAGCGAAATTCAATAGCAGATTTCAACAGCCTGGCGAAGCAGTAGAGAGTTTTATCACGGACGTGTATAAACTTGCGGAACACTGCAAATATGGTGATTTACATGAGGAAATGATCAGAGACCGTATTGTAGTGGGCATAAGAGATGCAAAGCTCTCAGAAAAACTGCAACTTGATCCAAATTTGACATTGGACAAAACGATAACCCAATTCAGACAAAATGAAGAAATAAAACGCCAGCAGCCAGTAAAAAGTCTGATGTGAAAGAAGTAAACGTTGATGCAGTCATGACAAAGAGAACATCTAAAACAAGAATGAAAACAATGAGAGCAGAGGAGACAGCACAAAGAACACAAAGTTCATATGATGCAGCTCAGAAAATTAAACAGATGGATGCCTGCAAAAGATGTGGGAAAAGTCCACAGCACTCGTGGAAAATGTGTCCAGCCAGAGAAGCAGAATGCAGAAAATGCAGGAAAAAAGGACATTTTGCTGCAGTTTGCCGATCAGCTCCAAGACTTGAAACGATAGTTGACAATTCTTAAGAGTCTGCTTTTTAGGAGCAATTCAGACCCAAAAACAAGAAAATATGTGGCAACAGGAAATCCTGGTGAATAAAGAACAAATCACCTTCAAAATCGATACAGGCGCTGCAGTCACAGCGATTCCAGCGTCTATGTATTCAGCTGAAAAGCAAGGGAAACTCAAAGATTCTAAAAAGATGATCTTGGGCCCTAACAATACTCCTTTGAAGGTGATGGGTAAATTCAGCGCATGTCTGCAAAAGGACAAAAAGAAGATTCAGCAGGATATTTACGTTGTAATGGATTTAGTGATGCCATTATTGGGATTACCTCCAATTCAAGGTTTACAGTTACTACAGCAGGTAGCCAACATCCACGAACCTGGAGAGCAGTACAAAGCAATGTTCCCTAAAGTCTTCTTGGGTCTCGGGAAGTAAGAGGGCAGCTGCAAGATCAAACTGTCAGATGGAGCTGTTCCATATGCACTATCAGCCCCACGACGAGTACCACTGCCGCTTATGGAGCGAGTGAAAATGGAACTCCATAGAATGGAAGAGATGGGAGTAATTCGACGAATCGAAGAGCCTACCCCATGGTGCGCATGAATGGTAGTCGTACCAAAACCGAACGGCAATATCAGGATTTGCGTGGATTTCACAAGGCTGAACAAATACGTTTGCAGAGAAAGACAGATACTGCCAGCTGTGGATGAGACTTTAGCGCAGCTAGAGGGAGCAGCTGTGTTTTCAAAATTAGATGCCACATCTGGGTTCTGGCAGATACCCTTAAACGAAGACTCAGAGCCGTTAACAACATTTATTACACCCTTAGGGAGATATTGTTTCCGGCGTCTTCCTTTCAGGATATCTTCGGCCCCGGAGCACTTCCAGCTCAGGATCGCACAGATCGTCGCAGGGATGACTGGAACTCTTTGCCATGCAGACGATATCCTAGTGTTTGGAAAAGATGACAACGAACACAATAAGAGACTGTGTGAGGTGCTGAGAAAGTTTGAAAAAGCAGGACTGACGCTGAACAACAAGTGTGTGTTCGCAGTTGACAGAGTAAAGTTCCTAGGACACACTGTAAGCGCCCAAGGCATCGAAGCGGACCAGGACAAGATTAAAGCCATCGTCAACATGCCTGAACCCCAGAATGTGGAAAGAGTCAGACGTTTCATTGTGATGGTTAATTATGTCGGGAAGTTTTCACCTCATCTGCCGACTCTCACAAAACCACTGAGAGACCTGTTTTAAGAATGACAGCACCTGGATATGGGATGCGCAGCAGAAAGAAGCATTTGCGAAGGTAAAGACAGAACTCAGCTCACCAGCTATACTGGCACAGTATAGTCCGAACAACGAGACTGTGGTTTCAGCCGATGCTTCATCATACGGTCTTGGTGGGGTGCTCATGCAGAAACAGAAAAGCGGTGAGTGGAGGCCTGTTGTGTATATCTCTCGAAGTCTGACAACCACAGAGACACGATATGCACAAATTGAAAAAGAGGCTCTGGCGGTAACATGGGCATGTGAGCAGCTCAGTGCATACCTGCTGGGATTGGAATTTATGATAGAGACTGACCACAAACCTCTAATATCTCTGTTAGGAAACAGACCAATTGATGACTTACCTCCAAGAATTCTGCGGTTCAGACTGAGGCTGCTCAGATTCAGGTACAACATCATGCATGTCCCTGGAAAACAACTGGTCGCTGCAGACACGTTGTCATGAGCACCAGCTGGGCTGGAAAAATCAACAGAAAGCGACACACTGGAGGATGAGTGCAATGTTTTTGTGGATCTCATAGTTCAACAAATCCCTACGACAAAAACAAAACTAAAACAGATTCAGGAAAAGCAGGACGAAGATTTAATATGCCATCAATTGAGACATTATACATTAAAAGGCTGGCCAGCACATCGCAAGTCAGTGTCGGAGCATCTCATGCCATATTGGTCTCATAGAGCAGATATCCATGTTGCCGATGGGATTCTACTAAAAGGTGAACGGCTTGTGATTCCGAAACCCATGCGGGCTGAGATGCTAGAGAGAATTCATCACGGTCACCAAGGTATGACAAAATGCATTGCGAGAGCACAGCAATCTATATGGTGGCCTGGTGTAATAAGAGACGTAAGGGAGTTGGTGGAGAAATGTGACATCTGCTGTCAGCATTCGCTGCAGAAAACAGAGCAGTTGATGCCGACACTGTTACCAGCGAGACCCTGGCAACGAGTGGCTGCAGATATCTTTCAATTGGAAGGAGGCCATTATCTGGTTGTGATTGATTACTTCTCGAGATACATTGAGGTTGCAAACTTACCAAAACTCATAACAGCAACAACAATGGAAATGCTGAAAGTCATTTTTGCCCGGTTTGGAATTCCCAAAACACTGGTGACGGATAATGGTCCACAGTTTGCATCATCTGAGTTTGCAGAGTTTGCTCAAGACTACGATTTTGAACATGTCACAAGTAGTCCACGTTACCCTCAAAGTAATGGTGAGGCAGAGAGGGTGCGAACTGTGAAACAGCTGCTGAAAAAGAACCAAGACCCTCAGAGAGCTCTTTTGGCCTACAGATCGACTCCATTAGCTCATGGAATCTCGCCAGCTGAACTTCTGATGGGGAGGAGAATAAGGTCAACAGTCCCAGTTCCACCTAAATCTCTCACACCAAAATGGCCAGATCTGAAAGTGTTCGGAAGAAAAGACGGGATGTTAAAAGAGAAACAACAGGAAACATTCAAGTCTAGACACAGAGCGAAATATCTACCAGTCATCATACCTGGACAGAAAGTCTGGATCAGAACTTCAAAGACAACCGGAACAGTTCAGGGTGAAGCATCAACACCCAGATCATATCAGGTAGAAACTGAGATGGGAACTTTAAGAAGAAACAGAGCTCATCTTACAGTTCTTCCAGGACCAACTCATCAAGATGTATTACCATGAATTTAATGCATTTTTATGTTTTACCTTTTTTAATGTCCTCTGTAATATGTAAGATGTCCTTGAGTGTCTAGAAAGGCGTCGGCCAAATAAAATGTATTATTATTATTATTATTATTAAGATGTCCTGGGAACAGTTACAAGGTCGGGAGGATTTCCCGTCCACCAGAAAGACTGGACTTATAATTAAAAATTAGAATAGGAAAGACCTGCGGTCATGAAAAGGGCAGAATAATCCCTTCAGCGGTGTCAGGAATGTCCAGGCAGTCTACCCTGGCTTCCAGCTTAGGAAAAGAAAGTTCAATGTTATATGTGTGAAATTGTGTTCTAGCTAAAGAAATAATGCAACTATATGTATATAAGTATGCAGATTAATATAAAGAGATGTTTAGACTAAAAGGAGGGGATGTAGTGGAACCTCCATGACACTAGAGGGCACACCAGTTCAGTAAGATCTATAGAGTGAATGTATCGAAAGTAAGTGAATAAGAAATAAAATGGATGTTCAGTGACTGAGCTGTGACTGGCTGAATCCGAAATCGCATACTTACTGTGTAGGTACTGAATTTCATTGGGTACCTACTTAACGTGCGCTAAGGCAGTATGTACGTTCGCGTTAAGTATGTACAGCATTCGCCATGTTGACGTTATCATGTGACATATGACGTAGTAGACTTGTTCGAGTTCATGCGGAACCACAAGCACTGCATGAAAAGAGGTGTATCCGTACTAGGAAACTCCTGTAAACACCACTGATTTTCGGAAGTATCTACTAGTTCCACTGAGGGTAAACTACTAATTCCACCAAGTTAGGAAACTCCCGTAATGATACCAATTCGGATGTATCTTGCTGAGGGGATATCCCCGTGGAATATGCAGCCATTTGTTGCCATGGCAAGTAATCCCATTGAAGATTTTGGCAGGGGCCACTTTCACACCTACAGAGGTACTGGAATTTCACACCTTTGCACAATTCTAGTGTCCCCATTGGTGTTTAATCTCAACACTGATTGGTTGCTTTTAAAACCCCCTCCCAAAACTCTGACAACTATTGGGACACAACTTTGAAACTTTCCAGTTGAGATGATTTGATTGGTTACACTTTGTTTTAAGCCCAACCCAAGCCCTCATAGCTTAGTGACTTGATTGGTTATTTGCCTGCTATGCAGATAGACTACAACCCCCCCCCCACTATATACTACTATACATCCCCAAAACCCTTAAAAAAATAAAAACTTGAATTGAGTTTGAAACGTTTATTTAATAAAAAACTGAACAATCCACAATTGTCACAATCACAAAATAATATAATACACAAATATTAAAAGTTGCATACATAAACAATACAATTTAAACTCATAAATATACAGACAGAGAAAGCAATATTAGAGTAAAATAAAACAAAATAAAAGCAACAATGAAAACTACATTCAAAGTAGTACAATGTAATGTAGCAGGGGCGGCTCGTGACTGCTCATCCGAGGGTTGCAAATTCAAAATAAGTGTTCGGAGTGTCATGTGTGTTGCTTGTGTTTTTAAAATATGTGTTTGTTGCTTCATGTAAACCACGTGCATCACGTGTTTAGTCAAAACACGTGATGCACATACACGCACTCGACACGCAAAACACATATTTTGAAATTGGGAACCACACAAATGACGGGCTATATACATGTTGTGACAAACTTCGCATCGAGTGCTAACAAAAAAAGAAGTCACCAGCTGCCACTGTAATGTAGTAAATATCTAAATAAAATGAACAACAACTATATTGATCTTGCTTTTAAGAAATCAGTCCTACACTGCAAAAAATTACTTTCTTACATAGTATTTTTGTCTTGTTTTCAGTAGAAATATTATTTAAATTAAAATGCTTTTTCTTGAGGAACAAAATGACCCAAGAAAATAAGTCTAGTTTTAGACAAAATAAATAAATAAAATACACACACATTAAGTGAATTTGTGCTTAAAACAAGCAAAAATATCTGCCAATAGTGTGAGAAAAAATCTTAAGTTTTCTTTTTTCTTAAAAACTTAATTAAAACACAATTTTCTCACCCCATTGTTAGATATTTTTTCTTGTTTAGGCACAAATTATCTTAAATTGTATATTTTTGTCTAAAAACTAGACATATTTTCTAAGGTAATTTTGCTCATCAAGAAAATACATCTTGATTTAAGAATTTTTAGTTTTTCTACTGAAAACAAGATAAGAAGTGTTAGAAAGTGATGTTTTGCAGTGTAGAATCAATCACAGAGCTCTGTCTTGGAATTATTCAAACATTTCTCACTGTAACACTGTAATTTCTCACATTTAAGAAAACCGGTTGCATTAAACCATTCAAGTTTTAAAACACATAGATTTGAGTACTGTGAACTTAAACAAATTGAGTCACATGCAGTTAAGCACTTATATTTAAGTTCACACTACCTAAATATAAGTGCATAATTGCACAAGACTTAAGTTCACAGTACTCAAATGTATGTTTTTAAAAACTTAATGGTTTAAGGCAACCGATTTCCTTAAATGGTTTGAGTTAAGTTAACTGCTAAAAGCATATACTTGTCAGCAAAGGTAACGTTGATGCACCCTCATCTAGACAGACATCTCTTTGGAGCCCTTTGGAAATATAAAAGTACATATAAGTATTTGGCATAATACTAATACACATACATATACAGATACACACACACACACACACACGACAAATCAAATGACATAAAGTTGTACATTTTAGAAAATTTACATTAAACTGTACAAAGATACAACAATATATGATCAAATAACTTCATAATGTACATCTTCTTACTAGATTTTCTGTGTTGATGTCCTCAGAGTCTCTGTGACGTTCCGCAGCTTCATTACAGTAGGCTACTTCAACATAGTTGTCTATCAAACACAGAATAAAAATAGAGTCACATACATCATAACACCTCTATTTACTATTTAACCTATTTGATTTAATAATTTCATTATTAAACTTACATCATTTTGGCCAGATTGCAGTGACATCAATTTCTTCAGTGTCTGGATCAGTCTGATGTTTTAGCTTCCACTGTTACTTCATTATATTTCTCTGTCAAACACAGAATTAAAAATCAAAATCACATACATCATAACACATCTGTTTACTATTTAACCTGTTTGATTTTAAAAATTGAATGAATAAACTTACATCATCTTTACCCAGAAACCTCTTCAGCGTCCACAAAGTTGACCACAGTGTACATGACCTCTGTAAACACAAACATGGATAGACTTCATATTTAAAAAGATGAAGAACAGCAAACATATTACGTTAAAATATATTATGACTCCAAGCTTCTTTACAATTAGCATCTAGGTTCTCTCAAAGTGAAGCTGGTATTGTTACAAATCAATATAAATGTATTAAAACCGTCTTGAAAAATAAGCAGCATCTACCAGCACTAAAGCAATGAGCTTTTAAACAACAAAAGATCGTCTGTGTATCATTTAAAATAGCAGAGAGACACTTGCTAGCTGCTAACATTTCCAACACACAAGTTACTGTTGTCCTGTTTGTTTTAAGCAAAGAACGTTTCATCTTGGCTTCTTTTATTGTTTTTAAAAACTTAAACATCGAATTGATTCTTTTAACAGCCCGGTTTGAATGTTACTTCGCGTATTTTTAACCTCATGTTTACAGCTGTGTACCATGTATACCCTTAATGTTTTACTGTTTGTGCTTTAAATTCAAACAGTTCTAGTATAAAGACAAAAACGAATCATAGTAAATAACATAATATGAACAAATAGGCATCCGATCAGCGCGATGCAGACAAACTAATTAAATCAAACTTACCTTACTGTTGATAAGCAAACAAACAAAGACACCGTCCAGGCTGTAACGGTTCGCGATTTTGAATTTTCCCGTCAAGCCCATAGGTCAAGCAGTCGCACCTGAAGGGTGGGGGCAGATGAGTGGGTGCAGGTGCATTCTGGGAAATGTAGTCCTTTTCTCTGGCGTTGTCACTGCTGTAGCATATGCTGCTGTAGATGTAAACTACGATTTCCAAGATGCACTACAATCATTCCAGCCCAAGTTTGATTGATCCTCTGCTCGCACTTTATTATATACTTTTATATAATCCGCGTTTTCACACTATGCATTGTTCTTTATACTTGGTCATTAATAAAAAATAAAGAATATTTCTATAAAGTTTACAACGTTGACAAAACATGTTTAGTTGACAAACATGTTAACAGTTATTTTGAATGATGCTCAGATTTTCTTAAATATAAAATCTTTGTGAATCAGCACTTTCTTGATGAAATACAAAACTCTTTAAACATGCCTCAGGAATTATCTGTGGGTTTAGTGGATTACCTGCTCATCATTGGAAACATTGAACGTATACCTAAATGAATTCTTACTTAAATATAAGTAAATATAAACTAATGCTGAGTTAAGACATGTAACTTACTGAACTTACTTAATTACAACATGAACTCAAATTAATTTATTGTAAATGAATGCATTAACTAACAATGAAAAACATGTCATGTTAATGATGACTCTTCATTAGTTTATGATAGTATATGCCTTAACTCGGCATTAGTTCATGTTAAAGTAAAAATACATGTATGTCTTTTATCACTGTGATATATGGAACCTTATTATATTATAAAGTCCCCATCTCTTTTATTTAAATTGATTGATTGAAGACAAACATGATAATATGTGGTCTGACTTTGTACAAGCATGCATTATCATATGCTAACAGTTACCTCCTTAGATAGACTATACATTGATTGGTGCCCGAACATTTTCCTTACAAGGGCCAAACCTGACTGAGGGCCGTGGGCCAAAAGTAAATGGTGTTGTGTTATATTAAAATTAAAGTTGCTCTGATAACCCCTAATTTATAATTTTCTAATATTTAAAAAATAAATAAGCAAACATTACTTTGTTTATGCATAACTAATGCAGTTTTATTTTCCAAGGCTTTTTGTAAAAAAAAAGAAATCATTTTGCCAATAAATTTTAAATATCCTTTTCTCTGTGTGCCACTGCCAAAACCTCTTCATTTTTAGCCTGTAGTACCAGAGTTCATTAAGTTTTGTGGTGCATTTTATACACCTTCAAGTATGCATGAAACATAAAAAATTCACTTTAATCCCTTGCATTTAATATTAATTTACATTTTTGTAATGTAAAAATACAACAAAAAATGATACATTTTAGAAAATGTTTAATTAAAAATATGAACATCTGCGTCAAGACTTTTGTTTTCTTTTTTCTTATCTCACGTGGCATGATGGGCCAAATTAAAGATCTATTGTGGGCCAACTTTGGGCACCTCTGGATTAGAAGTACAGTAGCAGACAGGTATCTGCAGATATGTTTACCCAAGTTTGTCAGTCAGTATCACCGAACATGTTTTGCATTCACATGTGAAAGACTGTCTTTTAGATTATGGACCTGTCTATTGATATTTTTGTTTCTATTTTAAAAGATTTAATGAAATGTTAGGGTAGAATTATAATAACAATAGAAACAGTGAACTTCAAATCATGAGACATCAGCAAAATCAAGCAGCTTTACATTTCACTGACTAATTTATCAACATCCTAGCTAGCAAAAATGTGTTACATGATGTCATTTGAACGGCTTCTTTTAAACGATGTATGCAGCATTGAGAGAAACGTGCACAATATTCTGACCTAGGGCAGTTCAAGACATGTTTTCAAAGTGTTGGAAATAAATATTCTGAAATAACATTTGTTGCATTTCTCTTGAGTCAGAGACATAATTTTCACACATTAAAATTTTAATTGTGTCCATTGAATTTTAGTTATTTTGAAGGATGCTAAGTTTCTTAAATAGACTAATTAAATTATATTAATAATAAAAGTATTTAGAAAACAGTTTTTATGTACCACAATACTGTATGTGCTGTCTTAAAGAGACATGGTTAACCCCCCACCCCACCCCACTCAGCTCTGAAAACAAAGAAGACACCTCTACCTGTGGGTCATTAACATATAAAAAGCCCTTCACACCTCACACCCACCTCTCCTCACAACCAGCTGTAAGGATTCCTGGAAACTTCCACCAGTTCCTATATACATCCACAAACGTAAAGTTTCTGGATGTTTCACAAGTTTACTTTGGTGTATTACCTTTCCAAGCACTCTGCCTCAAAAATCTGGCAAACCTAAAGTTTAGCAGGGATTTCCCATCCCGTATTTGTCCGTATACAGCTCTTTTCATGCAGTGAAGAACCGACAGGAGGTTGACATCACAATACCGCGAGAGCAACTCGAAATCAGAGTTCTCCGTGTGATTTTTGGAATCGCTCTCACGGTACTTTGATGACATCCAGCTGTTGGTTCTTACAGCGGTGCATGAACTCGAACAAACCTAATAACAGATGAAAACCTAATGAAAACGTATGCGTGTGTATGAGGGACAGGTGCACTAACACCTGATTGCATCAGTAACTTGATCTGTAACAGTGTTACAGATATATTACACATTATTTTGTAGGGGACAAAATAAGTAAAACAAGCAGATTGTAATTTAATATCTATTGTCAGATGACAGCTGTGCTTGAATACAAACTAGACAATGCAGCCAATGTGATTATATACATTTTAGTGAAGCAATCTCTTGTATTTACTTAAAACGACAGGAAACATGAATAAAAAATGAATGAATAAAACCATCACAATAAACTTTCCCATATGAAACAAAAGTTTATTCAAATGTATTTTTCTAACAAACCATCACATATTTACTGTCAGCTCAACACAGCTGTGACAATTCTACAGCTTTATTTTCATGAATCAGCTGAGCACTTTGTAGTGTATCCTGGCCGGTCTGTGCGTGAAGTCAGGGTGCTGAGGGACAGCCCTGTGTAACGTATCAAAATCACCCGATTGGTTGGTCTCCGGTCGATTGCTTTGTTTTCCCGTGGCATCATGGGAAAGCTGGGATAGAAGTGTCCATCCGATGCACGCTTCAGAATAGGGGCGGACTCAGTAGGGCATCCGGGGATTTCTCGCCTACTGATTTTATGGATACTGAGGATTCGGACGTACTACTCTGTTCACGTGCTGTTTCCCCTACTACATTTTCAGTAAGTAGGCGGTTTCGGACAATACTTAAGTACACGTGCCTCTGAATCTCGCGAGAAATAGTCCAAAATCCCGCTAATTCTCGCCTACCCTTTTATGTATACTGAGGTTTCGGACATACTATTCGTTCGCCTACTGCTTTTTGCCTACTATATAGTATGGCAGTATGCGATTTCGGATTCAGCCAACGTGTTGTGAATCTATCTAGCCATCTGTTACAATCATTGTATGCCACATTGAGTTTCTGCATACTGCTTTTTGTATAACGCCGCCACAAGTGGGCTGTGTACATCGGAGTACAAAAAGCTTTAAAAAGTGTGGCCTTCACACATAGTGAACACATACTGAACTTACGATTCAGCATATTAGCTTGGGCATACAACATACAATACTGTCTATGAATGTCCCTATCATCAGACAGGTCATCAGTTATATAATGTCCCAAGTATTTAACTTCATCACACACTTTAAGTAAAGTACCAGACAAATAAAAAGCAGGAAATGAGAGTTTATTGTCCTCCCTGCTTCTAGCAATCATTATATTACTCTTTAAACGTAAATATTAAAGGCTGAACCATATTGAGAACATACCCTTAGTAACTGTTGAAGGCCAGCACTATATGGACACAGAATGACCAAGTCATCTGCGTACATGAGATGGTTGATAATGATGCCCCAAACCATACAGCCTGTTCCACAGTTGTTTAACAATTTTGATAGATCATCCATATAAATATTAAAAAGAAAGGGAGATAAGATGCTCCCCTGCCTAACTCCATTACTTACATTGAATGAGGCAGACATAGAGTTACCCCATTTCACATACATTGACTGATGGGCATACCAAAAGGCCAAGATTCTCACTAAATATTTGGGAGCCCCTCTGTTGTACAATTTGTAAAATAACATCTCATGATTTACCTGATCAAAGGCTTTAGAGGCATCAACGAAACACGATTGACCTGTTTTACCCATTATGACAGCATACCTTAACTGCTGTGTTAGGACGATATAGTAGTTTAGTTACCTTTCAGTATTGTGTAAAGTTTTCTCCTTCATGAAAGAGCACAAAACACTTTGAGTTGAACTAAACTTATATCCACTGTATGTAAGAGTCATTTATTATAATGTTTGTGTTTGTCCACTAGATGGCGCAGTTTGACTTTGCCGTTTAGAAAGCGTCTGGCAGATAATCAATTTGTATTTTCAAGTCCTGCTTGTATAGAGTGCCGAAGTCATGACGTCACTTTGTTGGCCAACCCGGAAGTTAGCGGCGCATGGGTTCCCTCGATCGAAAAGCCATTCATTTTTCCCATAGACTTTTGGAAAATCGCAAAAAATAAGATCTGTGTTCAACAAAGAGTTATGAACCTTACACGTTTTGTCTATCAAGATAATCTTTATAAGTTAATCGAAAATGTATACATTTTGAAGCCTAAATAAAGCCGTCAGATATAAAATGCTAACGGTATGCTATAAACGGACTACAGCGCACCGGTCGCGGATCAACGTCATCATCAAGCTTCCTCAAACTTTATTTAAAAAACACGCTCGCTCATTATGATCTGCGCTGTTTATGGACACTTATCCACTTTTTCATGAGAAATATTGCCCATTCGTTATTTCCAAAAATGTTAGAAATTTTGTTTACGCGTGCCTCTTTGAGATTTTTTGTTAATGTTTTATTTATTTATTAGTTTATTATTTCGTTAGTTTATATAATAAACCTTAATATTATTTTCTTTGTGATTAAGGTTATTATGCATGATCATTGTGCCCCAAATAAACTTTAAAGATTATCTTTCACTGTATTATGTTTAATTGTATGTTTGCATACCATTTGCTAATTCGCCAGAAAAAAAACATCTCAGAAGCCCTAGCTGTTGCCGTATCAATTTCCAATCTTATGTACTTTAAAACAATAGAACGAGGAGAGAGAACCACTATAAATCTGCACATAACAGTGCAGCTTAGATGCTGGTTTACTTACCGGTATTGTAAGGGCCAGCATGAGGGACAAGGTTTATCAAGTCTCATTAAGTAAAACTATGGAGAGATAGAGGAGTAAAATAAAGTGTTCTATGTATTTATAAGATAACTATACAATCTCTGAACAAACAGAACACAGTTAAATTCCAAACATTTAATATAATAGTTATATATAATTATATATGTTGAATTTAAAGAGAATTGTCCAATAGCATCAATGCTTAAATACAATATATTATAATTAAACCATATATGTTCCCTAAATAAACCATATATACTAATTTTGTTCACATTTTCTATATATTTTTACCTGGTAATCCACAAGCCCCAATGTGAGAGCCTGTGTAGTAAATTTTATCTCACATTACTGTGAGCTGACTGGTGTATAGTTACAATAGTATACAATAGTTTAACATTTAATTTTTGCTATTTGTTAGACAAGTGACTTACAATGCATTCAAGCTATAGATATCAGCGTGTTCTCTGGGAATTAAACAAAAGTTAACAAAATGCTCCAATCACTGATCCACAGAAACATTGCAGCAAGTTTTGTAGTAAACATCTTTATTTTCATAAAATAAGTAAACTGAAAACAAACTATATACTATATAATTCACATGACAAGTCTCTACAGGCAAAGAAGGTATTTTTGCAACACAATGTGAATGCCCACATGGAAAATGCAAGTGCAAGTGTGTATAGTTGTGGCGAATTTTAATCAAGGTCCTCAAGGATGATTTCTTTGGGTCTCCTCCATCCAGCAAAGTACGTAATGGAATCCTCAAAATGAGCAACATATTCACACACAGCACTGAAAGTATCCCTATCTGGCAATCCTGTCCCCATTCGAATCACACTTTCACTCATCTGAAAGGCTGAATACCTGTCATGACAGTTACTCGTTTGCCTTTGGAGTTAGTCTTTGAGAAGCTGAATCTCTGTTATGGAATGCTCTAACTCAATCATAAGCTGGATTCTTCTTCTTCGTCCAGACTGCAGCTCTTCTTTAGTTGTGCTTTTATTTGGTTGTTCCTCAGAATTGATAGTGAGGGTTTGATCAGCCGGAGATGGTTCATCATCTTTGTCAGCCATAAATTGCAGCAATTTCCTCCTCTTTATAAATGGGTGGTGGAACATTTTTAGGCACATCAGCCCTATCCTGTCTCAGGGAGTATGAATGATCTTCCAAAATTTGTCCAGTGGGAACATCATTTGTGGATATAAACAAAACGGGGACATTTTATCCCCTGCAGGAAAATGACAGCTGCAGATGCGAGAATGGACACTGGGCATCCGGTCAGCTCGTCTAAGGATAAATTCAAAATAAGCAGTGTTAGTTTTATGGAAGTTACACCTTTACAAATTAAAATTACAAAAATCACACTTTACTACTAAAATAACAAAGATTAATATCATTGTTATCTAATGCCTAACTAGTGCTGTTTACAAATAACTACAATCATTATTATTAGTGGGTAAAGCAAAGTTGAATAAAAGTCAATAAACCAGGTATTATTTTGAATATTTTAATTAAACACATTTCTCGAAGTAATGTTAGCCTTTAATAAAACTGCAGCGGATCTAATCTATTAAACAGCAAAGTAAACAAGCTTTAAGATATTTTAAGAGAAAGACACAGGTAAGTTATTTTAGCTGTTGATTTTGTTATAAAAAAACGTTTATTCTTGCTAACTTAGCCTTTTTAATTCCAGCTGACCGTCAAAGAATCATATCATTCGCGTGTTAAGCAATATGCACCATTAAAGTTTGGTCGTGCATGGCCACATTAAGGCAGTAAATACGGTGTTCAACATGGAAATCATCGTTGTGTTAGCTTACCTTACGGCACGAACAGTCTCCGCTGGGGAACATCGGACGGTAAACGAGCATCTTTCATCGACGACTTGTGGTTGCATCTCCGGACAAAACAAAACATGTCAAACTACAGTCTCTCCACAGTACAACAATATTTGGAAAAACTACAATTTGAAAAGACTTAATATATAACGTTATGTATATTAACTGAAAGGTAAACTTCTGAGAACGTGAGGCTGAAAGGCTAGTGACAGATTTCCTGTCATGATGACGTCTAAACTCCCCGCCAAGGATGTAGTCCCTATTAGCAACTTGTTAGCAACCACCGTTTTTAAGGCACAATAAAGTTTAAAAAAATCACAAGCAGATTATAACTGGTGTATTTTATGTCATAGAACAAAACGTTAAAATATTTAGAGGTTTTGTTAACCACAGACCTTATTTCAGGCGATTTAGCAAAAACCCATTCAAAAAACCCATAGACTTCAGGGCGAAGGAACCCGTAGTGCTAAAATGCTAACTCACTTACGCGTTTTAGCCTACAAAGTGACGCCATTACTTCGGCACTCTATAGGGCTTGGGCGTCGTGACGTCATTACTTGTCGTGGCGGCCATGTTGATAGCCTCCTTTACTGCTGCGCTCCATGCTGCGCTCTGTTTATAGACATACTTTCTCTTATTCGTGTGTCTTAATTTGATTAATTTGTCGTTATTTTGTCAACCACGGTAAACCGTTGCTGTATTAATAATCAAGTAACACCTTAAAAGTAATTTACATTAAAAATGACAGATAAGGACAAAACTTCATTATGTTTTATTCAATATCGGAAACCAAACATTAACCTCAACCCATCAGTAATGTGTATACATGACATATAAATGACATTTAAATATCGACAGTGAAGTGTAACAATAGGGACTGCATTACCCATAATGCACAGGAGAGCGCTGTGTGATGATGTATGTGGGAGGGAGCGGAAGAATAAACAGTTGTTCACCATGTGAGTTGGACATGACGGTGTACTGCGTGTTTATTAAGAAAGCACATAGATTATAATACATGGTGTCAGAAGTGAACCTAAAGACTAGGTTACAGAGAACCGCGGGCATAAAGCAAACTGCATGATGGCTGTTGCAGCAGTGCAGATATCGCATCCAGAACCGTTTGATTTCTCAAATTCGGCGGAGTACCCGAGATGGATCAGACGGTTCGAGCGCTTTCGTCTAGCGTCTGGATTAAATGAAAAGACAGAGGAATACCAGATAAACTCCTTGTTATATGCCATGGGAGACGAAGCAGATGATATCTTCGCTCTATTACCGTTGGGTGAGTCAGACCGAAAGAAATATGATTCTGTGGTGGAAGCATTTAGACAACACTGTGTCGGTAAACACAACGTCATATTTGAACGGGCTCAGTTTAATCGGCGATGCCAAAACAACGGTGAAAATGTAGAGGCTTTCATAACAGCAGTACACAAGCTGGCAGAACACTGTAATTTCGGGGCATTAAAAGAGGAGTTAATCCGAGACAGGATAGTTGTAGGCATCAGTGACAGAAGACTGTCAGAACGTTTACAGCTGGACGCGGAGCTAACGTTAGCCAAAGCTATCCAAACAGTGCGCCAAAATGAAACAGTCAAGAAACAACAAGCAGTGCTACACGGAACAGACACACCAGTCACTCACAGTTTGAATATGGATGCAATCAGACATAATGCTTCAAGCAATAAAATGGTCCAGTATAAGAGACAGGACAGATATCAGGATGATAAAAAGAAACAAAAGTCAATACAAAAAGACTGTGGTAGATGTGGACTGGGAAAGAAACATTCATGGAAAGACTGCCCGGCAAAAGATGCTGAGTGCCGAAAATGTAAGAAAAAGGGTCATTACGCGGTTGTGTGTCGGACGTACAAATTGGACTCTGTTTCACAACAGGATAGAGAATCTTCAGGGAGAGAGGATTATGCTTTTCTCGGAGAACTGTCAACAGGGACTGTTACAGAATGGACCGAGACTGTCACTGTGAATGGAACTCCTGTCCATTTTAAACTCGACACAGGAGCAGCTGTGTCTGCGATCCCAGAGGACATCTTCAAAGCTAATAATTTTGGTGAGCTGAAAACACCCCCAAAAATACTGTATGGCCCAGGACACAACATTCTAGATGTTAAAGGATGCTTCCAGTGTGTGCTGAGTGCTAAAGGGCAAAACAGCATTCAGGAAGTGTATGTTGTAAACAAACTCACAAAATCTCTTCTCGGTCTTCCCGCTATTGAGGCCTTAAATCTCATTCACAGAATGGAAACAGTCACGCAACAGGACTGCGACTACATTAAAGCATTTCCATCAGTGTTTAATGGCCTAGGATTGCTGAAAGACCCATATCACATAGAGCTGCAGCAAGAGGCAATACCATACGCTTTGTCAACACCCCGCAGAGTTCCCATACCCCTCCGAACGAAAGTGAAAGAAGAGATTGACAGAATGGAGTCAATGGGTGTAATCTCAAAGGTGAGCAGCCCCACAGAATGGTGCGCAGGAATGGTTGTGGTTCCTAAAGCAAATGGTAAAATACGTATATGTGTGGACTTGACAAATCTAAACAAATGGGTCAAGAGAGAGCGCCACATTCTTCCAGCGGTTGATCAGTCTTTAGCCATGTTGTCAGAGGCTACAGTATTTACAAAACTGGATGCCAGATCAGGCTTCTGGCAGATCCCCCTCACAGAAGAATCAAGACCTCTCACCACATTCATTACTCCATTTGGCAGATATTTTTTCAATAGACTTCCATTTGGCATTGCATCGGCGCCGGAACATTTTCAAAGGCGAATGTCACAGCTGCTGGAGGATTTCAGTGGTGTCATATGTCATGCAGATGACATTCTTGTCTTCGGCCGAGACAAACTTGAACATGACCAGCGTCTGATCAAAGTCTTGACAAAACTACAATCAGTGGGACTTACCCTAAATGAAAAATGTGAGTTTGCAAAGACTGAAATGCTTTTCGTCGGACACAAAATCACAACAAAAGGGTTGGAGGCAGACCCAAACAAAGTCAATGCTATTCTGCATATGCCAGAGCCTAGGTGTGTGGCAGATGTGCGCCGAGTCCTTGGAATGGCAAATTACCTTGCTAAATTCCTACCTCAACTTGCTTCATTCACCGTCCCGCTAAAAGAACTGCTTAAGGAGAGAAATGAATGGCTCTGGGATGAGCCACAGAGACAAGCATTTTGCAGATTAAGACAGGAATTGAGTTCACCAAAAGTGCTGGCCGCTTATTCCCCAGACAGAGAGACAAAGGTTGCTGCAGATGCATCATCTTACGGCATAGGCGCTGTGTTGTCGCAGAAACAAAATGATGGAACATGGAAGCCAGTCACATACATATCCAGGAGTCTAACCGACACAGAGAAGCGCTATGCGCAAATCGAAAAAGAAGCGTTAGCAGTGACATGGGCATGTGAGAGACTGGTTTCATTTCTACAAGGTCTGCACTTCACAATGCTTACAGACCATAAACCTCTCATACCACTGCTGGGAAGCAGAGGACTAGATGAACTCCCACCTAGAATTCTCAGATTCCGCCTTCGCTTGCTGCGCTTCAGTTTTGATATCCGGCATGTTCCAGGAAAGAACCTAATCACAGCAGACACACTCTCACGGGCACCACTAGAAGTGGGTCCATCACAGACTGACTTGCAGCTAGAAAGGGATGTAAATGTCTTTGTGGATACAGTTGTGTCTTCCTTCCCTGTAACGGACAACAAACTGCAAATGATTAAACTAGCTCAAGCAGAGGACGTCACCTGCAAAAAGGTAAAAGCACACTGTCTTGCAGGATGGCCAGAGAAACATCAAGTGGATAAAGAGCTGATGCCGTACTGGCATGTTAGAGCAGAATTGACTGTACCTGATGACATTTTGCTTAAAGGTGACAGACTTGTCATTCCAGAGACACTGCAGGGCGACATCTTGACAAGAATACATGAGGGACACCAGGGGATAACAAAGTGCCGTGCTAGAGCAAAACACTCCGTCTGGTGGCCAGGTATTTCATCACACATTCGTCAATTGGTGGAACAGTGCCACACATGCAGTCGCCACAAAATAGTTCATTGCGAACCACTCTTACCTTCCTCACTCCCAGCACGTCCATGGCAGAGAATCGGAATGGATCTGTTCGAATGGAAGAAGAAAACATACTTACTCATTGTGGACTATTTTTCCAGATACATCGAAGTTGCACATCTTAATGTCACATCAGCTGAGGTCACAGTCAAAGCTGTTAAAGAGGTCTTTGCTAGGCATGGTATTCCAGAGGAGGTAATCTCTGACAACGGACCACAGTTTGTATCACATACATTCCAAGAGTTCGCACAGGAATACAATTTCAAACACACCACAAGCAGCCCTCATTATCCCCAAGCAAATGGAGAGGCTGAACGAGCTGTACGCACAATTAAAGGACTGTGGGCTAAACAAAATGATTTCAACAAAGCCTTGCTTACATACAGAGCAACACCTCTGGAGCACGGGTTCTCCCCTTCTCAACTTCTCATGGGCAGATGTCTCCGCACCACCCTACCACAAATTTCAAGAAAACTACATCCTGAGTGGCCAGATCTACAGGAATACAGAAGAAAGGATGAGGAAACAAGACAACGTCAGGCTATGTACTACAATTGTCGTCATAAGTCACGTCACGTGCCTCCTTTGCAGACGGATCAAAAGGTGTGGCTGGTCACGGAGAGGATTCATGGATTAGTGCGCAGACCAGCCCAGACCCCAAGATCATACATTGTAGAAACTGACAAAGGGGTGTTGCGGAGAAACAGAAAACATCTTCGACCCATTGGAGGCATTTCTAGAGTAGGCAGGGTTTACAGGCCCCCAGAAAGACTTAATCTATAGTTCAATCCATTAAGTCTGTGGACTGGAAAAAAAAAAAAAAAAAAAAAAAAAAAAAGGATAAGATGGAAATGTTTATGAGGATTTAATATAAAGAAGGAAAATGTTATAAAAATGTGTTGAAATGGAAAATGTTATAATATGTTTAAAAGAGAAATGTTCATATGTTATTATGTGTGGCTGATAAAAGAATTGCATTGCTTAGCTTAAAGGGGGAGGTGTAACAATAGGGACTGCATTACCCATAATGCACAGGAGAGCGCTGTGTGATGATGTATGTGGGAGGGAGCGGAAGAATAAACAGTTGTTCACCATGTGAGTTGGACATGACGGTGTACTGCGTGTTTATTAAGAAAGCACATAGATTATAATACATGAAGTATAACATCTGAATATTAATTTATATAGCTCAAGTCAACATTGAACATAAGGGTCCCGGTTTACTCGCCCAAAATACGGGAAAATTTCAACATTCATCTTTCTTTTGCTATCCGTCTGCTGGCAGCAAAAACTGCTGCATTAACTAAGCTAGTTGTGAAGCTTCACAACTCGTACGTGACTTTGCTTACAGATTGGCGTGAAATCGTGCTCTCACAACAACCACGCTGTTGTCTTAAAAGGCTCTTTATTCACTCTTTTTTCATATGGGTCCAAACCGTTAATTGTTCGGATTTTGTCCACATACCGGTCCCTGCTTCCCTGTTTAACGTATCCCAGTAAATTCCACATCCTTTTCCGGATTTTAACATATTTTTTCTTTCTTTTAATTCTCCCAACTCTGCCGCTTCTCCTCGTTCGACTTGCTGTATGTTTACATTCGCGAGGTCACTAACATGGAGGTCACCAGGTTTCAACGCGACGCCCAAGCCCTATTACTATGTCAGAGGTCGCACGCCTCTGGGGCAACTAGGGGTTAAGTGTCTTGCTCAGGGACACAATGGTGTACAGTGGATTCGAACCCGGGTCTCTCACACCAAAGGCAAGTGTCTTATCCACTGCGCCACCACCACCCCTGATTTTTGATAATTGATAAAACGTTATAAACAAACGTTATTTTACCGATTTCTTTTCTCTCTTTTGTTATTTAGTAACTTAAATATGAGAGAACAAATATATATATATATATATATATATATATATATATATATATATATATATATATATATATATATATATATATATATATATATATATAAATATATTTGTTTTGGTGCCTAACTGCAGTGATTATTTACATTCAGGAATATCATGATATAGAGTTTAAGGGAATGTTATCAGAACGTTGAGGCAACGTTAGCAGATAGTTAGCACAATGTTCGCACAAGGTTATGTGGACGTTCCCTAAACTTAGAAGGAACATTCTATTGACGTTAAGAAAACTTTCCAGGGGAACCAGCTGGGAACATTAGGGTATCTCTTCTTGAAACCAAAAATTGCTAGCAGGAAGGCTTCAGTTTGTCCCATTGACTTTAGTTAATTTCACAATTCCTTTCCCCAATGAAAGACATTGCCAAAAACGTCCATCAGTCATTCAATAATAATATTATGAAGCGACGAGAACACTTTTGTGCGCAATGAAAACAAAACGAATGGTTTTATTCAACAATTTGTTTCTTCCTTGGTTGTTCAGAGCACATTCATGAGCAGACTACAGCGCATGAGTCTCCATGACTTAAAGTTTTCCTGTGGTTTAACAACAGACACACATTAGGTCCATGTCCTGGTATAAACCAATCAGAGATAGTGAAGGGTGGACCCCTCCCGTTGATTGGCCATGGTCCAGATATTCTTGTCAGTGTTGCCAACTTGGCAGACCCCTTTAGCGACAAAACAAAATAAACATGCAGGTTGCCTTATCTTAAACATTCGCTATGCATCAAATACAATTTAAAGCTTTACCATAGAACATGGCTATTCGTGTATCAAACAGTTAAACTAAGAAAAAAAGTCTATTCTCAACCGTTAACGTTACAGGAAGAAGTCTTTTAAAGATTATTCGCAGTATTTAAGGTTTTAATCTAGTTCTCCATTTTTCCTGATGCGCTGAAGGTCCTGCTGCTGGCGGAGACGATAAACATCATTGCAACAGGTGCATTGTGAATGTGCATTGCGGACTCGTGCAATAGGTTAAATATCTTTCTTTTACAATTACCAATGTTTTTTTAGTGCTGGGCAAAGATTAATCGCGATTAATCACATACAAAATAAAAGTGATTTTTGGCATAATATATGAGTATGTGCTGTGTGTAATTATTATGTATAAATAAATACACACACATTCATGTATGTATTTAAGAAACATTTACATGTTTATATATATTTATTTATATTTTTATATATTCTATATTAAAAATAAATTAAAAAAAATTATATATAAGTAAAACAATTCTGAAATGAATATATGAATGTGTGTGTGGTTAAATATACACAATTATTAGACACAGTACACGCACATATATTATGCCAAAAATCACTTTTATTTTGTATGCGATTAATCGCGATTAATCTTTGCCCAGCACTAAATTAAATTAAAATAAACAAAGATGGAGATGCCTAAAAAATCCAGAGGCCTGGCCAACGTATCAACTGTGAAGTTAAAATTGTCCCGAAACCCGACCCGAGGGGCGTAAAGGGTGAAATGCAGCGCTCTAATATATATTTATATCAAATTAGAATTAAACTGAAATAAAAACAAAACATTTTTGGAATAAAAAGTTAATTCTTTTTTGCTAGCCTATGATATGCATTTTATGTGGCAATCATTTTTAAACCCTTGCTGCTCACGGTGCTTATTGGACACATATCCTTGGCTTACTTACATAATAGGCGATCCGTTATTGTTGTCTGTGTCGTGGATGGTCCGAGATTTTTTATGGCTGCGGTTTGTGTCTTCAGGTTTTGAAACTCTTGATATTGCACGTTTGGACGGAACAGGAGCACGTTTGCACAAGACTCGTAACTTACCTGATCAACATCACTTTCCTCAAATCCGAAATATACAAACAATGAAGTAGTCAATGTTCGTTCAAGGTGAATGACTGTAAATCTTGTGATGCTAACGTACTTCTACCATAACACAGACTGCGCTTTCAAATAACCCATTCCATATACACTGACTCCGCCCATAACAATGGTCTTTACACATTAATCATAATGATTGTCATTAATTAATCGCAGGGCACAAATATTGTTATAATGATAAAATTATGATTAATCGTGCAGCCCTACCAGAAGCTGTAATCACCAACAAAGGCTTTTCTACAAAGTATTAAATAAAGTGTGTTCAATACTTATTCTCTGTCTCATTTTACTTTATTTATTATGACTTAACTTGTATGCTTAAAGGTTCTGATTTCTTTGTATGAATTCAATATTTGGCTTGATGGCTACATCTGGTAAAAAACTTTGTGTCAATGCCACTTAGAAATCCTCTTACTGACAAAAATGCTGATTTGTCAAATACTTATTTTCCCCGCTGTATAATCTCAATCGTGACCACATATTTAAAGTTTATTCATCTATGTTCTAGACTAAACAGCTCTTAAAACTACATTTTATGACACAGAACAAGTAATATTATATTTTGAATTCATTGCCATTGACGCGAAATGCATTCTGGGAAACTTGTCTGTCAGAAGTCCGCACAAGTCACCTCCTGATGCATCCTCCATAAAATGGGTGGATCAAGAACACATCCGAGGATGTTATGTGAACTTGGCTTGATGCGAACTTTGATTTGGAACAGTACTTGGGCCGCGACTGATGACGTTTTACAAGTCCACAAGAACACAAGTACAGACAAGAACGCATATTGAGAAACAACCCTAATCTTTGACACTACGTCTTCACTGAATTATGAGTGTCATATGAGACTGTGTGGCACAAGAGCGCCCTCTGGCTTCAGGTATGAATGAAATGAACAGAGTGTAAATGGCTGTAGCCTCCAGTACTGCTCATATTGGCTGAATCCGAAATCGCATACTGCCATACTATATAGTAGGCAAAAAGCAGTAGGCGAACGAATAGTATGTCCGAAACCTCAGTATACGTAAAAGGGTAGGCGAGAATTAGCGGGATTTTGGACTATTTCTCGCGAGATTCAGAGGCACGTGTACTTAAGTATTGTCCGAAACCGCTTACTTACTGAAAATGTAGTAGGGGAAACAGCACGTGAACAGAGTAGTACGTCCGAATCCTCAGTATCCATAAAATCAGTAGGCGAGAAATCCCCGGATGCCCTACTGAGTTCGCCCCTATTCTGAAGCGTGCATCGGATGGACACTTCTATCCCAGCTTTCCCATGATGCCACGGGAAAGCAAAGCAATCGACCGGAGACCAACCAATCGGGTGATTTTGATACGTTACACAGGACTGTTCCTCAGCACCCTGACTTCACGCACAGATCCTGGATATACCACAATTAAAGTGCTCAGCTGATTCATGAAAATAAAGCTGTAGAATTGTCACAGCTGTGTTGAGCTGACAGTAAATATGTGATGGTTTGTTAGAAAAATACATTTGAATAAAGTTTTGTTTCATATGGGAAAGTTTATTGTGATGGGTTTATTCATTCATTTTTTATTCATGTTTCCTGTCGTTTTAAGTAAATACAAGAGATTGCTTCACTAAAATGTATATAATCACATTGGCTGCATTGTCTAGTTTGTATTGAAGCACAGCTGTCATCTGACAATAGATATTAAATTACAATCTGCTTGTTTTACTTATTTTGTCCCCTACAAAATAATGTGTAATATATCTGTAACACTGTTACAGATCAAGTTACTGATGCAATCAGGTGTTAGTGCACCTGTCCCTCATACACACGCATACGTTTTCATGTCTGTTATTAGGTTTGTTCGAGTTTATGCACCGCTGTAATAACCAACAGCTGGATGACATCAAAGTACCGTGAGAGCGATTCCAGAAATCACACGGAGAACTCTGATTTCGAGTTGCTCTCGCGGTATTGTGATGTCAACCATAGATATGTATATAAAGGCTAGATGGCTCGTCCGCGCTGCTGGCCAATTGAGTGCAACGTCCGCATTTTGGCGGCCATCTTACGACAGGGCGCTCGCTCACTCGTAGCATTGAGTTTAAATGATGCAGGTACTTTTAAATGACCATAACTTGCTTAATTTTTTACCGATTTTCAAACGGTTTGGTTTGTTATAAACGTCAAAGATGTACCTATGACACTGCATACCTATACTAAAAATAAAAAATAAATTCATGAAACATGTTAAAGCATCCAGAATTATAGCCACATTAATAACGTTTGTAAAAACCCAAACCGTTTGAAAATCGGTAGAAAATTGAGCAAGTTATGGTCATTTAAAAGTACCTGCACCATTAAACTCAATGCTACGAGTGAGCGAGCGCCCTGTCGTAAGATGGCCGCCAGGTGATGCCGTTAGGGACTCCGCCTTGAGCCATCTAGCCTTTATATACATATCTATGATGTCAACCTCCTGTCGGTTCTTGTGGTTCCGCATGAACTCGAACAACTCTACTACGTCATATGTCACATGATAACGTCAACATGGCGAATGCTGTACATACTTAACGCGAACGTACATACTGCCTTAGCGCACGTTAAGTAGGTACCCAATGAAATTCAGTACCTACACAGTAAGTATGCGATTTCGGATTCAGCCATTGTCTTGTTTGGAATAATAATCAGTGTTTCCCCTACCATTATATAAGGGGGGCGCCCCGCCCTCCTAACGGCTCCTCCCGCCCCCCTTGAAGGTCAAGTATATTTTATTTGATTTTCTTTATAGCGCCAGATAACAATTTGTTATTTTATTAAACAAACTAAATAGCCCTCAAGTAATATTTATCTTATTTCTATAATGGCATGTCTTTTTGTCTGTGTCTGCGCGTTTAAAATTATCCAATTGAGTGCGCACATTTACTGGCTTAATTCACTGAATGCGCGCTCTGTCATGTTGCGTGCAGCGCACGCCTCATAACTGAAAAGGTGACGGTGTTTTCCCACACACACGCGCGCATTCTCTCCCTCTCTATTATGCTGTACAGTAGCTATATGCTATAAGTCTGTGTAACAGTAACAGTGTATGCTGTCATATTTCTGAATTTGCATCAATTTGTCTGCGCTATTAGGCTACGCGACCAGGGCTTGACATTACACCCGCCAAATGCACGTAGATTTCGGCTGTGGCGGGTAAGACAGCCAATCCCACTAGCCACTTTGGCTGGTTGAATATTTTTTATTGTAGTTTTCTTAAAAGTTATGCGAAATTATAAACAATGCGCAATGACACTGGGAAACTACAACTCCCATGAGCACTCCCTGTACCCAGCGCAACGTACTGAGACGCGCGCACGATGCAGCGGAGGCTCGCGTTGCGGATGCGGACCAAGCGCCAACTTTTTACCAGAGAGAGTGCAAAAGCTGATGGATTTGCGTATGCACGGGACGCAGTCTGAGCGCATGCACGCACACTTTGGGGAAGGATAAAACAAACGCATGAAAGTGATTGGAGAGATTAAAAGTGCGTGCACACTCTCTGGGCAAGAGCGGAGAGAAATTCATAGCGCATACCTGAATGCACACGTCCCAGTTTTGTCCGAAATCAAAGGAAACCCACAGGTGGAGAGGGTCGCGCATCATTTTAATGTAGGCTACTTTGGGCAAAGATAATACCCTCTCGACATTTGCCATTTAAAGTCTTAAATAACTTTTAACAGAAACCATGATCAAGCATATAAATTACACTGCTGTTGTTAATAAATATTTAAAGTTTGTCTAGGGTTTTTGTGTTTATCTTTTTAGTTAATCTACACCGCGCTCCACTGTTAATATATTAATTTAAAGTAAATCTATTTATGCCTTTCTAGCATGTTTTTCATGCACCTAAATATATGATATGATCTATACTGATATTAACAGCTAAATAATGTAGTCTTAACTTGGGTGGTCAGTCTGCATTTGAAAGTCAATCTGCATCTAATCTAATCGAGTACAATTACTCAAAGTCATTTTAGGATGCCATAGTCAAGTTTAATCATATAAAATGTATAAAATTGTGGCCGGTGAAAATGCTGAGTTTGTAGTAACTTTGGAAAACAACTAGCCACTTTGGCTGGTGAGCAAAAAAGTTATTGTCAAGCCCTGTACGCAACAATAAAACTCACATTTGAAATAAAAAAGCTCATAACACAAAAAGACATGAGAAAACAGTAGTAAGGCTTCAATGTAAATGTATGATTATTTTGTCAGACAATTATAAATCGAGTTTATATATCAGGATTTCAGCAGATTTAGGTGTGACTGCATCGTGTTTACTCACTACTGTCGGGGTCCGGCCATGGTATCATGTTTAATATTATGTCTTGTCATGATGGCTGGATTCTGACAGTCCCATGTCTAATGTGAAGGCTCATGATCTTGTGCCTTCGGTGTCTCGTCTCATTACCCCGCCCTCTTGTTCTCCCTGTTAACGGTTAATCATTAGTTTATTCCAATCACCTGTTCTCCCCTTGTTATCTTGTTTAGTCTCTATTTAATCCCTTTGTATCCTTGGTCCTGTGCTGGTTCATTTTGTTTCTGTTCCCGTGTTTCGTGTGGAAGTAATATCTTGTCAAGTTTAGTATATCTGTTTGGTGTTTCATTTTGTGTACCCCCTCGTGGGTTTTTGTTTCTTGTTTGTAAAAATAAAGTGTTTTCTGTTTTCCCCGACATCGTCTGCATTTGGGTTCATCTGTTCTGCTAATCCTGACAGAATGAACCAGCCAGAACTGAACCCAGCAACGGTGTCGGGGTCAGCTGGGTCTGACCCGCATCAGAGGTTACCTCAGCCACCGAGCAACACACAGAATGTGTTCACGAGCCAGGAGGTTAGGGAATCGAGTGCCCTGATCGATAGGCTGCTTGCTGAGTTGAGGAGATTGTCGTCGACCCAGGCAGCCCAGCCGGAGCCACCAGTGCAGCCGACAGAGCCCGCGCAGTCCGCGCAGCCAGAGCCGCAGTCCGCGCAGCCAGAGCCGGAGCCCGCGCAGTCCGCGCAGCCAGAGCCGGAGCCCGCGCAGTCCGCGCAGCCAGAGCCGGAGCCCGCGCAGCCAGAGCCGGAGCCCGCGCAGCCAGAGCCGGAGCCCGCGCAGCCAGAGCCGGAGCCCGCGCAGCCAGAGCCGGAGCCCGCGCAGCCAGAGCCGGAGCCCGCGCAGCCAGAGCCGGAGCCCGCGCAGCCGGAGCCCGCGCAGCCAGAGCCGGAGCCCGCGCAGCCAGAGCCGGAGCCCGCGCAGCCAGAGCCGGAGCCCGCGCAGCCAGAGCCGGAGCCCGCGCAGCCAGAGCCGGAGCCCGCGCATCCCGCGCCATCGACCCAGTCCGAGCAATCCGCGCCGTTGACCCAGTTCACGCGGCTGATGCCTGTGCACTCCACGCGACCACATCTTCGCCCTCGTCCTGCACCCCCTTGGACTGTTTTGTCTTGTTTATCCAGTGGACTCTTGTTTGTCAGATTTTGATTTTGCATTGTTTTTCTAGCACTTGACTTGGTTATTTTACATTTTGATGTGTTCATTGTTTAGTCCTGTCATTTATCTGTCATGTTTTTGGTCTTGTGTGTTCCCTTGGGGACGCCAGGTGGCATCCCTTAAGAGAGGGGTACTGTCGGGGTCCGGCCATGGTATCATGTTTAATATTATGTCTTGTCATGATGGCTGGATTCTGACAGTCCCATGTCTAATGTGAAGGCTCATGATCTTGTGCCTTCGGTGTCTCGTCTCATTACCCCGCCCTCTTGTTCTCCCTGTTAACGGTTAATCATTAGTTTATTCCAATCACCTGTTCTCCCCTTGTTATCTTGTTTAGTCTCTATTTAATCCCTTTGTATCCTTGGTCCTGTGCTGGTTCATTTTGTTTCTGTTCCCGTGTTTCGTGTGGAAGTAATATCTTGTCAAGTTTAGTATATCTGTTTGGTGTTTCATTTTGTGTACCCCCTCGTGGGTTTTTGTTTCTTGTTTGTAAAAATAAAGTGTATTCTGTTTTCCCCGACATCGTCTGCATTTGGGTTCATCTGTTCTGCTAATCCTGACAATATAACCCTCAGTCGCAGTCATTGAGAAAAATACTCCTGCATGGTTGTCATGAAAGTACTCAACAAAACATTCATTTGGGGCTTTTAATTCAAAATGTGCATATTTGGATAAATATTGCTTTCATTTTATATGTTTACGTCAAATTTCTTCAGGGAAGGGTAATATTTAATCCATTTTCAGTGTTTCCCCTAGGTTTACAGCTTTGGGGGGGGGGGGGGGGGGGTTGGTTGGGAAGGTATAATACACTGTAAAAAATGTCTGTAGAAATTACAGTATTAATGGGTATTACTGGCAACTAGCTGCCAGTAACTTACTGTAGATTTTACATTTATGTTATTTACTGGCAACATTTTGTTCAAAGTTAAATGAACATGAAATTTTTTTTGACTTTATCCTCTACAGTAAGTTACTGGCAACCAGCTGCAAAACTACAGCAAATTTTTTAGAGTGTATATATATATATATATACAGTGTTTCCCCTAGGTTTACAGCTTTGGGGGGGGGGGGGGTTGGTTGGGAAGGTATAATATATATATATATATATATATATATATTATTGCTCATTCATTGTTCATCAATGTTAGTTAATAAATTTATATGATAAACAAATTTTAAATGATGCATTTGTTGGAGAGAATAATCCTGTTTTTTTAATTATCTGTTCTGTTGTCAGACATAAAACGAGTGGACTATAAAGTAGTTGTCATGGTCCTGCCAGTCTGTTATAGTTATTCATAGTAATTCATGGTCATGTGGCAGGATTGTGGCAGTACCCATGTTTTGTGTTGTAGCACATGGCCTTTTGTTTGTGTAGTGTGCTGCAGTGTCTTGTCTCTGACCCCGCCCCCTTGTTTCCTTGTTAGTATATTCATTATTAGTTAACTCCCTGCACCTGAGCTTCCATTGTTATCTTGTTCAGTTTTCCCTATTTAAGGCCCCAGTGTGTCTTGTCCTGTGCTGAATCGTTTTGTATTGTCCTGTGTATCATGAACCCTTGTTCTGATGACCGTTTGTCAAAGAATCAAGTCAAGTTAAGTCTCGTGTTGTGTCTTCTGTTTTGTCAAGTTGCTGTTAAAATTTGTCTTTTGCCCCCTCGTGGGCTTTTTGGTTAAATAAACCCCATTGAGTTTCACATTACCTGCACTTGGGTCCCATCTCTCTGTAAACCATGACAGAACGATTCAGCCAGACAGGGACCCAGCAGGTATTGGTGGACTCGTCATGGACATTTATTGACAGGCTGCTTTTGGAGATCTGCCTCCTTCAGCCAAAGCAGTCTGCCCAGCCACAGCCAGAGCTCCTGCAGTCTGCCCAGCCACAGCCAGAGCTCCTGCAGTCTGCCCAGCCACAGCCAGAGCTCCTGCAGTCTGCCCAGCCACAGCCAGAGCTCCTGCAGTCTGCCCAGCCACAGCCAGAGCTCCTGCAGTCTGCCCAGCCACAGCCAGAGCTCCTGCAGTCTGCCCAGCCACAGCCAGAGCTCCTGCAGTCTGCCCAGCCACAGCCAGAGCTCCTGCAGTCTGCCCAGCCACAGCCAGAGCTCCTGCAGTCTGCCCAGCCACAGCCAGAGCTCCTGCAGTCTGCCCAGCCACAGCCAGAGCTCCTGCAGTCTGCCCAGCCACAGCCAGAGCTCCTGCAGTCTACCCAGCCACAGCCAGAGCTCCTGCAGTCTGCCCAACCACAGCCATTTCAGCCGTCTGCACCGCAGCCACTTCAGCCGTCTGCACCGAAGCCACAGCTTCTGTGTAGGCCTTTGCCCAAGCCTCCTTGGACTTTCTTATGGACTCTGTTATGCTCACCTTTATGAACTTTTGTTTCATTATTAGTTAAGTTTGTCACCTTGGACTCTGTTTATTCTAGTTTATATTCATCGTATCTGTGGTCATGTTTGGTCAGTCTTGTCTTGTCTTGTCCATTGTCTTGTGTACCCCTTGGGGAACGCCAGGTGGCGTCCCCTTATAGGGGGGCTACTGTCATGGTCCTGCCAGTCTGTTATAGTTATTCATAGTAATTCATGGTCATGTGGCAGGATTGTGGCAGTACCCATGTTTTGTGTTGTAGCACATGGCCTTTTGTGTAGTGTGCTGCAGTGTCTTGTCTCTGACCCCGCCCCCTTGTTTCCTTGTTAGTATATTCATTATTAGTTAACTCCCTGCACCTGAGCTTCCATTGTTATCTTGTTCAGTTTTCCCTATTTAAGGCCCCAGTGTGTCTTGTCCTGTGCTGAATCGTTTTGTATTGTCCTGTGTATCATGAACCCTTGTTCTGATGACCGTTTGTCAAAGAATCAAGTCAAGTTAAGTCTCGTGTTGTGTCTTCTGTTTTGTCAAGTTGCTGTTAAAATTTGTCTTTTGCCCCCTCGTGGGCTTTTTGGTTAAATAAACCCCATTGAGTTTCACATTACCTGCACTTGGGTCCCATCTCTCTGTAAACCATGACATATATTTCAAATTAAATACTCAAATTAAATACAAATTCATAACGCCTAACAAAAATGAAGACATTACTGTCACAATAGAATTTTCTGTAAAAAATAAAGCTCAAAACTGAAACTTATGTCTTAACCCTTTTTAATGATGTATAGGGTTTTTTTAGGTAAGTACATTTAAACTAACAGTAACATTGATTTAATGCAAATAAAGAACTCTTCAGGATGCCAGCAACCTTGTGCAGGTTAACAGGTTTAGGTGCTTGTAAAACTACAGTGTTTAATGCAATGTGGTCAAAAATTTGGGCGCACCAGTGAAAAAAGTTAGTCTAGAGCCCTGCTGCTGCCTCTGTTTTTGGTTTTTATCCACTTTTTATTTAAGCCATTATGCAAACATTGTAAACAATACTTGAATAGTCTCTATAAATCTGCAAATTACTTGCCAGTGTGTTCGGTGTCTGTATGCTGGTAACTCCATCAGCAGGAGACATCAGCAGCATAAGCCATAGTCTGGTCGTGAACACGCTCTGAACAACCAAGGAGGAGAACAAATTGAATAAAATATTTGTTTTGTTTTCTTTTAGCACAAAAGTGTTCTTTTCTCTTCATAATATTATTATTGAACGACTGGTATGGCACGTGGTCCTTTTTGGCGATATCTTTCATTGTTTTCAAGGGAAGAATTGTGAAACTATTTGAAGCCTCCCCGTTTTCATCAAAAATATTTAAAAATGTGTACCTGAAATTAACATTTTCGGGTGAACTTTCCCTTAATCTCAAATGACTTAATCTCATTCTAGAAGTGTCACCATAATGCAACAAGTCTCTTTACATATTAAAAATATTGGTCTATTTGACGACTCCTACAAATAATGGATTAATCACAAATAATCATGCATTACATGTTTTGTCTTTGATCACTAGTTACATTGTCTTTATTTTAATAAAATATTAACAAAAATAATTTGATTTGTTTTTGCTGCATATGTTTACAATTTTTGGTTTATTTGATGTGCAATGACCCAGTTGTAATAACAGGACTGACATCTGTCTTCTGTCTGTAGACCATTTTAAATGATGTAAACAATACTGGTCCAGAAACACTTACTGTTACAGTTTGTGACAGTTTTTTTATTTCACATATATCATTATCTTTAAGATGTTTGTTTAGCTTCAGTTAATTCAGGTTTATATGTTCTGTTGGTTTATTTTATCCCAACGTTTATACAGTGTTAAAAAACGGAAACAGGAAGTGCTTCTGGACCAGTGTTGTTTACATCTTTTGAAATGGTCTATAGATAGAGAAGATACAGAATCTCAATTCTTCATCCTTCTTTGTGTAAATAAGAGTGAAAAGACAATTTAATTGTTTCATGTTTCTTTCAGATGTGAAGAGTGATTCATGTTTGGATATAGAAATAACGTCCTCAACATCAAAAGAGCGACTGACAGCACAAACAGAAACACTTCACCAGATCTGAGATCAGCTTTACTACCTTACAAGAGAAGAAACTTCATTCAGAAGACCACAGAGAAGAAGAAGAAGAAGAAGAAGAAGAAGAAGCAGTTTCACTGTGAGCAGTGTGGGAGGATTTCCTCTAATCTAAATGTTCACATGAGGACACACAGTGATGAAAAGCCTTTCAACTGCACTGAATGTGGAAAATACTTCAGAACCAAAGAAAATCTTCAAACTCATCAGAAAGTTCACACTGGAGAGAAACCTTTTTACTGTAATGTCTGTGGGAAGAGTTTTAGTGTAAAACATACATTACTAAAGCACCAGAGGCTTCATACAGGTGAAAAACCTTTCAAATGCTATCAGTGTGACAAGACGTTTATTTGTTCAAGTAATTTAAGAGTCCATCAGAGAGTTCATACTGGAGAGAAACCTTATCACTGTAGTGTCTGTGGGAAGAGTTTTACTCAAGGGTCTTCATTACTAAAGCACAAGAGAATTCATACAGGTGAAAAACCTTTCAAATGCTCTCAGTGTCTCAAGACGTTTACTCAGTCAGTTCACTTAAAATCCCATCAGAGAGTTCATACTGGAGAGAAACTTTAGCACTGTAATGTTTTTGGGAAGTGTTAATCAACAGTCAAACTTTGCAAAGCACCAGTGACCTTAATAAGGTTATGACACCAAAAATGTGTATAAAGTTTTAATATTTTAAAAAGTTAATAGTAAAATAAGAACAAATAATCAAATTATGAGCAATATCACAGATAACTACAACCAAACAAACATACACATGAAATAAAACAGTGCTGTTCATATTTTCAGATTGATCTACAGTACTGTATTTTCCTACTATGAAAGTGTTGTTTTTTGACTGTTGTTTTATTAGTGAAATACAGTTGAAATAACGTTACCCATGTAAGTACACTAAATGTTAGTTTCTGAACACTAAGGGGCGGTTTCCCGGACAGGGATTAGACTAAATGTAAGAGCTGTCCAAACTGGTAACATCTTGCACTGACATATCTTAAAATACATCAGTGCCCTTTGTTTTGCCTCAAAATGCACACAAGTAATGTTTTTAGTAACGCATGTTTGTTAAAACTAGTTTTATTTCATAAGAAAACTAAGGCCTAGTCCTGGCTTAAACGAATCCCTGTTCGGGAAACCACCCCTATGAGGTGGTTTCCCGGACAGGGATTAGCTTAAGACAGGACTAGGCCTTAGTTTAATTATGAAATATAACAGAACTTCCCAAACTTCAGAGTGGTAAGGCCCCCCTAAAACATGCCAACAGCTCCACAACCCCCCCCCCCCCATTTGTATATTACATTTATTTTAATAAACAGATTGTCTCTTTGTATAAAATTATAAACATTTATTAACCAGTTTTTAAGAATATGATATGAATTATGAGAACTACGAGAAATATTTTGACAAATATTTTTATATTATGGTGAGAGCTGTAATTTTTTACAAATATATTTAAATCCGTAAAACTACATACTTTCTGCATACTATTTACAATTATAATGCAAAAGTGTGTAACAGAAGCTACATAGTTCACAAATAGTTCATAAATCGATTGCAATAAATTACATAATTGTTTAAAAAAATCTTAAGCTATTTACAAGCAATGTATCTTACCTTACTATAATTGATTTTTTTAATATATGGCTTATGTTTATAAAAGGGGGGGGGGGGTCACATTTCAGAACATTTAGAATAATTATTTTAATATTTTGATTTAGCCTAGCCAAGGCCCCCCTGCACTACCGCTACGGCCCACAGTTTGGGAAGCACTGACTGAAATAATTTTTTTTATTAAAAACATGCCATACTAAAAACATTACATTTTGAGGCAAAACAAATGGCACTGGTGTATTTTAAGATATGTCAGTTCAAGTTGTTTTCAGTTTGGACAGCTTTTATATTTATTTTATATAACCTGTCTGGGAAACCGACCCTTAAAGGGGACATTCCATGAAAATCAGACTTTTTCCATGTTTAAGTGCTATAATCGGGTCCCCAGTGCTTCTACCAACCCAGAAAACATGAAAAATAGCAACCCTTTAGCTTTGTTTTGGTATGGCTCTCTTTGCAAGCATGTGAATATATAGGTCATTCAGATTTCGCTCCCCACATGACATAGGTAGAGGATCTTATTATAATGATACCACCCCTTTAACTTTGCAATACAACCATGAACGACCTCACGAGTGCGATAGACAGAGAGAATGACTGACAGCATGACGCGTTTGTATTCCCTCAAACACAAACAGGAGCCTACAATCTTATAACTTGTAGTTTAAATAATCTTTCTAAAGGTTGAATTAACGTTCTAACAGATTAACATTATCTTAGTGCAAGAGAGAGAGAGAGATAGAGAGTGAGAGAGAGCGTGTGAGTGATCGAACGAACGAGAGAGAGAGAGCAACGCGACGATTCAATTTCATCAATACAACAAGTATGTTGTTTAATATGTTTCTCTGAAGTTTATATGAATGAACACGAGAATTA
Organism: Misgurnus anguillicaudatus; assembly: GCF_027580225.2. NCBI lineage: Eukaryota > Metazoa > Chordata > Actinopteri > Cypriniformes > Cobitidae > Misgurnus > Misgurnus anguillicaudatus. The sequence goes on from NW_027395283.1 coordinate 3,202,672, forward strand.
ATCGAGGGGCAACCTTCGGATCTCTCTAATGAAGCCAACACGGAAGTGACTTAAACTGCAATTCATCGACTGGCCGCTTGAGGCTGGCTCCAAAAGGGTGTCAATTCCCATAGACTCCCATGTTAAAAATGGCCAACTTTACAGTAGAAAATAATATGTTTACAGCCTGGTACAAAAAATGTTTTTGGTCTATATAGCTAATTTTGCCCTTCATGACAACTGTGAGGGGTGTGAATTTTTTCGTAACTCATCCGTTTAAATTATATTAAGCCTTAAACTTCAGCATAATTAAGGGCGTGGCTGCTTGAGTGTCGGTTGAACAGCCACTGCTGTCACTAGACTCGCGCTAGGCGGGCGTGGTTTCACCTCAGCTTCACCCATGTCCCACCTCTTTACCCATTTTCGGTTTTCCGCGAGTAATTCGCGGGGACGCGCGACCAAAGATGGCGATGGCAGGCAATGCCTACTTTAAGCTTCAAAAGCGATCTTCACAAACCAATGGGTGACGTCACGGACAGAGAAATTGTAACCTGTTTTAATTCAATTAAAAAAAATTAAATTTAAAATTTTAACCATGTTTAACTCAATTAAAAAAAGCAGACACCAACGGGACCAGTGTCTGTAACTTAAGAAAACAAACAACGTCTGATTTCCAACAGATATCTTATCAAAACTTGTGGTTACCAAAGACTTTAGCGTTACAAAACAACACGTAACCGTGTACAATATATAATTTTGGTCAGTAAAACCGCTTAATAGTAAATCACCATCACCTGTTTTCGGCAGCAGCAACGGGAGATGGCGCGTTACTACTAATCTTTGCGGGGTTATCCGTGTTTGGCGGGAAAAACGTGCAAATAATAAACGTTCGATCGACCGATCCGGCTGATCGAACATCTGACCGCTGAACTTTTAGCGCCCAGCAGTGTGTGCGACCCAAGTGACGACTAGTGATGGGCGGATCGATCCTAAAGTATCGATATTTCCGATCCTGCCTTGGTATCAAAAGGATCGATTCTCAAGTACAAGTATCGATTCTATTTGTTTGTTTGTTTTTAACAAGTGATTTTAGAATTTTAAGTAATAGTTGGATGCCGTTTTGTATATAAATACACTTAAATCGTAACGTCAGTGGGAACTATATCTTCTTCCGCTGTATCACCGCGTTCGCTCACTCAGTCCCATCTCCTTCCGCTGCGTTCATTCGCTCAGTCACTACCAGCACACAGTGCAAGCAGGTTTAAAAATGAGTTTAAGTGCATTGTTGCGGTCAGTTAATAATGCGAAGCCTTGTGTGACATTGAACAACAATAAAATACGCCGTTTTGGTAATACCACAAATATGACAAAGCATCAAAAAGCAAAATATCTTAGAGAGCACGACAAAGTGCAGCCTCACTGTCATCCCTGGTTTGATTTTCAGTGCATTCGAGTTTACTGACTTTTATCAGGGTTTTATTTTATTTTCAAAAGCAGTAGATTTTATCAGTATAAAAAATAGGCTCAAGAGGAAAATGTTAATGTCAGCATTTAATTGTTTTATCTCCAAAAAGTATAAAGGGAAGAAATCTTGTAATAATGTTAAGTGCAAAAAGTTGTCATGTCTATTTTATTTGATATTATTAATGATGGCTATCAAAAGACCCCATAAAATCACTTTAATAAACTTTAATACATAGATAAAAAAATTTCATAGAAGTATCGGAATCGGTATTGGTATCGGTGATACTTGTCTTAAAAGTACTTGGTATCGGATCGACAAAAAAATAACTGGTATCCCCCATCACTAGTGACGACATGACATCACGTCAACGCCTTAAAAACACTGCAACAACCCTTTCAGACCCTTTGCCTCCCACAGCTGTTCCAGTTCCACTCTGTATTGCTGGGCTCTTTATGAGCCTGCTTACCTCAAGCGCGTCTGAGGTACATATGTTCAACTCTACACGTGAGGATTTCCACCTTACCGAGGTCAACACCATGGGTTACATCAAGTAGATATTCCTTGAAATTATTGTGACTTTGCTATTAAAATAATCACTGATCTTGCTTTCCATTATTCATTGTCAGATCTCCAGTTTATTGTTTTTGGAATCTAACTTTGTTATTACTGTATTATTTTTATTGTTGTTAAACAGGCCTGCATGTTGTTTTGTGATTTGGCTCCACTCCAGGCTTTGATCACATCCCACTTAACAAGGTCGTCTTAATGAAAGTGAATTTAATAATTTTGCAGTTGACGGAAATCCGTCTAGCGACTAAAAACTTTAATCCGTGAACATGGTTACACTTTTACCACATTAAAACCATGGTTAATTTTACCATAATGTGTTATTAATTGTTCAATTCATTAAATTACATTGCAGTTCAATTGTGTATGCAGTGTTTGAATCAACAGTGAATATCTACATATATTTTAATATTTGGTGCAGATCATTACACTGTTTATCTTATATCGTGTACACTCTCACTCACTGTAGCCTACACCCTAAATCTGCCTCTAGATCTGTAAAGCAGTGATCGTCTTCTGTCTCCAGTACAGCAGGAGGCGCTGCAGCTCTTTAGTCCGCAAATAAACTCACTAAAGGAAGAAAGAAAGAGCGCGCGTGTGATGTGTTTGTGTATCCTCAGTGTTTTTCTCTCTTGCGTGTTTCATTTAGTTTAAACAGAGTCTTGTCTCTGTGTATTTAAGTGTTGAGAGACGACGATGATGATGATGATGATGATGATGATGAGATGTGCTGTAAATCAGTATGAACTGATCTGTACATGCTTGATATATTGATGATTTCATCACAGAAATCTCTCACCTGAAGAAAGAGGTGGCGTTACTGGAGACAAAGCTGACATTAAGAGGAGATTTAGCAATGAAACGAGAGGTTTGTACAACTTAAACATCATTTACCTGAATCAGACGCCATCAAATAATTTCTAATCTTACTCTCTGTGTGTTTTGTGTTGTCAGGATGTGGATTGTTGTGAATCTTCAGTGTATGTGACTGATGATGTGAGTCTGGATTCAGTGTGGATGAGCAGAGATCAGAGCCGCACACCACAGACACTGCTGGACTCTAAACTCTCTGAAGAGAAATCCAGACACACACAGAACTCCGATCTCAGTCTGACTTTACTCTGTTATACTGAGTCAAAGCTCACAGACACTCAGGACACTACAGTGTGTGACAGTAAACAGAGCTTACAGGAGGATCAAACCTCCACAGAGTCTCTGGATTCTGTCTGTAACGCTGGAGAACAGCAGCAGATCCTGCAGACCAAACTGAAGATGTGTTCAGTTAAACTCATTGACTGCACGAACCTCATGATGAAAATTAAAACTGAACCCACAGAAATCAAAACTGAACCCACAGAAATCAAAACTGAACCCACAGAAATCAAAACTGAACCTAAAGAAATAAAAACTGAACCCACAGAAGAGGAAGATCCCACTGAGGAAGATGATGATTTTATTCCATCAGGTATGTCACCTCAATTATTGTTGTTTTTTGTCATGTGAGCACCTGTTTTGGGTTTTCAATCACAAACTCACAAATCAAAAGACAAAAAAAGTACTGCAATTTTAGGTTATATTTAATACTTATTATACCACGGGTCTGTTGAATGCTTTATTCTGATAGGCTGATAAATGTTCCATGGGTGTTGATTATTTGTCTGTAAAATACACACATAACGTGTAAAATGTCATAAAAATAGGCACAAGAGCAATGTTTGTGGTGGTATAAGTGGAATAATTGACTCCGGTCCTTTGAATTATTTGAAAATTGTATTCAACAATTTGTTCTCCTTTCAGAGCACGTTCATGAGCAGACTACATGACAATTCACACTTGTCAGACAGACTCCAACAGACCCCTGTTTTTGGATCAAAGTAAATGAGACTTTAGAATGTTGGTGTCTATTGGAGTTGGTAGTTGTCTGCTGACTAGTGTGAATTGCCCTTACAGCGCAATGTTGCTGACGTCACCTGCCAATGTTTTTAGCTTTGTCCTCTTTTTTTTGTAAGCCATTATGCAAACATTGTAAACAATACCTAAACAGCCCATATAAATTCACAAAATACTTGCCAGCATATTCTGTGTCTGTACGCTGGCAAGTACGTCAGCAGGAGACGTCAGCAACATGCGCCATAGTCTGGTCATGAACACACACTGAACAACAAAAGAAGAGAACAAATTGTTGAATAAAATCGTTGTTCGTGTTGTTGCCTCAATTATTCCTCCTCCTCCTTTCTGTAAATAAGAGTGAAAAGACAATTTAATTGTTTCTTGTTTCTTTCAGATGTGAAGAGTGATTCATGTTTGGATATAGAAATAACGTCCTCAACATCAAAAGAGCGACTGACAGCACAAACTCTTTCCTGCATCACCTGTGGAAAGACATTCAGCTCACAGAGACATTTAGAGAGACATGAGAAAAAACACACAGAACAGAAACTCTTCACCAGATCTGAGATCAGCTTTACTACATTACAAGACAAGAAACTTCATTCAGAAGACCACAGAGAGAAGAAAAAGAAGAAGAAGAAGAAGAAGCAGTTTCACTGTGAGCAGTGTGGGAGGATTTGTATCTCTTCCTCTAATCTAAATGTTCACATGAGGACACACAGTGATGAAAAGCCTTTCAACTGCACTGAATGTGGAAATTACTTCAGAACCAAAGCCAATCTTCAAGTTCATCAGAGAATTCATACAGGAGAAAAACCTTTCCAGTGTCCTCACTGTGAGAAGAGATTTAGGCATAAATGTGGTTTGAAGACACATGTGCTTTTACACACCAATGAGAGACCGTATCAGTGCAATGAATGTGACAAAACCTTTAGGGATTCACGTTCATTAAAAAAACACCAGAATATTCACTTTAAAGAGAAACTCCATCAGTGTTCACACTGTGATAAACGCTTCTGTTATAAATATCAGCTGATAGTCCATCAGACAGTTCACACTAACGAAAAAACTAATCACTGTAGTGTCTATGGGAAGATTTTTAGTCAACATGAAAGTTTAGTGACACAGCTGAGGACTCATACAGATGAAAAATCTTTCAAATGCTCTCAGTGTGACAAGACATTTAATTTTTTAAGTAACTTTAAAGCGCATGAGAGAGTTCATACTGGAGAGAAACCTTACCTCTGTAATCAATGTGGAAAGAGCTTCTCTAAGTCATCTCATTTAAGAGTTCATCAAAGAGTTCATACTGGAGAGAAACCTTATCACTGTAGTGTCTGTGGGAAGAGTTTTAGTCAACGGTCACCCTTAATAAGGCACCAGAGAATTCATACAGGTGAAAAACCTTTCAAATGCTCTCATTGTGACATGACGTTTCAATATTCAGGTCACTTGAAAGCCCATCAGAGAGTTCACACTGGAGAGAAACCTTTCATATGCGCTCACTGTGGAAAGAACTTCACTTATTCATCTCATTTAAGAATTCATGAAAGAGTTCATACTGGAGAGAAACCTCATCACTGTAGTGTCTGTGGGAAGAGTTTAAGTCAACGGTCAAGCTTACTTAAGCACCAGAGACTTCATACAGGTGAAAAACCTTTCAAATGCTCTTAGTGTGATAAGATGTTTGCTCAGTCAGGTGCCTTAAAATCCCATCAGAGACTTCATACGGGAAAGAAACCTTAAAGGTGACAGAGAATGAATAACCATAAATGAAAAGTGCTAGACATTCTGAACATCTCAGTTTCATAGAAATTCCTCCTTTAGAAATGCCCACCAGAAAATGACCCGATCTGAACAATGGATACATGTTACGTAAAATGCAGCTCACTGCCCCCCACTCTCATTCAATTCCTTCCCCTTCAAAATAATTTTGTAAAATTTTGGTCTGTCCGTGTTCTGAAAACAGTGAAGTTTACATTCTTTGGAGTGGCAGCAAAGGCAGTTAAGACCGAAGGGAAGCCAAATAGGTGCAAAACCACGCATTTAAAATCCTCCGCCCTAATATAGCTATCCAACAGAGTTTTTTAAGAAGCTTATAAGGCATTAAAGACACAACCAAAATTTTGTTGTCTATATGTCACAGAACAAGAATAAATACCCCCTTCAATCATTCAATGTCACCTTTAAAGGAATACCTTAGATAATTTACTCACCCCCATGTCATCCAAAATGTTGATGTCTTCCTGTGTTCTGTCGAGAAGAAAAAAGTTTTTTGAGGAAAAACATTGCAGGATTTTTCTCATTTTAATAGACATTATTGGACCCCAACAGTTTACAGTTTCAGCGCAGTTTCAAAGCACTTTAAACGATCCCAAACGAGGAATAAAGGCAGGGCTCCAGATTGACATTTGAGAGGGGTGGCACTGGCACCAACAAGTTGGACAGTGCGCTGGGCCTCAATTTGGTGGCACCAGTCACTGAATGGTGTAAAAACAAAAAAGAAACACTAAAACTAAGTCCAAACATGTTTAATGCATTAATACATTTCTTTACAAATACAGATAATTTTCTTTAAACTTAAAATCAACTTTTTCTTTGTTTTGAGCTTAAGGCTACTTTAACAAAGACTTGAGTAAAGAAATCACATTCTTGTGCAGTAATCATTGTAATTGTATGTCTCCGTGCACTCTGAAGATATCATATGGCCAGGACTTGTGTTTGGTCTTTTACATATACATTAGTGCAGCATGTTTATTTACAACACAAGCAGCAGACTCTTGACATAATATAGTTTGCTGCTATTTAAACCCGTCATTATACAAAAATGTCCTGTGGTATTTCATGTGATAAAACATCCCAATTACACAAAAATTGATGTGGTAATTGTGTAGTATTGTGTGTTTTTTGGGCGACAAATTACCACAGGATTTTGTTGTCAAGTATGTAATATTACTGCAGTATTCCTGTAATATTCTTGTTGTATTACTTACATATTTCTGTTGTATTTCATCTTTTACCCTGTCTGTCAATAAATGTAAGTAAAATACAAGAAATTAGTGCAAAACTGAGTCTATGAATTTTATTAAACAAACCAGTAAAACCACTTAGTGAAACAGAGTTCTTTGGTAAATATCATCTTCTGGTCCTTCTGCTTCTTCCTGTTCTCCGTCAGGTAGATGCTGTATCCTGATTGCTTTTTGTCACAGCATGTAAGTGAAAAAGTACATAATGATCAAAATGCTAACAATAAAAATCAAGGGTTGTCCTAAAAACTTCAATCACATAGGAATGTTTTTATTTTAACCTTGATTGATCTTTAGTCCCAATTACTTGATGCTATAAATAAAGTGTTAAGATAGACAATGTATATGTATACTGCACTGTAGCTGTACTTTTCTTACCATATATAGTCATAATAATAATTATATATGTTTTTAAATGTTCAAGGTGAAGACAAGTAAAGATCACTACTCGGTCAAAGTGCCAGCGCTCGAGCTACACCAAATCAACGGATAACGTTAAAGTTTACCATATATTAGTCATATCAAATGATACTTACAACTGAATTTACATCAGTGTGAATTAATTTCAGTAAATTAACCAAGCATTTAAGAAAACTTACCTCAGAATCTACCACAGTAATAGGAAACCCTCTCGCCTGAAGAGAAATTCAGCTATCCAGAATGCTTGCGACTACACTCTCACACACTGTACACCCTACTGACACACCAGAAACAACAGAGCCGTAAATCTGTTTCCAGATCTGCAGCCTCCTCATACTCACTTGTAAAGCAATGAGCGTCTTCTGTCTCCAGTACAGCAGGAGGCGCTGCAGCTCTTTAGTCCGCAAATAAACTCACTAAAGAAAGAAAGAGCGCGCGTGTGATGTGTTTGTGTATCCTCAGTGTTTTTCTCTCTTGCGTGTTTCATTGAGTGTAAACAGGTTCTTGTCTCTGTGTATTTAAGTGTTGAGACGTTGATGATGAGATGTGCTGTAAATCAATATGAACTGATCTGTCTATATTGGATGGATATATTGATGATTTCATCACAGAAATCTCTCAGCTGAAGAAAGAGGTGGCGTTACTGGAGACAAAGACGAGGTCAAGATGAGATTTAGCAATGAATCAAGAGGTTTGTTACAGCTTTTACATAATTTACCTGAATCAGACAACATCAAATCATTTCTAATCTTACTGTCTGTGTGTGTTGTGTTGTCAGGATGTGGATTGTTGTGAATCTTCAGTGTATGTGACTGATGATGGGAGTCTGGATTCAGTGTGGATGAGCAGAGATCAGAGTCGCACACCACAGACACTGCTGGACTCTAAACTCTCTGAAGAGAAATCCAGACACACACAGAACTCCGATCTCAGTCTGACTTTACTCTGTTATACTGAGTCAAAGCTCACAGACACTCAGGACACTACAGTGTGTGACAGTAAACAGAGCTTACAGGAGGATCAAACCTCCACAGAGTCTCTGGATTCTGTCTGTAACGCTGGAGAACAGCAGCAGATCCTGCAGACCAAACTGAAGATGTGTTCTGTTAAACTCATCGACTGCACGAACCTCATGATGAAGATCAAAACTGAATCCACAGAAATCAAAACTGAACCCACAGAAATCAAAACTGAACCCACAGAAGAGGAAGATCCCACTGAGGAGGAAGATGATGATTTTATTCCATCAGGTATGTCACCTCAATTATTGTTGTATTTTTAACTGTCATGTGAGCACCTGTTTTGGGTTTTCAATCACAAACTCACAAATCAAAAGACAAAAAATGTAAGTACTATAATTTTAGGTTATATTTAATACTTATTATACCACGGGTCTGTTGAATGCTTCATTCTGATTGGCTGATAAATGTTTCATGGGTGTTGATTATTTTTCTGTAAAATACACACCTTACCTGTAAAATGTCATAAAAATAGGCACAAGAGCAATGTTTGTGGTGGTATAAGTGGAATAATTGACTCCTGTCCTTTGAATTATTTGAAAATTTTATTCAACAATTTGTTCTCCTTTCAGAGCACGTTCATGAGCAGACTACACGCCAATTCACACTGGTCAGACACAGACTCCAACAGATGCTGTTTTTGGATCAAAGTAAATGAGACTTTAGAATGTTGGTGTCTATTGGAGTTGGTAGTTGTCTGCTGACCAGTGTGAATTGGCCTTACAGCGTTGCTGACGTCACCTGCCAATGTTTTTATTCTTATTTTTATTTAAGCCATCATGCAAACATTGTAAATAATACCTCATCAGCCTGTTTAAATTCACAAAGTACTTGCCAGCATATTCTGTGTCTGTATGCTGGCAACTACATCAGCAGGAGACGTCAGCAACATGCGCCACAGTCTGGTCATGAACAACAAAAGAGGAGAACAAATTGTTGAATAAAATCGATGTTCATGTTGTTGCCTCAATTCTTCCAACTCCACCTTTGTGTTAATAAGAGTGAAAAGACAATTTAATTGTTTTATGTTTCTTTCAGATGTGAAGAGTGATTCATGTTTGGATATAGAAATAACGTCCTCAACATCAAAAGAGCGACTGACAGCACAAACTCTTTCCTGCATCACCTGTGGAAAGACATTCAGCTCACAGAGACATTTAGAGAGACATGAGAGAAAACACACAGAACGGAAACTATTCACCAGATCTGAGATCAGCTTTACTACCTTACAGGAGAAGAAACTTCATTCAGAAGACCACAGAGAGAAGAAGAAGAAGCAGTTTCACTGTGAGCAGTGTGGGAGGATTTGTGTCTCTTCCTATAAACTAAATGTTCACATGAGGACACACAGTGATGAAAAGCCTTTTAACTGCACTGAATGTGGAAAATACTTCAGAACCAAAGACAATCTTCAAGTTCATCAGAGAATTCATACAGGAGAAAAACCTTTCCAGTGTCCTCACTGTGAGAAGAGATTTAGGCATAAATGTGGTTTGAAGACACATGTGCTTTTACACACCAATGAGAGACCGTATCAGTGTAGTGAATGTGACAAAACCTTTAGGGATTCACGTTCATTAAAATCACACCAGAATATTCACATTAAAGAGAAACTCTATCAGTGTTTACACTATGATAAACGTTACAGTCATAAATATCAGCAGATAGTCCATGAGAGAGTTCACACTGGAGAAAAAACTCACTACTGTAGTGTCTGTGGGAAGAGTTTTAGTCAACATGAAAATTTAGTGACACACCTGAGGGCTCATACAGATAAAAAACTTTTCAGATGCTCTCAGTGTGACAAGACGTTTAATTATTCATGTAACTTAAAAGTCCATCAGAGAGTTCATACTGGAGAGAAACCTTACGTCTGCGCTCACTGTGGAAAGAGCTTCTCTAATTCATCTCATTTAAGAGTCCATGAGAGAGTTCACACTGGAGAGAAACCTTATCACTGTAGTGTCTGTGGGAAGAGTTTTAGTCAAGTGTCTGCATTACTAAATCACAAGAGTAGACACACAGGTGAAAAAACTTACAAATGCTCTCAGTGTAACATGACATTTCAATATTCAGGTCACTTCAAAGTCCATCAGAGAGTTCACACGGGTGGGAAACTTAACATCTGCACTCATTGTGGAAAGAGCTTCACTAATTCATCTAATTTAAGAGTTCATCAGAGAGTTCATACTGGAGAGAAACCTTATCACTGTAGTGTCTGTGGGAAGAGATTTAGTCAACGGCCAAACTTGCTTAAGCACCAGAGACTTCATACAGGTGAAAAACCTTACAAATGCTCTCAGTGTGACAAGACGTTTGCTCAGTCAGGTTCCTTAAAAACGCATCAGAGAGTTCATATGGGAAAAAAAAACTTAAGGGTGACAGAGAATGAAAAATCGTTTTTACCTTGTGTTAATTGAATAAACAGTAATTACCTGCATTTACGAACATAGGAAAAGTGCTAGACAATCTGAACATCTCCGTTTCATAGAAATTCCTACTTTAGAAATGTCTGCCAAAAAATGACTCAATCTGAACAATGGATACATGTTACGTAAAATGGATCTCACTGCTCCCCCACTCTCATTAATCCCCCCCTTCAAAATAATTTTGTACAATTTTTTTCTGTCCTTGTTTTGAAGACGATGAAGTTTACATTCTTTTGAGTGGCAGCCAATCAGCATCAAGTGCTTGCATTTCATAATAAGGTTGCCATTTAAGCCAGAAGGGAAGCCAAACAGGTGCAAAACCACATATTTAAAATCCTCCGAGTTTTTTTAGGAAGCTTACCCAACCAAAATGTTGTTGTCTACATGTCACATCACAGAACAAGAATAAATACCCCATTTAATCAGTCTATGTCAACTTTGAAAGGAATAATTTAGATAATTTACTCACCACCATGTCATCCAAAATGTTGATGTCTTTCTTTGTTCTGTAGAGAAGAAAAAAGGTTTTTCAGAAAAACATTGCAGGATTTTTCTCATTTAGACATTATTGGACCCCAACAGTTTACAGTTTCAACGCAGTTTCAAAGCTGGTGGCTTTGTAGTATTTACCACAGGATTTGTTGTCAAGTATGTAATATTACTGCAGTATTCCTGTAATATTCTTGTGGTATTACTTTCATATTTCTGTTGTATTTCATCTTTTACCCTGTCTGTCAATAAATGTAAGTAAAATACAAGAAATTAGTGCAAAACTGAATCTGTGGATTTTATTAAACAAACCAGTAAAACAACTTTAGTGAAACAGAGGAAAATGTTTCTTTGGTGAATATCATCTTCTGGTCCTTCTACTTCTTCCTGTTCTCCGTCAGGTAGATGCTGTATCCTGGTTGCTTTTTGTCACAGCATCTAAATGAAAAAGTACATAATAATCAAAATGCTAACAATAAAAATGAAGGGTTGTCCTAACAAAACTTCAATCACAAAGGAAAGTTTTTATTTTAACCTTGATCCCTAAAATAAAGTGCTAAGATATACAATTCTTATTTATGCTGCAATGTAGCATTATTTTTCTTACCATATAGTAATAATAATAATGTGTTTTTAAATGTTCAAGGTGAAGACAAGTAAATTAAGATCACTGCTCATATTGTTATGCAGGCTGCGCCACGAGCTCGTGAAGTGATTAAACTGCCAGCAGTTGAGCTACAACAAATCAACGGATAATGTTAAAGTTTACCATATATTAGTCATATCAAATTATAATAATAACTGAATTAACATCATTGTAAATTAATTTCAGTAAATTAATCAAGAATTTAAGGAAACTTACCTCAGAATCTATCACAGAAACTCGCCTGAAGAGAAATTCTGTTATCTAGAACAAAAAAAAACTGTTAGATCATATGACCTCTGTAAGCTTCAGTAAATTTATCACATAATACTCTGAACATACATTTTTATCATATTGAGTGAAACCAAACAAAGAAATTTTCCACCGCAATGCAAATTGAGGGTAAATATGGACAACAATAAATTGAACCACTTTGCTCCAAAGTTTCTTGGTAGGCTATGTGGAGGGGTGCATACTTGTTAAGCAGTAAGCGTCTGCTCTCGTCAGTACAGCAGGAGGCGCTGCAGCTCTTTAGTCCGCAGATAAACTCACTAAAGAAAGAGCGCGCGTGTGATGTGTTTGTGTATCCTCAGTGTTATTCTCTCTTGCGTGGTTCATTGAGTTTAAACAGAGTCTTGTCTCTGTGTATTTAAGTGTTGAGACGTTGATGTTGAGATGTGCTGTAAATCAGTATGAACTGATCTGTCCATGCTGGATATATTGATGATTTAATCACAGAAATCTCTCAGCTGAAGAAAGAGGTGGCGTTACTGGAGACAAAGCTGAGGTCAAGAGGAGATTTAGCAATGAAACGAGAGGTTTGTACAGCTTAAACATCATTTTCCTGAATCAGACAACATCAAATAATTTCTAATATTACTGTCTGTGTGTGTTGTGTTGTCAGGATGTGGATTGTTGTGAATCTTCAGTGTATGTGACTGATGATGGGAGTCTGGATTCAGTGTGGATGAGCAGAGATCAGAGCCGCACACCACAGACACTGCTGGACTCTAAACTCTCTGAAGAGAAATCCAGACACACACAGAACTCCGATCTCAGTCTGACTTTACTCTCAGAAATGAAAACTGAACCCACAGAAATCAAAACTGAACCCACAGAAATCAAAACTGAACCCACCGAAGAGGAAGATTGCACTGACGAAGATGATGATTTTATTCCATCAGGTATGTCTCCTCAATTATTTTCAAACATTTTTAACTTTCATGTGAGCACCTGTTTTGGGGTTTCAGTCACAAACTCACTAATTAAAGACGCCAAAAAAAGTAAGTATTCAAATTTTAAAGGAGTTTACCCCCAAAATGATAATGTGATCATAAATCACTTACCCCTGTGTCGTTCTAAAACCTAAAGTGCTCAGATTCTCTTCAGGACACATTTTTAGATATTTTTGAAGAAAACAGTGAGCCCATCAAACACAGAACATTCCCTTTAGTTTACTTTTAAGATTTAATGAATAAACTTTAATAGCCTAATGGATGGATAATAAAATACAATGTTATCTAAATACAATGTGATGCTGAGGTATTTTTTAAAAAATAAAAAATAAGCTTCAGTTCATGTTGTCTGAACAATAAACACTGTTTAACACATGATTTTTTTAGTACACTCTAAAAACATTGGGTTAAAATTAA